>NC_141070.1:7975000-8462500 GCF_041138505.1 Cibotium barometz
CTTGGTGGGAAAGTGCCAGAAGAAGTATGGACAGGGAAGCCTCCGTCATACAAGCACTTGAGAGTGTTTGGTTGCGTTGCGTACGTGCACATACGCAGGGAAATGCGCACCAAACTTGATCCTAAGTCTCACAAATGCATATTCCTAGGATATGGTGACAGAGGTGAAATGGGGTATAGACTTTGGGATCCCATCTCGGGGGGGTCACTATATGTAAAATATCCCTATCGCGTGCGTTCAAGGCCTATATTTTAAATCCCTTATTTGTGAATTTTTTAATCTATATAATATCCCCTTTTCTTTATGAATCTGTAAATTTTTTTGAAAAAATTTTAAATCATACTCTTATGTAAATATATTTCTGTAAGTTTCATAAATTAAAATTATGCTTCTGTTGAACGCACGTGATATTCACATTTTTTGTGAGTGACCCCCCCGAGGATCCCATGAATAGAAAGATCATACGCAGCAATGATGTCATTTTTGATGAAACATGCATGTATAAGGAGCCTGCAAGGCAACAGGAGCCTGGCAGAGTCATCTTTGATGATGATGGACATCATGGACAACAACAAAGGGCTGTAAATCAGCCATTACAGCAGGAAAACCAGCCCTTAAATGGTGCTGAAAATGGTCCAAATGGACAGCCAGAGATGGCAGAAGATATCCCAATGGATATACCACAGTTAGAGGAGATACCGGGCATGATTTTTCAGCCTTATGGCATGGAACAGGAGCCACCAATGGGTGATATGCAGGCTGGACAGCAACCTGCAAATGATGGTCATTGGGTACGGAGGTCCACTAGACCCTCCAGAGCCCCTGATAGGTTTGTTCCAGGGGTTGACTACTTGATGCTCACTGACTGTGGGGAGCCCTCATGTTACAAGGAGGCTTTATAGAGGGCAGACAAGGCTCTATGGGAGCATGCCATGAAGTCAGAGATGGAATCTCTGCATAAAAATGGAACTTGGAAGTTGGTGCATTTGCCTGCAGGCAAGAAGGTTTTGCCATGCAAGTGGGTTTACAGGCTCAATGCAAAGCCAAGATACAAAGCCAGGTTAGTGGCTAAAGGCTTCAAGCAGGAATATGGTGTGGACTTTGATGAGATCTTCTCTCCAGTGGTCAAAATGACCACACTTAGAGCTGTGTTGGCTTTGGTTGCGCATGATGATCTGGACTTGATTCAGATGGATGTGAAGACTGCTTTTCTTCACGGTGATCTCCATGAGGAGATATATATGCAGCAGCCAGAGGGTAATGCAGTGAGTGGAAAGGAGAAGCTTGTATGCAAGCTGAAAAAGAGTCTTTATGGGCTCAAACAGGCACCAAGAGAATGGTATCATAAATTTGATACATTCATGAAATCTTAGAAATTCAGGAGAAGTGACATAGATCACTGCTTGTACACCAAGAAAGCTTTGGATGGCAGTCTATTGATCCTCATCTTGTATGTTGATGATATGTTGATTGCCGGGAAATCTCGTAAAGAGATGGATGCCTTGAAGCAGAGGCTGCATCAAACCTTTGATATGAAGGATTTGGGTGATGCAAATCACATCTTGGGTATGCGGATACTTCGGGACAGAAATCAGCATGTGTTGTATTTGTCTCAGAAGGAATACATTGGCAAAGTCTTGCAGAGGTTCAATATGGACGGGGGGAAGAAGACTAGTACTCCTTTGCCTCCATATGTGAAACTCAGTGCTATGGACAGCCCACAGTCAGATAGAGACAGGGCTGATATGGCCAAGATTCCGTATGCTTCAGCTTGTGGCAGTCTCATGTATGCCATGGTTGCTACTAGGCCGGACATTGCATTTGCAGTGGGAGTGGTTTCTAGATACATGGCCAACCCTGGCAAGAAGCATTGGGAAGCAGTGAAAGGTGTCATGAGATACCTGAAGGGCACACAGGATTTGTGCATTTGCTTTGGCAAACAGGATGCATTAGTGCATGGTTACACGGATTCGGATTATGCCGGTCATCCAGATAACCGGAAGTCTACTACCGGTTATGTATTTACATTCACAGGAGGTGCTGTGTCATGGATATCCAGGATGCAGAAGTGCACAGCCTTATCTACTACAGAGGCCGAGTATATTGCAGCCACAGAGGCTTGCAAGGAGGCATTATGGCTATCTCGGTTAGTGGTTGATTTGGGCTATACAGGGGATATTCCATTGTTGCATTGTGACAGTCAGAGTGCCATCCAGTTGGCAAAGAACCCGGTCTTTCATGCAAAGACGAAGCATGTGGATGTGAAGTATCACTTCATCAGAGAGGTGATAGAGAACAAGCAAATTCAGCTTGTTAAGATTCATACGGATGACAACCCGGCTGATCTGTTGACAAAGAGTTTGCCTCCGGAGCGGTTTGCTCATTGCAGACACTTGATGGGCGGATGAGGCCATTTTCAGCCTTGATATGGCCTTGTATATTATCATGTACATGCTGATTTTTTTTCTTTTCCTTCATTTAAGGGCACTTTGCCTTTAAGTGGGAGGTTGTTGGGGTAAAGGCATTATGCCCACCCTTATAGTGTGTACAAGCCCATAAGTTATAGTACATAGTACACTTAGTACTTTTAATGTACTAAGTGCACTATGTGTACTAGTGCAATATACATGTGTGATAGGGGAGTCACACACTCATGCCTCATGAGTTGACTTATCCCCACAACTCTCTCTCTCTCTCTCTCTCCCTTGCTTCTCTGTGTATGTCTCCCACATGACCTAACCCTAAACTCTGTTTCTCCCATCAATAAGGAGGCTCGACATTGTCCCACTTGTGGTGAAGCAAGGTATAGAACAGATGTGAAGAGTTTTGATGTACCTCGTAAAGTCTTGCGACACTTTCCTATAATTCCTCGCATCAAACACATGTTCAAGTGCAAATCCATAGCAGAGCTCATGTCATGGCATTCCTCACATCGATCGGATGATGGCATGTGGAGAATTCCCGCAGACACTCCTGCTTGGAAGCATATTGAAGATGAGTGGCCCAGCTTTAAAACAGAGCCCAGAAACTTGAGACTTGGCCTAGGTATGGATGGAGTGAATCCATTTGGTTTCAAAAGCACCGCATACAGCGTGTGGCCAGTTGTGTTGGTGAATTACAACCTTCCACCATCAATGGCGATCAAGAAGGAACATCTTATGTTATCCCTTCTAATTCTAGGGAAACATAAAGTCAAGCATATGGATGTTTATCTCGAACCGTTGATTGATAAGTTGGAGGAACTATGAAGAGGTGTTGCGGCGGTGTGGACATTAGTAGGCCTCCCTCCTCTCGACACTTTGACTTAAAAGCAGTGTTGATGTGGACAATGCATGACTTTCCAGGATACAGCGATTGTTCTGGTAAGAATTCTAATTACCTCCCTACTCTAATACTATTGGCTATATTAATTATAAATATTGACTTTATTATTCTAACTTCTATTTATATTTTAACAGGTTTGAAAACATCGAGTAAACATGCATGTCCTATTTGTGGCCCTTCATTAGTACATGAGTATGCTGACGGTTTGTGTAAGACCATATTCGATAATCATCATCGATTTCTCCCCTCAGATCATCCTAAATATGTTGCTAGTAAGAGTAACATTCCTCCACAAACACTTCGTGCAAAAGATTGGAAGCGTATTTGGGAGTCTACAAATATTCTTCCTCCAGATAGCATGAACAGGTATAGTAATGTTTTTCAATCTTGTTTTGTGTAGTCTCTAATTGGATTAAAGGTCACATAGAGCAATCCCTTGTGTAGGCACTCCATTTTTTTTCGGCTACCATATTAGACCCATCTTAAGATCAACCATCTTCTTGATCCCATGCACATCTTCAAGAATGTGGGATCTGGTATTTGGGAACATGTTATTGGTAAACGAGACAATGTTAGCATACGGGAGGACTTGCGGGTCGCAGGACGTATGCGTCAAGCTTGGCCACCACGAGAGGAGGGTGGGCACGTTCGTCTTCCGCCTGCACCATGGATTATATCAAAGAAAGAGGAGAAGCAGGTAAAGCAGGCCATCACCACTTTGCGTACTCCCACTGGATGCATGAGATCATTGAAGGGAGCCTTTACAACCACTAAGAAAAGAGGCGTTGAGCAACTATATGGGTTGAAGTCCCACGATTGGCACAAGATGCTCCAAGTAAGTGTTTTCCAAGTCTTGTACGTTGAAATTAAATTTTGTAATGCCCTAAACCATACATACATGTGCTCTTATGTGCGCAGTTCATACTACCTACTAGCATCGACCATTGTGCAAATAAGATTTTGAAAAAATGTATTTATAAGATGGGCGAGCTTGTGAGGTATGTAAAACCCATGTCAGATCACCCTTCATTATACCTTGCAAAATGAACGTGCATGAGGTATAACGTACTATTTATTTATTTTTCAGATATGTTGGTTCCAAAGCAATTGATCCAGCCACGTTGGATGATGCGCGTGTTATGGCAGTGGAGGTGGTTTGTTTGGTAGAGGAGACTTTTCCGCGAACCATTCTCACAAGTCAACTACATCTCATTGTGCATTTAGTGGACGAAATTTCTTTATGTGGCACTGTGCATGCACGTTGGATGTTCTTCCTAGAGCGCTTCATGAAGACCTTAAAAGACTTTGTGAGGCAAAGTGCAAGGCTTGAAGGAAGCATGGCCGAGGGTTGGTTGATACGAGAGTCCCTTGTATATATTTCAAAATTTCTTGGTCAGGTGGACAGCTCTTTGCCACCACTATGGAGAAACGAAGAGGACTTAAGGATGACCTCTATTGTGCCTCAAGGAAAAGGACAGAGTAAAGTAATTGACAGAACATTGATTGATGATCTCAATTTCACTTGCATCCTTAATAGTGATGTGATGAGCAAATGGGTTATAAGATATGAGGATGCAGAGACAAAAAGGCAAGCAGAAAGAGCTCTCTTTCGGAGGCAACATGGCTCTCGTAAGGCGTACCCTAAGCATCTAGCAACACTTCCGAATGATATCCATGTTGATTGGTTGCATGAGGAAATGGAGAGAGCAGAGAGCGACGAGGGGTTGCACATCACGGCAGAAGAATGGGAGTATGCACGAGGATGCATGTTAAAGGTACATAGAACTAATGTTTTGCATTAGTTGTAAGTGATTTGCTTTTAATATTTATTCACATTGCTTACACAAATATTGCTTCTATTTTGGTCCAGCGCACTATGTTCAATGCTATATGGTGTGAAGGCAAGCATTTTCGAACACAAAGAATTGATGAAAAGAGGAATACACAAGATTGTGGTGTCATTAGTAGCTTTGAGGGAGCTAATGGAAAAATGGATGATTATTGTGGCACAATCCAAGACATATTTAGGCTTGACTTTCGTCGCTTCTTTGTGTATGTTTTGGATGTCAAATGGCAAATGAACATGGTGGAAAAAGGGCCTAATACAACGATAAAATGCCATGCAAGTGGCTATGTAACTATTGACTCTACAAAGTTTTGGCAAACAAAGAAAGATAGGCTCGTATTGCCACAACAATGTGAGCAGGTATGTATTTTTTTACTAATGTGTTTCATGTACATATATATCTAAGCTCGCGTACCCCTTGACTTTTGATATGTTAATTAATTACTGCAATATGTGTATTTGAGTAGGTTATCTATCTGCGAATGGTGCATGACATTAAATGGTGGTACGTCATCCCTATTGCACCATGTTCCAAAGTGATGTATAATACATTCACTGATATGGAGCATATGGAGGATGTAACAAGCCGCAATGAAGATGATGTCAAACATGCCAATGAAGATGTTGTGATCGATGATCAAGAAATAAGAGATGATCATGATAATGAGGATGAGCGTGCCATTTCTCATGATCATGAGAATGACCCTATCATTGAGGATGATGGTGATGTTGATGAGAATGATCAGGACATCGATACCATTATCAATGGACAGAATATCGATAGTGGAATAAATTTAATCGTAGCCTTACAAATTGATCAAATGGATATTGATGTTGATCGTTTGGCAAGGATGGATCTTATTGAAGATGAGATCGAACCCTAACCAATCCATCACTGTATCGTTCTAAATTGATGACATTTCTATTGTATGTGTTGTCTTTTAATTATCATCTCATGATTTATTTTTGAATATATTTCATTGTTGTAATTGCATGTAGTGGGATTGTGTAATGATATATACTATAATGTACTATGAGATGGTTTAAAGAAAATAGTTTTTAATTTTGTAAAGGAATTTAGTTTTTTTTAATAAAGCGTGTATTGATGCGTGTATTGATGCGTGTATTAATGCGTGTATAATTGCGTGTATATACACGCGCTTATACACGCGCTAGTAGATGCCAATATACACGCAAATTTAAATACCAATATACACGTGCCCGATACTATTCAAATACATGCGTGACCATACACGCGCCCGTAATTTATCGCATGTATGAAACGCGTGTATGGCAGCATTGTCTTGTAGTGCTTGCCTCTACATGTGCTCTATGGCACCACTTCTCAACAATTGTTATAACTCGAAGACAGTGTTAGAGAGAGCTAAAGAGAGAGTAAGCCAGTCAACATAGTTATAACTTACAATGTTGATTAGTCTTACCCACCAAAGCACTTATCTCATCACTAAACAACACGGGGTCTATAAGATTTCCTCTAGGAGGAATCTATGACTACAAATAGGCATCGTGATTGTAGAAATTTTGGACCGTTGATTTGTCGTCGAAAGTGAACTAGGGGAAGCAGTTTTGCGAGCGAACTAGGGGGAATTAGGGAAAGCAACTGGGATGGATGGGGAGGGGTTTGGGACTTAGAAATTTTTTTAGAAAGTGCAAAAGAGGATTTGAACTCACTACTTGCATTTTGGAAGTGAAACATCTAACCACTATGCTATACTTTCTAGCAAGTAGTTAGGAGCGCAAAATATTTTTTGATTCTGGTAAAAAACTAATCTTCCAATCCCCTTGTTCACCCCTAGTTCACCGTCATGAGTTTATTCCTCTAGTTCCGAGGGGGGGAGGGGAAACGATCCATTCTTTTTAGCTTCTATTGTATAAAGAGGCATTAATGGAAAAGAAAATGCTTGCCAAAAATGCATGATTCCACCTTTTTATCAATATAGAGCCAATGGTACTTACTCTCTCTCTCTCTAGTTTTCTCTTTCTAACCCACCCCCCCTCTCTCTCTCTCTCTCTAACTTTGTCAATCTCTATTACTCTCTCTGACTCTCTTTATTTCTCTCAAACTAGCCAACTCTCTCTCATACATTCACTCTCTCTCTCTCTCTTAGTTTCCTCTTTCTAACTCCCTCTTCTTACCTTTCTCTATCTCACTCTGTAGCTCCCTCTATTTCTCTCTCTCTCTCTCTCTCTCTCTCTCTCTCTCTCTCTCTCTCTCTCTCTCTCTATATATATATATATATATATATATATATATATATATATATATATCTTATACTCTCTAACTCCCTCTATTTCTCTCTCTCTCTCTCTCTCTCTCTCTCTCTCTCTCTCTCTCTTTAACTCTGTCTAACTCTATCGATCCGACGAACTCTCTCTAGATCTCTTTAACACACTCTCTCTCTAGATCTCTCTAATAGTCTCTCTCTAACCCTTTTTAATATTTCTCTCTATCTCTTTGTCTCTCTTTCTCTTTTTATATGTGTCTCTCTAACTCTCTCAACTCTCTTACTGTTTCTAACTCTCTCTATTTCTCTTGAACTCTCTCTCTCTCTCTCTCTCTCTCTCTCTCTCTCTCTCTCTCCAACTTTTCAAACTCTACTTCTCTCTCTCTAACACCCATGTCTCTCTAAATCTCTCTAACTCTCTCTTTCTAATTTACTCTGTAACTCTCTCTTTACCTCACTCTCTCTCTCTCTCTCTCTCTCTCTCTCTCTCTCTTTCTCTCTCTCTCACACACACACACACACATCAATATAGAGCCAATGTCACTTATAGTTAGAGTGTGCAATGTGTATACTTTAAAAAGGGGGGCCCAGGGGGAGCTTTAAGATAGCATCCCTAACACTCATGTCTCTCTAAATCTCTCTAACTCATGTCTCTCTAAATCTCTCTAACACACATGTCTCTCTAAATCTCTATAACTCTCTCTTTCTAATTTACTCTCTAACTCTCTCTTTACCTCACTCTCTCTGTACCTATCTCTCTCTCTCTCTCTCTCTCTCTCTCTCTCTCACACACACACACATACACACACATCAATATAGAGCCAATGTCACTTATAGTTAGGGTGTGCAATGTGTATACTTTAGAAAGGGGGTCCCGGGGGAGCTCTAAGACAGACCGTCCCGTACCTCTGTGTTTTCAACTCCCTTTAACTCAGGGGGCGCAATTTGCATACTTTAGAAAGAAGGGGGATGTTAAAGACACATCGTCCGGTACCTCTTTTTTTTATATAAAGAAATGGAAGCGCTTTGGAAAAGAAATGGTCCCCTAAACATTGTGTAGTTTACCAAATGTCGCGATTAATATAATGTGAATGATTGCTAAAAATACAAGTAGTGGCAGGATGCCGTTTGCAAATGAGCAATAACTTGCAGCGTGACTTAAGTGTTCCATCAAGTATACAAACATTAGTTTGCAAATGTATTCATAGAGGCTACTGAATTTTGTCTCTCTATTGCTACTTTCACGACGTGACATAAGGTCTAGCACGCCGCGTGTAGTGTGATCAGGTTCAATTAAGAAAGACATTGTCTATATTCTGGAGCTGAAGAGATTCTGATGTTGTGAAAAAGCATCAAGGTAATAAGCCTTGGGTGCTTGCAAAGGAAGCTGTGCTGAGAGGCACTTGCAATGTTGGTGAGGTTAATTAGGAGGATGGTAGGTTGGGCAAAAAGTAAGCAAAGTCGTAGGTCCTCGTAGGTGAGAATGAGCATTCTAGGATTAAAAACGCTAGCTGCTGCTGCTAGGCAGCGCGATGGGCAATTTGTGATAAAGAAAGCGTGAGTGAGCTGCAATATTTACCTGACTGCTTTTCGTCCGTATTTGCGCCATCTATAACCATCAGGTACATCGTCCGACTCGCTCTCTACAACGATTGCAACCCTGGGTTGTCGACGATCAGGGTGCTTTGGAACTTTTCTTGGTTGTGGTTGTCGACGATTGCAACCCTGGGTTGTCGACGATCGGTATAAACAAGAATATGTCGGCGCATAAGAGCTTAGTTATCCACGGATCAATGTGTGTGCGACGAATTAGTCCATGCTTACGTGAAAACTAATTGTAATTAAAAAAACAATTATTAATCGCAATTTCAAGAATGCAAGTCCGCTATGCTCCTGCTGCTATGCAAATTATTGTGGGTATTGGTACTATTACCCTTCATCAATTGTAGCTAGAAACAATTATTAATCGCAATTTCAAGAATGCAAGTCCGCTATGCTCGTGCTGCTATGCAAATTATTGTGGGTATTGGTACTATTACCCTTCATCAATTCTAGCTAGAAACAAACCAAAAAAAGAAGAAGCAAAGATTGAAATTAGTAATTCCTTTGGGGCCGGTATTGCAGCAGGTATTGCCATGTCGGGCCTTGATGCCTTCATAATTTGTGAAACCACTTCTTGCAGTACCTTGGCTCCGTCTTCGACGGCTGGAACGATATTCTCCGACGAAGCATCTGCAATACTAGAAATATGGAGTGCGCAGTAGCATCTTATAAATGTACACCTTATTATTATCATAATTCGACATCTCTGATTATTGGACACCTTACTATCACAAGAAATCGACATTGAAAAACCTTGTTGTGGTTCTTCTTCTTCTTGTGCAAAAATTGAGCCCAAGCCTACTGAAGTTGAGGATGAGTATAATTTTTGCGTCCTCTTCACCGCAAGAAACTAGACTTGGTGACTGCGGTATGATCATTAGCGCTAGTTGTGCTCGAGTTTAAGCTTGAGTCCAACTCTAGTTGTGCAGGTGATAATGAGTATAATTTCTGTACACATGGCCAATAAGCATTGCCACCAATTAGTGCGTCCTCTTGACACCAAGAAACTAGTGGTGACTGCCGCTAATTAGTGCGTCCTCCTCTTGACAGCAAGAAACTAGTGGTGACTTCGGTGTTGCCGCATGATCATTATAAGCAGTAGTTGTGCTCGAGCTTACAACACCAGCTTGTTCTACTTCTTTTTTTTTTTTAAAGTTGGGCGTTAGGAAGCGGGCTTAGTACCCATGGGACCCCCCTTATCCCACAAAGCAGGGGCAAGCTTGTTCTACTTCTTGTGCGCCATTCATGATATAATAATTAAAGCTGGAGACATGAAGCTCTGGCGGTGTTTCCATAAAAATGTCTCGCCATTCAAATGTGCCGAGATCACTGTGCAGGAGATCTTCCTCCAGAGCCATTTGCGCGCTCGATATAGTACCTTGTAATGTAGTAGTGGTGATGAAAAGAGACGAAGAATCAGGTGAATACAACTCAGAGAGGAACGATGTGAATACAATTGGAGAGGAACGACGAGCTTTAAAGTCACTGTTCCCTGAGGTCGCTCGGGCACGTGGCTCGGGAGTCTGCACTGTTACAGTATTGTCTCCTGGAGCGGCAGGCCTCCTCAACTTTAAAAAGTCCCACTCATAAGCCGAGAAGGTAATATGCCTTGAATCTCCAAATTTACCCAAAAAAAAATAGTAATAACGAGATGAAATTATGAAGAAAATGTTCATTCAAAATTGCCTTCTCCTCATGGTGAGAAGGATACTACTTCACTAAAAAATATTTCTCGAACACTAAAAATATTTCTCAAACACAGTACAGCTCTTGATCGTAGGCCTTGTTCCCGGAACCAACAGTGTCAGAGAATTAAAGGAGACCAAGACAAGAGGGCCCGCAAGTCTCACGCAGCACAGTCATCACGATTTGTAAAGTAGACACACGTGAGTTTAAACTGTACATATTACAACCAATGTTTGAAAATGACATTTTTCTCAACCACTCAGATTAAAGAGACTTTCAAAAATCTACAAACCGACCGGTTTTAATACTAAAATTCACAAAATCTTCACTGTCATTTCAAGGCCAACATAAATTTCCATTGGATTTTTCCAAATTTAGCCATGAAAAATACACCAAAGGCCAGTTTTTTCCTAAAACTAGTTTGCTAGCCATGTTGGTTTTTTCCTTACGCGAGAATGCATGTGCCCTTATTGAAACACTCTAGGATCCTTCCTTTATCTAATGCATATGAAGAGACTTGTTTGGCTTGCCTTGGGTAGCGTGTGCAAAAAAACGTTTTACTACTTGAAGTGGTAAATTTTGACCTAGCAAAATCCAAGAGTTTTAGAAATTTAAAGGTTCTACTATATTGAATACTTTAAAAACTTGGCAACGTAAACTTCCCACTTCTAAAAATCTAAGGATTTTCCCCACCCAAAATGCAAAAAAAATACATTCAAAGAATATTTCCCCACTGAAGTTCATAGCTCTAGAGAAGGTTTATAGATATGTGACCATGCTTAGGGACATACTAGTTGGTAGACTACATAAGTTGGCTTGGGAATCACGCTCCAAAATTGAGGGCACCATCTTGAAGAAAGTTAATAATGTTCATGTCACTCCTTGACATAAGGACATATATGGGGGGTTGAAAGGTTCCTAGGACTGACTCCCAAAGATATGAAAAATGTGTAGATCTTGATACATTTACTCAATATTCTATATGCCATTGGAGGTAAGCGCGGATTTAATCCAAAATATTATTGAGCTCTTGATTACTAAACCACATAGAAAGAGGGTCATGCTCAGTCGCACATTCGTGTACCCATTCAGATGCGAGCATGAAGAGTTATCATCATTACTTTGTACTAAATTGCAGAGTTTTGGGTAATGAAGTTGGGCCTTCGGGGGGTAGTTGGCATCCTACATATTGAGACCAAGACAAGAGTTCCCACAAGTCTCACACTGCACATTCATCACGATTTGTGAACTAGACACACATGAGTTTAAACTGTACATATTACAATCAATGTTTGAAAATTTCTGTTGGCAACAGTTTGGTTGGCATGTACACCAAATTTGGTTTGATTTCAGAGGCAGAAGAAGTCTTTGGCAAGATGTTGATTCGGGATGCTGTGTCATGGACTGCATTGATTGCTGGCTATTGCTTGCGGCCTTATTAACACACCCGAGAGGACCACTGTTCGGGTTGCTAAAAATCTCCGTGTTTGTGACTATTGCCACAGCATGGCAGCACTTATATCCAAGGCAGAGCAAGGCGGCCTTTCAACTCCTCTCTCAAATGCAGGGGCAAGGGGTAGTACCAAATGAAATCACCCTTATCAGCCTTCTTGACGTGTGTGCTAGACAAGCTGTCCTGCTAAAGGGCATGCACCTACATACACTGATATTGGCCTTTGGGTTTGAATCACTACTGGTTGTAAGCAATGCACTTGTCAATCTGTATGGCAAATGTGGCCTTCCTGAGGAAGCGTGGAAGATTTTTATCAGTACACCAGAGAAAGATGTGATTTCTTGGAATGGGATGATTTCAGCATACACTTGTAGTACACAAAGCATGGATGCTCTCAAGCTTTTCAAGAAGATGTGCTAGAGAGGAGTAAGACCAAGCAAAGCCACCTTCACCAGCATGCTCGATGCATGTGCTAACCTGGGCACTCCATCAGAAGCTCATAAGATACATTTTTGCATTGTGAATGAGGGTTTAGAATTGGATCCCATGCTAGGAAATGCCCTTATTAGTGTATATGGTTTATGCAATAGCCTGAAGGATGCACGGGTGATGTTCGATAAGATTGTTAAGCATGATACAGTCACATGGAATGCCATGCTTGGAGCTTATGTACAGCATGGGAATGGCAACGATGCACTTATCCTTTTTCGCCAAATGATTTTCGAAGGAGTGATGTCAAACAGTGTCACATTCATTAGCATTTTTCCTGCTTGCGCTTGCCTCAAAAGACTGCTGATTGAAGGGAGGCAGTTGCATGCCTGCACTCTGGTGGTGGGCAATGGGCTTCTGTCAGAGATGGTGGTACAGAATGCTCTTCTGAACATGTATAGCAAGTGTGATAGTTGTTTGGAAGCACATAACATATTTGTCAACATGGGCTGGCACGGAAACCTAGCTGTCACATGAATGGATGAGTTACAACTTGCCAGTGTCACTTGCGATCCAAATTCTTGTGGGAGCAGATGAGTAGGGCAAGGAAATGCAAGCCGAAGGGATTGCTGATCAACAACATATTGTGGGATGCACTCATAGTCATGTACACCAAATGTGGTGCAGATGCCATTTATATGCCAAATGCAGTGTAGGTGTAGTTTGTAGCATAAGATGTGTCTTCCTCAAATGAATTGGTTTTTAGAGTGGAATTATGCATTGGAATAATGCGATGGTATCCCAAATTTGTTACAGGTGCAGTATGTATGCTTAATGCGGGGGTGTAGCATAAGATATGGTGCAGATGCTGTCCGTATGCCAGAAATGGTGTAGATGCAGTATGCATGCTGCAGCAGCATAATATATGTTTGGCTCAAATGCCTTGGTTCCAATAAAGTGGTGATATGCTTGGAATGTGATGGTGAATATGAATGCCAAATTGTGGTGAACAGGTCGTAGCCTTATTGGACACGGTGATCACAAGAAACTGCTACACAACGCGTGAGGAGGGAGCACTAAAGAGCTTCTTGATCTGCAGTGTAGGAGCTTCAAAAAGCCCATCAATCTGTGCTTTATTAAGCACTGCAATCAATCAATTATGGCGGCATGGCATTGGTAGACATGTATGTCCAATGTACTGCACTTGATCAAGTTTTGAGGCTTGGAAATAGTCATGTGGACTGCACTAAAATAGCAAATTTTGCTTAATTCTAACATGATGGGGAGCATTCATTCTCTCAGAAAGGATGCAGCTTGGCCTCCTAATCCAATATCCTTTTCTTGCATTGTGAAAGAAGTTGGAAGAAGCCAAGAAAAGGGAGGCTGATCTAGAGAATGATTTGGATGAGAATGTGGGTTCAGAGGATGAAAAAGCTGAAGATAACGTGCCAAAATTTGATAAAGATGAAGGCAAATCAGTATAAATTTGAATGAAGATTAGCCTATATAGCAACTTGGTGGCACATACCGGAGGATGTGCAGGTTTAGAGGGGGTCGATGTCGTGCTGTGGCACGTCCATGTAGTGAAAGGAGCTCACAGACCATCCCATATGAACTCAGATGCATGGGCAGAAAAAAGTAAAAAGGGTTAAGGCTGCCTTTGCTTTGGTGTTCAGCTTGTTACAAGCCTGTCTGGAGTAAGGTTCACTGGAGGTGAGATCAGCTCGTATGTGTGCGCGACCGCTTGATATGTGTGGGCACGTCAAAATACAATGGGCATTGAAGGTTGTGGTTGAGAATGTGTGAAAGCAAGGGCAATAAAGATAAAGGGGGCCATGTGCCATGGGTATTGGTATGTAAGGGAATGTTGAGGAGGCAGGCCTTAGAATAAAATAAGATTAATGATAATCGTGGCCACAAAAAGAATGGCCATGTGGGAGCTTCACGTGGCTGCCAGCTCGCTATCCAGAAGGTGACGAAGAAGTTGGTGGGAGTTGGCTGCTAAGAGGGGAAATCGCCTTACAGAGAAAGGGCAGGTAACCAGGGAACAGGGCCACCTCGTTGATGAGGAGGGCCCTGTGTGTTTTGTGTGGGCGCTGCAGCAGATGTGCGCAGCTGTTCCAGGTATGCCAAGGCGGAGGTGGCGGCAGCCATACGAGGGCTCTTGGGTGTGTGCAGCAGAGGGGAGTGCAGAGGTGCTCTATTCAAGGAGGCCATGATGCAGCCAGCACCTGGGACTTCTTCCATGCCTAGCGAGCAACAGCCGCAGCCGCAGCAGTGGGTGATGTTGCAGCAGCAGCAGCAGCCCATGCAACAGCAATACATGGTGCCCATGCAGGCAGAGCATGCAGGAGTTTATCCGTCGAACTCTTCAGCAGCGCAGAGTCCAGGTGAAGTGGATGGACGAGAACTACATCTACGGCTGTTTCTACCACACCGGAGAAGTTTCAAATGTTAAAATCATCAGAAATAAGCAGACGATGGTCTCTAAAGGATATGGATTTATTGAGTTCAACTCACATGCTGCTGCTGAGAGGGTTTTACAGACTTACAATGGAGCAATTATGCCACAGACAGAGCAAACTTTCAGGTTGAACTGGGCTGCTTTTGGTATGTCTGACAGGCGAACTGATGGTGTTGGCCAGGATCACACTATTTTTGTTGGAGATCTTGCCTGCAATTAGATGGAAAGCCCATGAAGGTTCAAATTATGGGAACAAATTTGGCTATTCCGGCTCCTACAGGACATGCTTTATATGAAACTTCACTGGCTCGAAGAGGAGGGCGAGTTCCAGGAGTGATTGGTGGGATCCAAGGCAGTGGAGGAATGCTGCAGAAGGTCCAAGTTCGTGGAAATGGAGAAATGATTCAAGGTGGCCGAGGTCGTGGAAGAGGACGTGGAAAAGAAGAGAGAGAGAAGTTTCGGTCTGATCTGGATGCTGAATTGGACCGTTACCATGCCAAGGCTAAGCAGACTTCATAGATAATGTGCTATGCCTGAAGAATCATGACACACTGTAAGTGTTCATGGTAAAGTTTTGACCACAACCCAAATCAGCTGTTAGTCTACAGAATCTTTAAAAAGGAACCCATGTTTGTGGAAGACTGCTCTTGAAGCTATGTGTAATGGGTGCTGACGGTATTTGGGCCATGTTCTTGCTTTAATTGAAGACTTGATGATCATGATGGTTTGGTGTTTAGCCAAGAGAGATACCTTTTTCCCCTTGTACATGCGTCTCTGAGAGAGGAGGGAGGAGGTTTGGCAGGATTTATTTTCTCTGAATAATCAAATCAAGTGAATGCAAATCAACGTAACTCTCACAGCCAGACACCCAGTGTGTTCCCGGCTAGACCGCACACGTCACGACAACGCGCTTTTTGACGCGCTCTCAAATGCGTCTATAGACGCACTCTGACAGAGACGGACTATTCTAAAAACTTGAAAAGGACATGCGCCCGACACAAAAGCACAACAGTTGTACCAAAAACATTCGTTTCAAAGAGAGCAAAGGATGAATCCAAAGAGAGCAACTTTCAAAGAAGATCAACCCTAAAGATACTTACCTTGGATAGAGGTATGAAGCTTCTTGTCCTTCTTCAAAGCTGCTTCTCTTTCTTCTCTTCCTTGTTCACTCTTTGCTTCTCTTTCTTCTCTTCCTTGCTCACCCTCTTCTCTTGTGTACTTGGAGATGATTGTGTAAGCCTGGAGATAAGTGTGGGTGCTTGAAGATAAGTGTGGATGCTAGGCTATGTATCTGTTAATAGCAAAGCAAGCCCGTATTAAAAGTATGTGAAGAAAAGCAAGCGCGCTAAAAGCAAGCCCGTATTAAAGGTATGTGAAGAAAAGCAAGCGCGCTAAAAGTAGGTTTGAAAATCGCGTCTATAGGCGCGTCTAATATCGCATCTAAAATCGCGTCTATTCTGTGTAGTGCACGTGTATATACGCATGTAAATGCGCATTTAATTGCATGTTTACAACACGGTTTAGACGCGCCTATAGACGTGCACCACACAGAATAGACGCAGTAGACGCGCCACAGAGTTTTTAGATTAAATATTTGATACAAGCGTAATTTTTTTGGGTTGTTTATTTATAGGATTTCTTCATCTTCAACAAGTAGCTCCAGTGAGGATGAATCCCTCCGTATCCACTATTGCGAAATGTGGTTGGAGCAAAAAATCAAATGTATGTGTGATCGATGTCGAGGAAACATGTATCGTGCACGCAAGATTACACTAAATCACATCTCAAAGTATGGAGAATGGGATGCGACGGTAAACATGGTAAGTGTTAAAGAGTTAAGGTTGATTGAGATACCTATGGGTGTTCATATGTTTGAGTTATGATCCCGTTTTAATTTGATACAGGATGCAGTGCCACATCCGCATATGTTGCCCTATGCTCGTCTCGTGAGGAGGCAAAGCATCGGCGATATGAGGTGGGATCTTCAGGAGAGACCGTTACGGATGCATGGAGTGATGGTGATAGTGGCCCTCCGCCATTACCTCATGAAGCCGTGGAGGAGGAGGTGTTTGATGATATGGTGCGGGATTTATATGTCCATCAATCCGAAGGGAGGGATGATAGCATGAAGCAGGACGATCTTTTTACTGTAGCATCGACTCCACTATTTGAGGGGTGCACATTCTCTGTTCTACGTGCCTCCCTTGAGTTACTAAACTTGCAAACCATCTATGGATGGAGCAATGCAAGTTTGAATGCATTACTCAAGTAAGCTTTAAAGTCTATTTTACAAACATGGTGAATTATGCTAGTGGGTCAATTACTCGAATGCTTTTCCTCATTTATGGTCTTCACGTGCAGGCTATTGTGTAAAATGCTTCCAAGGGAGAATAAATTACCGACCTCAAGAGATATGGCAAGGCAACATGTAACCTCTCTTGGAGGATTAGATTACAAGTGCATCCATGCATGCATCAACAATTGCGTTTTGTTTCGTGGACTACATAAGGATGCAAGAGAGTGTCCTACTTGTGGAGAGGCAAGATATAGAGCAGATCTCAAAAATTTGGACTACATAAGGATGCAAGAGAGTGTCCTACTTGTGGAGAGGCAAGATATAGAGCAGATCTCAAAAATTTGGACGTGCCTCGTAAGGTTCTACGACATTTTCCCATAATCCCTCGCATCCAACATATGTTCAAGTGCAAATCCATTGCAAAGCTCATGTCATGGCATTCCTCCCATTGATTAACCGATGGCAAGTGGAGAACTCCCGAAGACACTCTTGCGTGGAAGCATATTGAAGACACATGGCCAAGCTTCAAGGAAGAACCTAGGAGCTTGAGACGGATTGGGTATGGATGGTTTGAACCCGTTTGGTCTCAAAAGCACCTCTTACAGTGTATGGCCAGTGATATTGGTGAATTATAATCTTCCACCCTCTATGGCGATTAAGAAAGGACATGTTATGTTATCCCTTCTAATTCCAGGGAAACATAAAGTCAAAAATACTGATGTTTATTTGGAGCCTTTGATTGATGAGCTAGAGATACTTTGGAGAGGTATCGAGGTGCATGATGTGAGCAGGCCTCCCTCGTCACGAGACTTCAACTGCAAAGCAATCTTGATGTGGACGATGCATGACTTCCCAGGCTATGGCGAGTGTTCAGGTAAGCATTGCATTTCTAATTATGAGTAGGCAAAGGATGTGGCACCCTAAACCCTCCTTCAACTCTTAATTGCATCTATTGTTCAGGTCTCACTACATCGGGTTACCATGCATGTCCTATTTGTGGTCCTTCGCTTGTTGCCTCATGGGCAGACGCATTGAATAAGGTCATCTATGAGAATCACCATCGATTTCTCCCACCTAATCATCCTAGATATGTTGCCCCTTGGAATGAAGTCCTCCCACAATCACTCATTGCAGGAGATTGGATGAGAATTTGGGACGGTTCCACGACTCCTCCACCACTTGGCATGAGCCGGGGTAAGGGTTTGTAACTATTGTGTGCTATATAGGCCGGAAATAAAGATTGCCCACTAACACCAGCTTTTGTTTAGATACTCCATCTTTTATCGTTTACCATATTGGTCCCACCTCAAGATCAATCACCTGCTTGATCCCATGCATATCTTCAAGAATGTGGCATCTACCATTTGGGAACATTTGAATGGGACACGAGATTCCGTAGGCATAAGGGAGGATCTACGTACCACAGAGAGGATGCGTGAAGCTTGGCCACAAGAGAGACCAAATGGGTGTGTTTTTTTACCTCGTGCACCGTGGAGGTTATCAAAGCTAGAGATGGTGGCAGTGAAGCGTGCTATTACTACAATTCGTACTCCCACTAGATGCATGAGGTGTTTGAAGGGGGCCTTTACAAAGAGCAAGAAAAGAGGTGTAGAGCAAATATATGGCTTGAAATCTCATGATTGGCACAAGATGCTCCAAGTAAGTATTTTATGTGCATAATATCTTTTACCTTTCAAATTTGTGAGTGAATTAGAAGCAACTAATCAACCATTCCTCCTGTGTTTAGTTCATACTACCTACTAGCATTTCTCGTAGTGCATCGAAGGACGTAAAAGATTGTATTTACAAGATGGGCAAGCTTGTGAGGTACTTTACATGATACAAAATGTGATGCGTATCAATGCTCCATGCAAGGTGTTCATATTGCTAATATGGTGTACTTTTTCATTTCTAAGTATGTGAGCTCAAAGGAAATAGATCCCACCATGCTTGAGAATGCTCGAGTTATGTCAGTGGAGGTGGTTTGTTTAGTGGAGGAGACATTTCCACGTTCTATTCTCACAAGTCAACTACATCTCTTAGTGCATTTGGTGGATGAGATTGCTATATGCGGTACTATACATGCACAATGGTTGTTCTTCCTCGAGCGCTTCATGTGAAGACCTTGAAGGGTTTCGTGAGACAAAATGCAAGACCCGAAGGTAGCATGGCCGAGGGTTGGTTGGTACAAGAGTCACTTGTATATATTTTTGAGTTTCTTGTTGATGTGGATAGCTCTCTCCCACGACTATGGAGAGATGATGAAGACCTAAGGATGACCTCTCTATTGTGCCTCAAGGGAAAGGACGCAACAAAGTAATAGACACGGAGTTGCTTAATAATATCAACCTCTATTGCGTGCTTAATAGTGATGTGATGAAAAGATGGGTGACAAGATATGAGGATGCAAAGGCAAGAAGACAAGAAGAAAGGGCCCTCTTTCGTACACACCACGGATCTCGTGTGCCATACCCTCAGTATCTAAGAGCACTTCCAAAGGATATTCATGTGGATTGGCTACTTGACGAAATGGAGGAAGCAGAGAAAGACGAGGGGATGCATATCACAATGGAAGAATGGGAGTATGCTAGGGGATGCATGTTATGCATAAGTTAGGAGCTTTCAATATAGAATGCCTATTTAATTGATTTTGTCTTGGTGTAGTGCACTATGTTCAATGCTATATGGTGTCAAGGCAAGCATTTTCGAACACAACGGATTGATGATAAGAGAAACACACAAGATTGTGGAGTCATTGCTAGCTTTGAGGGAGCCAATGGAGCCATGGATGATTATTGTGGCATAATCCAAGATATTATTAAGCTTGACTTTCGATGCTTCTTTGTGTATGTTTTGGATGTAAAGTGGTTTAAGGACATGGTGGAAAGAGGCCCTAATGCAACAATCAAACGCCATGCAAGTGGCTTTGTAACTATTGACTCCACAAAGTTTTGGCAAAGTAAGAAGGACACACTAGTACTACCACAACAATGTGAACAGGTACTGTACACACATATAAAAATACTCGCTTTTAAACATTTGATACCTTCGATGCAAGGAAAATAACATGATTGTATTTGTGTTTGAATTAGGTTGTCTATCAACCAATGGTGGATAATAACATGATTGTATTTGTGTTTGAATTAGGTTGTCTATCAACCAATGGTGGATAATAACATGATTGTATTTGTGTTTGAATTAGGTTGTCTATCAACCAATGGTGGATAATAACAGATGGTGGCATGTCATACCTATTATGCCACGTTCCAAAGTGATGTATAGTACATTTACGAATATGGAGCGTATGGAGGATGATCATGGCCATGGAGGTGATGATGACTGTTTGGGGCATCATAGCATAGCGGAGGCTACACTCAAACCCACTCACTTGTCATTCCGTGAATGCGACCCGGTTAGCGCATAGAGGCTATCCCGAATGGGAGAAGAAGAATTAACCACATACTAATGACATAGACTCAATACATACTTAAGCTCAACTTGGCCTCATTCCTACACACCCATTCATTCACAAATCCAAGCAAGAGGAATACAATCACTATGCACTCAAGCAAAGAGAAAGACCTCACTCCACTCCTATCTTCCTACAAGCATGCACACATTCAAGCATCAAGCTTCCATGAAAGCTTCAAATCAATCCATGTACTCAAAAATGAAATACTAAAAGCATGCATAAGAGTAAAATGATTAGAGAAGAGGATGAGAAAGACTCATGACATTGCTAATGATTCAATGAAGAGATTAACCTCATACAATGATGTAGATGGGGTGAGAGAAGAGTCTTCACCTCTATGGAGAAGAGGGAGAGTAGGTCTCTCAAAGGAGCTCTTACATGAACTAAGCCCAAAGTGTGTAAAGCTCTCAAATGAGCCACCTTTTATACAAAAATTCTAGGACTCCCATAAGTCCCCATGTGGGATTATTATCAAACCCTCTCCCACATTCATCTACAAAGTGGAACTCTTTTCAAGAGCCCTAAGTATTGTTTTTGTTGCATCTTGGTATTGGTATTGATCCTCATTTTCAAGCAACACTCCCCCCTTCCTATTTTGCGCACGTCCTCGAGCGCGGTAGTAGCAAGAGCTGCAACAAAAAAACAATTGATGCAAGTCAAGTCCTTTATTGATAAAAAGAAAAGAAAAGCAAAATCAGCAATAATAATTACACACGTTAGCATACAAGTGCAAGGCTGATTAAAGTTTTAATGAATACTAAAAGAGGTGAGTAAAAACTAGTCAAAGTGAGACTTAGGTAGTAGATAATGCTATGCAAAGGCAAGTGTCGTTGTACACCTCCGGTTATGACCGCAGTCTCAATGTCCTATCAGTATGTAAGTTACTCCTAAGTGGCAACCCTACTCCTAAGTATGAGCAAAGGTGATTGGAGCTCTCTCTTGTTGTTTTTTTTTTTTTTTTTTATATATATATGTGTGTAGAAGGTGATAAAGATTAAGGTTCTATCCCCATGAGACCCGAGCAATGGCCAAGAGACCTCCGCCAAGAGAATCTAAAGACCGCTAAGTATCCCAAGGGCGACAGACCCTTTTTCTTTCTTTTATGACCTAAGGAGTACCCCTTGAAGATGAGGGCATCGGTTTCGAAGGCCCATAGTGTACCCCCGAGTCCTACCAACATCTATCAAGGCGATAGATTCCTCAAAGGTCCTCTATTGAAGCTTCTAGACATCAGTGTTTACCCCATGGAAACCAAGGCATCGGCCCCAAGGTGCTGAGACAGCCCCAGGTCCTACCAAGCACTTCGCATGGCGGTAGACACTTCATGTCACAATTCACCTTGTATATATATTTTTGTAGGGTATATTTTCATAAATTTTTATTACTCGTAGCACCCAGCTCATATCTAAGAGATAACTACCACTAGGGATAACTAATATACCTTGAAGACATAAGTACTTGGCATACTCCCTTGGTATATATCCTACACTGTCTTGGAATAGAAATATCTCTTACTAAGTTTCCTAAGACTCTAGAATGTACTCACCACATTTTAACTACTAATCAAAACTCAAACCAGCCAATATTGTGTACATGCAAACCATATATGCGAAAGATAAGAGCACTAAAAGGAATAAAGATTAAGATTTGCATACACCTGATGTAGTGCCCTGTTGATGTTGTTCGTTTGCCTTGAATAATTGCTGATTTTGTGCAGATTGCTCCTCCTTGATCCCTGTAGGCATAGCATATCTCCCCCCTTCCTAATTTGTGTGCACGATAGGTGGACTGTAGGGGCATATCTGATGCTCTTCTTAAGCTGAGATCTCTGCACAAAGTTTTATTAACAAACAAAAGAAAAAACAAAAGAATAAAATTTATTAGTGGTGCCAATCACCAAATATAGCCGAGGGGAAAAAACCCAATGGGAGAAAAGTGCCCTGGCTTGTCGTTCTTATTGTGGAGTCACTGAGTTCACTCTTGCGCTGATGGTGGGGATTATCTCAAAAAGAACATAATTCTTTAAAGGCATAAGGAATTACACTATTCAAACATTGATCGACCAAAGAGCTTCATTTGTAGTGTTAATGCCTTATCTTTGGTTTTAGTTGTGTCCTTCTTGGGTGGGAATTTTATCAAATGTCGAGGAATTTGAGCAAGATAAGAGGATTTAGGCATTGAAATACCAGAATCTATGCTCAAATGAGACTCCTTTGGACTTGACTTATGTACACCAGTTGATGGTTGAATCATGTAACAAGGAGAAATCGGGTCAACCGTTGTTTCAATACATGTATTAGGAATATCAACACAAGTGGATTTGTAGGTGCTATCACAGCCACCTTTCCTTTCTTGAAGAGTCTGTGTTGATTTCTTTTGTACCCACTGATATGGAAAATCAAGGGTGGCTTTTGGAATCTTTTGGATACACTCTTTTACCCTTTGCTCAGCATGGCATTTTGGAAGCCAAATTGCTGTTGTACCCTCATAGTAACCTTGTGCTTTAAGAACCCGTTTTGGGACCCATCGAGTAACAATCCGAGGTTTGGGCTTGGAAATGATGTGCTTCTTAAGAGGCTTAGCAACTGGAATAGATGGTACAAGTTTGTACGCATCTTTGGGTAGCCACATTGATGAATCCTTCTTGCCTGGCCTTCTTTGAGCAGCAACTAGATTAGTTGGAACATGCCAGCCATGGCCCTCACTTGAGTACTCATCAATTATCCACATCCTTTGTGTTGGAGCTTGTGTCTCTTTCTTATCAGCATCATTAGCAGATTCGAGTGTCAAATCCTCTACTGAGACTTCCTCGACATGCAGTGCTGTTGTGGATGCATTCCTATAGTACAAATCATCTCGAAGGTTACATGGTTGTACCATTCGTATAGGAACAATATCATATCCATCTGAGTCACAAAATTGAATTGGCTTTGGTAAAGCACATGTCGATAATGTTGCAAGGACATGACTCCATTCTAATGGATCAATTAAATGCTCAGGGAAGGGTTGTGGAATGTATGCCTCATCAGATACACTTCGATTACCCTTAAGTCTCTCAGTGTTGAAATCCCTACAGGAGGCTCCACACATCCATAGATCTTCTCGCCCATCTGACAATGTAACTCTTGAGCCCTCAGATGAAGCGGAATCAAACTCATCTATTGGAGACCTTGTTACATCCCGATATGAGTGATTCCTTAGGTTGACCCTTGTGATGACAGAATCATGTCTGAGGTACAAGTAATTGTATCCCCAATCTTGAATCATTTGAAAT
Organism: Cibotium barometz; assembly: GCF_041138505.1. Taxonomy (NCBI): domain Eukaryota; kingdom Viridiplantae; phylum Streptophyta; class Polypodiopsida; order Cyatheales; family Cibotiaceae; genus Cibotium; species Cibotium barometz. The sequence continues at coordinate 7,999,093 of NC_141070.1, forward strand.
TGTCGCATGAATGGTCTACCCAATATCACTTCATAGTTTGGATGCTTTCCAAAATCCACCACTGCAAAGGTATGCTCATATTCAATCCCACATGTGGTGACCAATATGTTCTCAAGCAGCCCAAGGGGATGTTCTAAGCTTCCATCTGCTAGCTGCAAACGCATCCTGGTACTCCTAATAGCTGGTTTGCCCCATTTCTCCCAAATGGACCTTGTCACAATGCCCACTCCTGCGCCACTATCAAGTATTGCAGTTGAAGATACTTTTCGCACTTCCAATGGGAGGGTAGCATTTCCCTGATCGTCTTCACAAAATTTTCCAACTTTGTTGATAGGAACTGGCATTACATGCTTTGTCTCAGGGTGTATTGTACACTCATGGTGACCCTTTTGTAGCAATACCTGCTTTGACAAACATGTGGCAATATCATTCCACAACTCAGGTTTAAGCTTTATCAATTCAAGCAAAGGTAAGGTACAAGCCACTGGTGCTGACAAAATAGCTTGCACCATACTCATATCTTTCTCCTTTGTCAACCTTTTATGCATGGAGGGTATCCTCAAGGTTTGAGAACAGTTCTCATATTCTCCCAGATAGGATGGTAAGGTTTTCATTGTATGCTTACTTCTAGGAGAAACAATTGTTTGACCTTCCTCCTGGATGCTTGGGCGTCCAAAGTTGTTTTCCGAATCTCTTGCAAAATCCACCTCAGAGAATGGAGGCGAACTAACAGAAGACATGTTCTCATTAATTTTCTCATTTACTGCGGCCCACATGTCATTTGCCATGTCCTCATTAGCATCAATAATTTCATCATTGCATGGGAAGACAAGGTTAGGTGATGGTAGACTTTCTTCTTTCAATGGAGTGTCAATTGGTGTCGATCTTTCGCTTTGAGCTTGTGAAATGAACTCACTTTTCATTTCCCTACTTGATGACACTTCCGGTATAGTTTCTAATGTTGGCTTAAGAGAGGTTGGGCCCCGAGGAATAGGTTGTGGTGGTCCCTCAAGTATCGACTGAGCTTCCCTAATGAGTTGCTGATGTACAGCTAAATTGATCTTCTCTTCACGAGGGTTTGGGTATTCTTGAAGCTTCTTGGGTAGCTCTGATAAGGCTGCAATGCGACTTCTATGAGCATCAATGATGGCCTCTAGAGTCTCATTCACTTTATCCACAAAAACAGAACCCCCAGAGCTATCCTCAGTCGTACTAGCCTCGTTTTGTTTAACACTAGGCTCAGGTTGAGGTTGATGTTCCTCACGCACTTCTTGGGATGTAAAAGTTTTATCCCTTATGTTTTGTTTAGAGTTCTCCTGAGAACTAGAAGTGGATGCACTTTTAGTTTGCTTGTTTCGGTTCTTCTTCCTCCTAGTGGTCTTTTTTCTACTGGATTGTAGGGTCTTGTCCACTAGATTTGTCTTTGCGTCCCTAGTTCGAGGTGTCTCATCAGTTTGTATTTCAGCATTTCGTGTCTGTGATCGAGTCATGACTCTAAGTGGCACGACATCCTCATTCTTAGATGAAGGTGGTGATGGAATTGCCCCTACAAGGTTAAGTGAAACCTTTGGTTGAGAGTTGCCCTCCTCATGTGGTTTCAATAGACAATCTTTCGGGAAGTGTTCGACACAACACCCCAGACAATATCTTTCTATTGGTGGAAACTGTTGCACTGTTGTATTGGACCTAGATGCTTGCCTTGAGCGATGTGGACAATCACGAGCCCAATGGGGTTCTCCGCACTCATAACAGGGGCCCATTGGTTTGGCCTCTACTTTCCTTGGCTGCCATTGACCTGAGGGGCCTGGAGTCCTAGGTTGGTAGCCGCCTAGCAACATTAAAGAGTTTTGTTCCCCTGGTTGAATCTCCACCAGTGCTTGGTTTGGGTATGTGGTACTTTCAAAGCCATTTTCTTTGGATGAATATGATACATATTCTTCCTCCACATATCCTGGGTTTACCAATTCTCTACACATATTTGAATTGTCGTAGTCGACAACCCTCACAGGAGCAGTCCCTGGAGCAGGAGGTTGAGCACCAAGAACAGGTCGTGCTTGTTCTTGTGTCATCGGTGGCTTACGTTCAAAATTCGTATATTGTTGATACATTTGTGGAGCCACTCCACCCCTCGGCTGCTCACGTTCTTGTCTCATTCTCGCAATGCGAGTACAATCTTGTGTGGTATGAGTAAAGTTCCAAGCACAAGCTTGGCACCACTTCTTCATGGGTTGGTTTGAAACTAAAGGAGAAAAGGTATTACAGTCCTCTGTTTTATGGTCACCGCCACATGCTCCACAAATATGAGGACCTGTAGGAAGTACACTCCTCATTCTCTGCTGCTGTTGTTGTGGCTGCATGGGTGGACGATAGGTTTGTCCTAATCTCCTTAGCACTAGGTTGGCTATTTGATCTGGATTTACCAGCGCGCTAGACCCTGAACTTTGATCTTCACCCCACTGATTTTTAGGTTTAACCTCAGGGCCAGAACCATCCTGGAACTTGAAGTTATCGGTGAAATCCATAGCATCATGGCAACACTCATTGAAACTTGTATGTTTCTTCGCATAGAGATGTGTATGCAGTGTCGAATTTTTGAGGCCTTTTAAGAAGAGAGAAATTAATCGACTTTGAGCGGGTTTCTCATCTTCTGGGCAACGATTAATGTACTGCTTCATTCTATTTACACAGTCTCTAACACTCTCATTCGCACCTTGTTTGAAAGAGTAGATGTGTGCTACCGTGTCATGTTGAATTCCCATCAAGGAAAAAGCAGCAATAAATCTCTCTTCCAAAACTCGTAAAGAAGTTTTGTCTGAAGCCTCTAATGCCTGAAACCAAGCAAGGGCTTTTCCTTCAAGAGTGAGTCCAAACCCTTCTATTTGAGTATGCTTATCAGCAACTTGCTCAGCTCGAACTGCTTGCCTAAAAGCTGCTACATGGTCGTATGGATCTCCCGACCCTTCATATTTCTTAACCAATTTCTGAAGAGTTGATGGCCTTACTTGTCGTGAATACTCATCGTAGGGCCTACGGCCTCTTACCCTTAGTGGGAATTGTTCCTCTCTTTGGAAAGATGGTCCACATGTTTCCAAAATTGGTGTGGGTACCCTATTACCAGCCTCACCAAACCCCTCTAAAGATCTTGTCACCCTCATTTCAGGAGGTGCACTTATAGGAGGCCGAGTTGGCTCCCCTCTCATCCGATTGTCATAGTGGGAAAGATGTTGTTGTGGTGGTGTGACCTGTGGTCGCACATTTGGTGTAGGACGATATCGTGGTGCTAGAGTTGGGCTACTAGCAGTGGTCCACTTAGATGTTGAAGGTCCCTCTCTAGTGAACTCTCGTAGGGGAGGAGCAACAGTTTCTCCAAGAAAGGCTGTCTCTCCTGGTTTGGCTGTATGTGTTGAGAACACTTCCATAAATAATGGCTGTCCCTTCCACGTGAGTTCCCTAATCTCTTTCCAATCTAACGTTCGATATTCATTGGCCCATTTATCAACTATTCTGTTCATGTGTCCTGCACACTTCTCAACTACCACTACATAAGCTAGAGGAAGATCCAGCTCTGGCGATTTAGTTGTGGCATAATATCCCTCTAACGAATCTTTATAGACCTCTTGAAGTGGGTCATCCTGTAAAACCTTCGTCACAGGAATTTGTCGTACAAACTCCCATTGACTTTCAGCCCCCTGATCCATTTTACACTTGCCTTTCCTATCCTTGTCCAAATTTAGATCTACTAGAAGCAAATCATCTATGGATGGCTTTGAGGACTGGGCATTGGATGGTCCAGGCATGTCCTGCTCGATGAGCCAGTCATCTCGAGACTCCCTCGCTCTGGAAAGTTGTGATATGTCTAAAAACTCTGTTTTAGAGAGCTCCCCTAATTTGTCTACCTTTTCTGGATGGTAGGTGACTTCATAGCGAACACCATCTCCACCCATGTACATGTTACCCTGGTCATTGACTAGAGGTGCTCTATCAAGTTCTGAGAATATGTCGGCTATCTTAACAAGATACCGTTGTTGTGGGTCCCTAAAGATCTCAGCTCCTTGAGCATTTGTGTAGACATATTGGAGTCGCACATTGAATGTTAACCCCATGGTGTCGGCTTCAAATGGATTAAAGGATCGTGTGGGTGTCCTATTTTGGGCTACGGGATGACTAGTTGATGGCCCTAGATTGTCCATGGACAATGAACTAGTTGTTCTAGAGGAAAGGGTATCGGATTGGGATTCAGAAAGGGTTTCAGCAATATCTGCCAAGTTTCTTATCGATTGGGTCCCACTTTCCTGAGTAGGCACTCTAGAAGGTGCCCTAGGCCCTATGGCAGAATCTATCAGACGTCCTGACCGTAAGTGCATAAGGTCAAATTTTGTTTTGGTTTTTTTGTGTTTTGTTTTGTCTTGGTTTTGGTTTTTGTGTTTTGTTTTTTTTTGATAAAAATATATATATATATGTATATATATATATATATTTTTTCCTACCTAATCACTAAAGGCAACTAAAAAAGAAAATGTGTGGCGTAACTATCTATCCTATTTGTTTATTTTATTTTTATTTTTATTTTTTAATGATTTTATGATTTTATGATTTTTCCTTTTTTATTATTTTTTTTTATTTTTTATTTTTAAATATTATACACAAAATTATGAATCACACTAAAAAAATACTAACTATGCACAAAGTTACAAAAATGAAAAAATTACAGGTTACACTAATTATGCAAAAAATTAAAAAAAATGAAGAACTACAAAATATACAAAAAAAATAATAGACTCCTAAAAATCAAAAATTTTCTTTTGTTTGTTTTTTCCTTTTTTTGTTGGTTTTTATTGTTTGTTTGTTTTTTTTTTTTAATAAAATGAATGAATTTCGTGCTAAATAAAAATATGACTATACTAATTATGCATCATTTACAAAAATTTTATAAAAAATAAAAAATAAAAAATGCAAGCTACTTAAATTATGCAAAAATTTTAAACAAGGAACAATGGATTCAACACTTTTTTTTTTTTTTTTTTAATCTCTTTCTCTTTTTTCCTTTTGTTTTGTTTTGTTTTTGTTTTTGTCTTTGTTTTTTTTTTTTTTTTTTTTTAAATATATATATATATATATATTACAAAAATTTAAAACAATACAAATTTCCCTAAATATGCTAAAAATTATAGAAATGAAAAATAAAAAATATGCAAACACTATGGACTCCTAAAAACAAATAAAAAGATTTTTTTTTAATTTTTAATTTTTTTTAATTTTTTTTTTTAATTTTTTTCTTTCTTTCTTCTCTCTATATTTTTTTTTTAAAAAAAAAATTTCCACTATTCTTTTTTTTCTTTTTTTCTTTTTTTAATTGTTTTTCTCTTTTAATTTTTTTTTCTTTTCTTTTCTTTTTTTTAAATCTCTTTTTTTCTTTTTTTCTTTTTTTTTTAATAAACAAAAAGTATTATTTTTTTAAATTAAAAAAGAAAAAAAAACGAAAATTCCACCTACCTTATCCGCCGCTTCGCCGCTCGCCGCTCGCCGACTTTCTCGCTGCAGGTGCGCCTTCAATGCTTCTCCTGCCTTTCTTCTTCACTGCCTGCCTTCGTCCAACGAGGACACCCCCCACTGCTCTTTCTCTCCCGCGTGTCGTCTCAGCTCTGCCGGCTTCGCTACAGTCGCCTCTTGCTTTTCTTCACGTAGCCGCCGCTTCCTCCTCAGCAGCCACCTTCTACAGCTGCAGCCACCTTCCTCCACTACTGCTGCAGCCGCTTTCGCCTGCGCTCAGTGCCGACTGCCCACGCTTCCTCCTCGCCTTCCACTGCTGCTGGCCGCCTTTGGCCACGCCAGCCACGTCCGCCTCTCGCTAGCGCTTCTCGCCAGCACACCCACCTCTTGGCCGCTCCTTCTATTCACGGGCCTCTCCTTTTCTCTCGCCAGGCCTCTCGCCAACCTCTCACCAGCGCTTCACGCCAGCACGCCCCACTGCAGCGCTCGACACAGCCGCCTCGACCAACTCCTTGCTGCCGTCAACGTCCTCAACGCTGCCACCGTCAACCCTGCTTTCCACCTTACGCCTGCCTCCCGGCCAACAGCCCTCGCCTCTGCCCAACGGTCTCTACACACTTCGACACCTTTTCTTCTCTTCGCCACCTCGACTCCAACGCCTCCATCGCCTTGCTTCCACACTGGCTTCGACGGCCTTAGCTCTGCAGGCGCCGCCCACCGCCTGACGCCGTCAACGCTGCCGCCTTTCGCTGCAAATATATATATATATATATATATATATATATATATATAGATTAAATTATTATTTTTTTGTTTTTTTTTTTTTAGAAAAAAGAAAAAGGCCGCCTTCTATGCAGACTTTCAGCTGGCCGCCCGGTTGCAAGGATATATATATATGTATACCTATTCTTTTCTTTGCTGCGGACGCCTCCCCACCAAGCAACAAATCAAAACAATAAAAGAATCAAAACAATAAAAGAAAAGAAAGCCGCTTCACTACTTCCTACTTATCTCTCGTCAACTTGCAACAAAAATACAAAAATAGAAAGTACTTAAATTCTGATTAATGGCGGGATTACTCAACCGCAATGAAGTTTAAATTTTTTTCTTGCTTCTCATCAAAAAAACGAAAACCCACAAGGCGCCCTTGAGATCACACACTCAATGCCCTTGCAAACTCTACTCTAATCTACCCTAATCCACGATTTTGCAATCAATGGAGCACTTAATAAGAAGTAATGGTTAACACCCTTCACTAACTTAGGTGTGCGTTCCCCGGCAGCGGCGCCATTGTTTGGGGCATCATAGCATAGCGGAGGCTACACTCAAACCCACTCACTTGTCATTCCGTGAATGCGACCCGGTTAGCGCATAGAGGCTATCCCGAATGGGAGAAGAAGAATTAACCACATACTAATGACATAGACTCAATACATACTTAAGCTCAACTTGGCCTCATTCCTACACACCCATTCATTCACAAATCCAAGCAAGAGGAATACAATCACTATGCACTCAAGCAAAGAGAAAGACCTCACTCCACTCCTATCTTCCTACAAGCATGCACACATTCAAGCATCAAGCTTCCATGAAAGCTTCAAATCAATCCATGTACTCAAAAATGAAATACTAAAAGCATGCATAAGAGTAAAATGATTAGAGAAGAGGATGAGAAAGACTCATGACATTGCTAATGATTCAATGAAGAGATTAACCTCATACAATGATGTAGATGGGGTGAGAGAAGAGTCTTCACCTCTATGGAGAAGAGGGAGAGTAGGTCTCTCAAAGGAGCTCTTACATGAACTAAGCCCAAAGTGTGTAAAGCTCTCAAATGAGCCACCTTTTATACAAAAATTCTAGGACTCCCATAAGTCCCCATGTGGGATTATTATCAAACCCTCTCCCACATTCATCTACAAAGTGGAACTCTTTTCAAGAGCCCTAAGTATTGTTTTTGTTGCATCTTGGTATTGGTATTGATCCTCATTTGCAAGCAACAATGACCATGATACGAGAGAGGAGGATGATCATGAGATAGGAGATACAGATATTGAGGCCATTACCCATGAGAGGACGAGCCTACCATTGGTGATGCTGATTTCGATGAGCACATGAGTAGCACAAGTAGTAGTGGGTTGAATAGATTTGTAGATCTAAACACTTGTTTGGATTTTGAAGTAGATAGTTTGGCAAGGGTTGATCTCATTGAGGATGAGATTGAACCGTAGCCCATCATTGATATTGGCTAAACTATTTTACATATTGTCTCATTCTCCTCACCTCACTTAATTTTTGTATATGTGGGTTTGCAAAAAAGCATTGATGTTTTTGTTAAAATTATGTGCTTTGGTAATCATGTGGGTAATTTTTGGAAAGCACTGATGTACATTTACCAGCCTACACCAAAATCTCACTTTTTGTATTCTCTGTTTTGCATCTAAATACGTGTCTAATTCTCAGTGTAGACGCACTAATAGACGCGCGTCAACCTGTTTCTTATAACATTCTGACTGCACATGTCCAGGCTTACCACAATAATAGCATTCACGTGCATCATTATATTGTCTTTGCCAATTTCCACGGCCTCTTTGTGCCTCTGAATTTGCCTCTTCCACCTGCGTGTTGTTGTTGTTATTGATTCTGGGACTGTTGTTGTTGCTGCTGTTGCTGCTGGCCATAATTCTGATTACCTGTTCGGCCACCTCCTTGACCGCGTCCACGGCCTCCTCTACCTCGTCCTCTTCCTGAACTCGTGTAGAAGGCCTGTTGCTCTGAACTGTTTTTGCTTTGTGAAGACTGTTGGTCTTCACCCAAGTTCTTCTCTTCGATAATCAGCATAGACACAAATCTGTAAAGTTGGGAATGTTTTCCCGAGTCTGAATAGACGTCTTGAACGCCTTGTATTGTGGCCCGAGACCACGTAGACAGACTTCCACCTTGTCATCATCATCTACTGACACACCAATAGATGCAAGGGATTCCACAATACCCTTTATCTTCAACGCATAGTCATTCACAGACATGCTCTTTTTCTCCATAGTATGAAGTTCATTCTTCAACTGTATCTTACGTGCCTTGGTATTTGTTTCATAAAGCTTTACCAAGGTGTCCCACGCCTCCTTGGGGGACTTGGCATCCTGAATGTGCCCAATCATGGTGTCCTGTATACTAATGGATAGCCAATACATAACCTTCCTGGCTCCTTGGTTCCAGTCTTTAAACTCTTTCACATCTGCAGCAGTAGGATTTATGTCCGGTGTTTCCAGTGCCTCTTCATGTTCACCTTCTATGTAGTCCCAATAGCCTTTTCCCATCAGAAAATTAGTCAACCTGAACCTCCAAGCATGGAAGTTATTCTTATCCAGCTTCTCAGCCACAATCTGTGTTATGCCATCATTAGACATCTTGCCAAATACACAATTTTACCAGAAACTACACTCTGGTTTTTCCTGCACAACTGCTGTATTTTTTGCACAGCGGTACTGCAGTCCACTCAAATGTCACAACCCCAGTGACCTCAATGTGCATACATACACCCAATGGCAACTGTAGACCTCTTTGCAGCACCCACAGTGTCTGCACAGTCAATCTGTCTTCCTGCAGTACTTAAAACAGAGTTCTGCAGAGAATCGATGACTTACCCGCAATGCTCGAAATCGCCTGCTTTCTGAAAAACGGAGGTCCAGACGCGCCCGAAACGCGTTTTTGGCCCAAAAAACTTTGTCCAATTGTCCGATAGGACAATATAGTTGCCCTATAGCTTTACTCCCGCGAAGAAAGCTCCTCAATCAGAGATCGTTGCCGGTGCCTCCCGTAGAGCTCCCGACAAGGGTGTAGTCACCAACACAAATAGGGAAGAGTAGTTGAAGCTCTTACCCTCGTACCGCTTCCTGTGGTTCTCTTGCTTGCAGCCCTTAGCACAAACCAGGCTCTGATACCATGAAAAGATGCAGGGGGGAAGAGAGCTTGAGCTCTTACAAGCACACACACACACTCACAAAACCCTAATAGAGAACACACAAGGTGAGAGGCTGAAAATCTTCTTCTTCTCTACTCAACACTCAACACACCATATACAAGATAAGAGTACACACAATATAAAAGGTACTCAACCAATACATACACGGGTTCTCTATAGTGTGAACCCGACTAAATGAGCTGGCGCTATAACTATGCCAGTCTCTAGAATGGCTGTCACACAGCCTGTCATCCCACTGGCCGCATATCTCCCATGATCTCACCAACCATGCCAGTGGTGTAAGTGTGGGGCCTATCCCCCAGGCGGGTCAGTGGCCACCGCCTCACTAGACGAGCTCGATATCTCAACAACGTAAGGGTCAGCAAGTTTTCTTAGTCAAACTCAACAAAGTCATTGAACCTAGTATGGAGACAGAACCCTCTTGGCTCCAAGAATTCTCTGACATCTTCCCTGACGAGCTTACAGGGTTACCACCTCCTCGAGAAGTCGACCATGAAATCGAGGTGATCCCTGGAGCCCAACCCGTCTCAAAAACTCCGTAAAAAATGTCCCTTCCTGAAGCCATTGAACTTAAGGGGCAACTTTCCCAACTCATTGAACAAGGATTTGTACGCCCCAGTAGCTCTCCGTGGGGAGCACCTGTTCTTTTCCAAAAAAAGAAGGACGGGACTCTCCGCCTCTGCATAGATTATCGAGGGCTAAATCAAGTCACTGTCAAGAATAAGTATCCTATCCCTCGCATCGACGAACTTCTTGACAGGCTTCATGGGGCCAAAGTCTTCTCAAAAATAGATTTGAGGTCTGGATACTATCAGATCAAAGTCAAGGAAGCAGATATACCCAAAACAGCCTTCAATACCCGTTATGGCCACTATGAGTTTACTGTAATGTCATTCGGGTTAACCAATGCTCCTGCAACCTTCAACCGCCTAATGCAAGATATATTCCGCCCTTACTTGGATGAGTTTGTGCTTGTTTTCTTTGACGACATCTTAATCTACTCCAAATCAATGGAAGAGCATGAGGAGCATGTGCGTAGAGTTCTGCAATTGCTGCGCAGACACAAACTCTATGCCAACAGAAAGAGCAAATGTACCTTCTTTACTCATCAAATTGAGTATCTTGGATTCATCGTCTCCAAAGATGGCATCTCAGTAGACCCCGCCAAGGTCAAGGATATTCTAGAATGGCCACCCCCTAAATCAGTTTATGAAGTTCGTGGATTTTTGGGAATCACGGGTTGGTATAGGATTTTTATCAAAGATTATGCCTTGGTAGCTGCACCTTTGATGGATCTTCTTAAGAAGGATTGCAAAATAGTGTGGCTACTGCCAATCCATCAAAACAGCTTTGATCAGCTGAAAGTCATTATTACTTCTGTCCCAGTCTTAAAGCTTCCTGATTTCTCCAAGGAATTTGAAGTGGTTACCGATGCTAGTAGTCTAGCACTTGGCGGTGTCTTAGGCCAAGAAGGAAGACCAATCGCTTATACTTCCCGCAAGCTGAAGCAATATGAAGCAAACTATGCCACCCATGATTTGGAACTCTTAGCAGTTGTTCATTGCCTCAAATTATGGAGACATTATCTCTTGGGGGGCAAATTCTAGCTTGTAACTGACCACAAAAGTCTAAAGTGGATCTTCACCCAGCCTAACCTCAACATGCGGCAACAAAGGAGATGGATTGAAATTCTACAAGAATATGACTTCGACATCAAATTCTTCCCTGGGAAAGATAATGTGGTGGCAGATGCACTTAGCCCCGCAAATATTTCTTGAGTGCTATTTCAATGCCTAATAATCCCATTCTGGTCAAGGTGGAAGAAGTCTCATCTCATGATCCAGATTATCAGAGGATGATAAAGTTAGTAGAAGAAGGGGGAAATTCAGAGAAAGAGAAGAATCTAATCAAGGGATACTCCACTCATGAAGGAAGCCTCTACTTCAATCACAGGCTATGTATGATGTGCTTCGGTACCTGAAGCAATGTCTCTCATGCCAAAGGATCAAAGCTGAAAGGGTCAGGATGCCTGGAAAACTTCAACCCTTAGATATTCCCCAAATGAAGTGGGAGTGCATTAGTATGGATTTTGTCACAAGTCTCCCCACTGTTCAAGGAGGATATGACTCCATTCTAGTAGTAGTGGACTTACTTACCAAAGTAGCTCACCTTATACTAGCAAAGAAGACCTTCAAAGCTTCTGATGTTGCTCGAATATTCATCAAGGAAGTCCTCAAACTTCATGGTCTCCCAAAAAGGATAGTAAGTGATCGGGATTCTGACTTCACTTCAAAATTCTGGCAGTCTTTATTTCAAGCTCTGGGAACTCAACTTTGCTTTAGCACAGCTTATCATCCAGAGACCGATGGCCAAACTGAGAGAGTATCCCTCATACCTTTGGGAGAATAAGGATCGCCGATTGAGGCGAGAGATTATGAGGCTGCCTAGTTCTGAGGGCCCAGGCTAGTGCGGTAAATAAGCCCACCCTAGTGTGCAGACATCCCTCTGAGGGGCGGGAGGATCGAGCGATGGAGCCTGAGAGGGCGATAGGCCGGCTTGAGTCCTCGCCAGCGGTCGACGATGAGGTGTATGGTCCCGTAGGGTTTTGCCCAGCATGTAGAGGCTGGAAGGCAGAATTCTAGATCATCGACAGAATAAGAATAAGAGAGCCGGTTTGGCTTGTATGGAATTGGTTCATGTATAAACTTTTTATATATTTACATCTTGTCTTTGGTATGATTGTATTGTGTAAGAAGACTATTTTAACGAACCTTGTGAAAAAGGGCCTTAATTATGGAATATGTTTATTTATGTCAAACAGTGTGGTAGGATTAATTGGAAAACAAATTGATGCGTGAGTAGGGTGGAAAGTGGGAGGATGGAATGCCCTGACAGCACCATCCTACGGACGGGTGGACCCGATTAGTCGGGTAGCTTTCCAATAGATTAAGTGAAAGCCCTACATTAGATAGTTAGATTCTTGGGCAACTCTATTCTAGAAGACTAGGCCAGCGGCGGCTGTGCCTTGCATAAGATGAGGAAAAAAGCGTTGTCTCTAGAAATCAAGTCTAGTAGTTGCCCAATTTATGATCAATTGCCCTATGGGTGATTTGATGTTTAGAAAATCACGCTCCGCCTGCGGGATAGAGCTAGGTCATACCTATGAATCGTATCCTTGAATCCCTACAAGGTCAAGGTGTCGATGAGTAGGAAATTTTTCCCAAGATAAAGACTTAGCGGACTATCTTAAGTGTTTCTCCCATTTTAGAAGGGAGGAACCTTACAGTCTTGGAGAATGTGAAGGCTCAACGGGGAGGTTTGAATCACAAAGTGAGGAAGTTCATGTCCGATTACGGTGTTTTTGTCTTATATGGACAGACAGAGCATGCTGTTGACTCCTACGCCTTGACAGTGTCTAATCACCCTGCAAAACTGACTGTGCAAAACTGACTGAGGTTGCATCCCAGCCCCTATACATAGAATGGTTAGGTAGAATTGCTGAAGATCTTGATGGGCAGGCCCATATTGCTGAAGCAAAGGTTGGTTCTGCTAAATTGGTCTTAGCAGAGAAGAGGGATTTGTGGCTATGCAACGAAGGCACCTATTCGGCCTATGCCCTGATTATAGTAGGGATGGAGAGACTTACATGGAGATACTAAAAGCATCTCCCCTAGAAAATGAAGCTCTCATTCTGAAGAAGGAAGCTGAGATAGGAGTGCTGGAGAGGGTGGTCTCAGTGGCTTCTGGTGCTGTGATGTCTGCTGCTGCTGCTGCAGAGATGGAGGAGGCGTCCACTATGCAGGTACTTTTGAAAACTCAAGCATTTTTCTATCCTTTAAGTAGTGGTCCAAGAACTTGCAAGTGATATATGCACTTGCAAGTGCTTGTTTCACTTGCAAGTGCTTAGAGGTCATCGAGTTCATAGAACACTCATAAGTATTGAGACCACTTGCAAGTGCTGTGACCACTTGCAAGTGTTATACCACTGTAAGTGCTTACAGCACTAGCAAGTGCATAGATATCATGCAAGTTCTTAGAAGTTTAACAAGTGCTTAGACAACTTGAAGGTGCTAAGACCACTTGCAACAAGTGGTCATACCTTTTGCAAGTGGTCATACCACTTGCAAGTGCTAAGGCCACTTGTAAGTGTTCATGTCTTTTGCAAGTTCTAAGACCACTTGTAAGTGTTCATGTCTTTTGCAAGTTCTAAGACCACTTGCAAGTGTTCATACCGCCTAGGCCACTAGCAAAGTTCAAGACCACTTGCAACAAGTGTTCATACCGCTTTCAAGTGCTCATACCACTTGCAAGTGCTTAGACCACTTGAAGGTGTGAAGACCACTTGCAAGTGGTCATACCACTTGCAAGTGCTAAGGCCACTTGTAAGTGTTCATGTCTTTTGCAAGTTCTAAGACCACTTGCAAGTGTTCATACCACTTGCAACAAGTGCCTAGGCCACTAGCAAAGTTCAAGACCACTTGCAAGTGTTCATACTACTTTCAAGTGCTCATACCACTTGCAAGTGCTTAGACCACTTGAAGGTGCTAAGACCACTTGCAGGTGGTCATACCACTTGCAAGTGCTAAGGCCACTTGTAAGTGTTCATGCCTTCTGCAAGTTCTAAGACCACTTGCAAGTGTTAAGGCCACTTGTAAGTGTTCATGCCTTCTGCAAGTTCTAAGACCACTTGCAAGTGCCTAGACCAGTAGCGAAGTTCAATACCACTTGCAAGTGTTCATACCGCTTTCAAGTGTTCATACCGCTTTCAAGTGCTCATACCACTTGCAAGTGCTTAAAACACTAGCAAAAGCACAAATCATATACAATTTCTAATACCTTTTAATAGGTGCTTAGAACACTTGGAAGAGCACTTGCAAGTGGTTGCATCATTTGCAAGTGCTTAGACCACTTTCAAGTGCTTGGACCACTCACTGGTGCTTAGACCTTAGGGCACTGCACACACCACTGACAGGTGCTCAAACCAACTACACATGCTTGAAAGTTCTGATGGCTCGTTGTTTTTTCATTATGTGCAGGCTTCGGTTCAGAAAATGGAGCATGTGTTATGTGAGCTGAGGAGACAAGCCTCCTTCGTGAAGGAGGCATGCACTTTCTTGAAGAGAGAGGGGAGAGCCCTTCTAGTGCCTACCCCGCCTGCTAAGTTTGTCCTAGGTGCTGACACTGTCCTCATTGGTGGATCTTGTGTGGCCTGTGGCCAGCTATTGTCAAGCAAACATGCGGCTGGCGTTTATTATTTGCCATGTGCCCACAAGTACCACCCCTTTTGCTTTTCCATTGTCTGTGCGACTGAGCCCAAGTGCATTGTTCCGGACTGTTCGTGGGAGATACCACTTGTAGCAAGATGTTGGGCACTTGGGAATGCATATGAGGAGTCCATAGGTAAGGCATGTCTTTCATAGGACAGGATTCATGCTACTTTTGATATGTACAGTAATTGTCTGTTATGTCTCAGGTGAGCCAGAGGCTAGCGAGGGGGTGGACCTAGCCGCTTCCACCTCGTCCATGCATGATGTGGACGCTCCCTTCGACCTAGATGCCTTGATGATGAAATACAAAAACATGGTGGGTGGTTGTAGTCTGTCTGCTGAAAAAACTGATGTGCTTGGTGATGGAGGCATCCTGAGGGAGACACCTGGTTCTGAGATCACACAAGGTAATTTTGGTTGCTGTAACATATTATCCTCAGACATGATTATCCATGATCATTGTGATCATATTAACTACCTGTGCTCCTAACTTGATTTCCTATTGCTATCCCAGGTACTGATGTCATTAAGACATTAAGTCATGTTAGTGCTCCAACTGGAGAGCCAAGCCGTGTTGACAAAGGTGTACATACTGAAGAGGAGTTGGACCAAGATATGGAAGAGACCCTCCAATTTGTTGCAGGAGAGCTACGGAAGAAGAAGAAAAGGCAGGTGGAGGATGGGCCTCTTCGGGACCCCAAGAAAAGTACCCCAATTTTCCCCAAAGCCCAAGCATGCAAGAAGCTTTAGCTTCTTGCAACTTTGTAGCTTTTTGCTCATGCAAGCCGCATTATTTTGCGGCAATATAATATATAAGTCCTTTGTCTCAGTGTCTGTGCGTGTCGTCCTAACCATCTTAATTGTTGTGCATGTAGTTAAAATTCAAGTTGCTGGCTCGAAAACCCTACCACCCAACTGATGAGGTAGAGCACATTGAGCACTGTCCTCCATGCTATCAATTTTGACGCTTCAATGACTCTCGAGACCTGGCAGTCGTTGTTGACTTCAACAAGGTTCTTTTGTGCGTGCACGATAAGCGCAAGAGAGAGATTCCCCCAAATGTCTCAACGTTGTACTTTTCCAAAGTCCATGAGGCTGAGAACATCACCTATTACATACGGCAGGATGCAGAGGTGTTCTTACTTGCATTAAGTCACGTTGCAGAGGTATTTGTGTGGAGCTCCCATAGTGGCAGGGAATTGGAGACAACCACCATGGATAAGTGCCTGCCTCAAGTCAAGAAATGCATGAGTGAATGGCTATGCCATGTTTGCACTTGGCGCTTTGATATTCCTCCTAGGCCAATGTTCTTGAAAAACCTGGATACCTTCTGGCATCTTTTCCCGAAATTCAATAAGACAAATACACTTGTGCTAGATGACTCATTGTATAAAATGTACTCTAATGATCATGCATGCTATGTGATCCTTCCTGAAGTGGAGAAGTAGACTGAGGGACAGTGGAAAAATTTTCTGAAACAGGATGTGGCTAACTTTGTGTTGCAGTGGACAGAGAGTGTTGACAGAGCAAAAACTGCCAGAGAGTGCCCTTTTGATGTCAAGGATGATGCCTTGCAACTCCAACGGTCGAATTGGAGAGTTGTGCAGAACAATGTTGAGGAAATGAAAGAAATTGAAGCCCCTAGCCTGGATCCTAAAGAAAGAAAGTATAAGCATCCAGAGTAAAACAACAAATTAGAAGTGCTTTTGTAGGCATTTTTTCCATTGTACAGAGGGCTGCCTGTAGCCCCTTTACTGCCATGACACCATGCCCTTATTGTGTAGCTTGATGTGCTCTAAAACCGTGCCTTTATTGTGTGGCTAACTTCCAACACTCCTTGACATATATACAAACAAAAATGGTTTTGACCTTGGAACGATTTTGTGTGTCGATCTGCTGTCATTTTCTTTAGTTTATACTGTGGTTGCATTTTGTGGACTCTTAAGAAAGTGATGGTTTGAAAGTGCTTGTCTAGGTACTGAAGTGCTTATCAAGTGGTTTAAAAGTGCTGGTCAAGTGGTTTGAAAGTGCTTGTCAAGTGGTTTGAAAGTGCTTGTCTAGGTATTGAAGTGCTTGTCAAGTGGTTTGAAAGTGCTTGTCTAGATACTAAAAGTGCTTGTCCAGGTATTGAAGTGCTTGACAAGAATTTATCAAGTGGTCTAAAAGTACTAAACATGTGCTTGTTTAGGTACTATAAAGTGCTAGCTAACTGCTGGGCAGGTAATCTGAAAGTGTTTGTCAAGGTGCTTAAAGCGCTTGTCAAGTGGTATGGAATGCTTGTCTAGGTACTAAAAGTACCTGACAGGTGCTTACCATGTGGCGTCCAAGTGCTTGTGTAGGAACTTCAATTGTTTGGGAAGTGCTCTGAAAGTGCTTGTCTAGTTACTTAAAGTGCTTGTCTAGGTACTTAAAGTGCTGGAGTAATCTGAAAGTGCTGGTCAAGTAATCTGAAAGTGCTTGTGTAGATCCTAGAAGTGCTTGTGTAGGTACTAGAAGTGCTTGTCAAGTGGTCTTAAAGTGCTTGTCTACTACTGAAAGTGCTGTCAAAGAGTTGAACGTGCAAAATAGTGCTTCTTAGGAGGACGCATTGTACTAGCTTGAAAGCTAGAACTTACAAGTTCTCCTCTGGGGGCATGCTATTATAGATTTGTTCAAATACATCATTTGACAATTCATATACATTAGGCTCACCTTCTACTGAGCACATCGGAAACCTGATGCATCGCAGCAGGTGGGAGTAGATAAAAGCAGGGGGCTTGTCATCCAAAAGAATGTAGGTGTCATCTTGGCCATTTACCTTGTCGTAGAAGAGTCCCTCAACGACAAATGAGTTCTTTTGAATACGGTTATGCCATTCATCCCTTTCAGATTTGATGGTTAAGCGCTTGGTTTTAGTGCACTTCAAGATGTAGAAGTCTGCACCTGGCTCTTCTGCATTCACTACAAAGTTCTAGCCAACCATCAAGGCAGGACGTCATGGTGGCCAACATACATGGGGGCTCGTGGTAACTCATCATCGCTGGATGCTTCTCCATCGTTTTGAACATTGACAGTTTGTTGTATTCGCAAGTACTGCCACCTCTCAACGTGGTCCTTGTTTACACATCTCCTCCATTGGCCTTTCATGCATGCATGGCAAAAGCAGGACAATGGTCTGCACCGTAGCCCATGCATATCTGATTGACTGTAGCCGTTGACACAGTGGAAGGATCGAGACCGTTTGATCCGCATGCAATCCCACTCTCTATCTTTGTCTACATCACCGAGCTTGACCTCCCAGAATCTACGATCGACTTTCTTCCCTGTCTCAATGGACATTCTTTCCTGAGGGTTGCGTTGAGGAATGCCACCACACTTGAAGCGTTATGTAACACCCATCCGTCAGATTTCAGCTGCTCCTGTGTGAGAGCTCTTTTGAGCACCGCACTAGCCCCATCGTGCTCGCCCTTCCCATGGCCGGATGCAAAGAAACTGTGCATCATCTCAATACCTGTCATATTGAAGTATCGGGCTACAAAATAGAAAGGGCGCCTTGCTTTGAATTGTGAAGCAGCACCATCAGACCGCACCCAGTGTCGCTTGACACTGCATCCTTGAGCTTTCAGCCACTCATTGTGCAAAATAAAGTAGTGCTGCTGCACAAACAAAGTGTCGTGGATTTTATCATCAGAGATGTAGAAGTGGGTTGTCTTCCGAATGGTACCAAGCACATCACGCAGGTACGAAATGTGGACCAAGATTGCCACCTGAGTTGAATACCAATGCATTGACTGAATTTCATTCTGCACCTTGAAGGAGTAATTCTCTACAAAATCCACTATACTGACACCACTACATCATTTGGAAATTTATCCAAACACTCTTTGAATTGTTCAGCTTGTCATCTATACTTATAATTGTGTTTGATGAAGTTTCTCAATTTGCTTTGAAGTAAGGAAGTGAAAGTCCTCGGGCTGACTTGGCGAACAACAAGATCTTTCTGAGTTTTTGCTTGACCGTTCTCATCCACTTCCTATGTAGGAACGTCATCAAAAAGCTTGACAACATAGATATGTCATCGCTTTTTTCATGTGGACACAAGGAGATCTATTTAATGCCACGATGTTTGCATGTACCCAAAAGACATTGTCTACGGTGATAAGCACAGTCAATGGGTTTTGGGCACAATACAGACTCCCACACGTCTGTTAAGCTTGGAAATGTGGCATTGGAGGCCGCGCACTGCGCTGTTCCATCATGAGAACTGCAAACAAGGCACCTGCAACAACTGCATGGCCAACCATGTAGCCCATATCTTCCTTGGCGCATCTGATTAAGAGCTTCCTTGAAGTAGACAAGCTGCACATGGTATTCACAACAACAAGTGTTGCGGTCCTTCAACTTGCGTACGAAGTATGGCTTTAGACCCTCAAAACATCTTAGGGAGATCCTTATGTTAGGATGAGCCACTTGGAACCGCATATAGAAGTCCCTCTGTGACAAAGAAGACAAATTTAGACACACTATCAAGCATTATAAATCATTCTGAAGCAACCTATAGCGTTGGTAAGCATTATGACGCACTTTCAATCAGTGTAAAGCTATGACACTCATTGGGTAAAGCTCTTAGATGCACTTAGTAGCACTTTCTGCACACCTAGCAGCACTAGTAAATGGTTGTAAAGAACTATAAAGCACTCTCAGGCACCTGCAAGCACTTAGAAACCTGAGGATCCATTTAGATGGACTTGGAATAACATGGAATTTCTTGGAAGCCCTAGGAAACACTTAGAAGCAATTGGAAACACTAGCAAACACTTAGAAGCAAGTAAAGCACTTGGAAGCACTTGGAAGCACTTGGAAGCACTTGGAAACACTTAGAAGCACTTAGAAGCACATGGAAGCACTTAGAGGCACATGGAATCACTAGCAAGCACTTAGAAGCACTTGGAAGCACTTAGAACCACTAGCAAACACTTGGAAGCACTTAGAACCACTAGCAAACACTTGGAAGCACTTAGAACCACTAGCAAACACTCGGAACCACTAGCAAGCACTTAGAAGCACATGGAAGCACTAGCAAGCACTAGAAGCACTTGCAGGCACTTAGAAGCACTAGCAAGCACTTAGCAAGCGTTTAGAAGCCCTAGCAAGCACTTACAAGCACTTGGAAGCAGTTAGAAGCTCCTGTTATCACTTCTGAAGCTCTGTTAAGCCATTACGAGCATAAGCACTTGGAAGCATTTGGAAGAACTCTCTTGCACTTGACAGCTTTTTGAAGCACTATTAAGCACTCAAAAGCAACAAAAGGCACTTAGAAGCACACAAAAACATTTAGATGCACTTATTACAAGCACTTACAAGCACTTACAAGCACTTGGAAGCACTTACAAGCACTTACAAGCACTTGGAAGCAGTTAGAAGCTGCTGTTATCACTTCTTAAGCTCTGTTAAGCCATTATGAGCTTAAGCACTTGGAAGCATTTGAAAGATCTCTCAGGCACCTGGCAGCTTTTTGAAGCACTATTAAGCACTCAGAAGCAACAAAAGGCACCTAGAAGCACACAAAAACATTTAGATGCACTTGGAAGCACTTACAAGCACTTGGAAGTAGTTAGAAGCTCCTGTTATCACTTTTGAAGCTCTGTTAAGCCATTACAAGCATAAGCACTTGGAAGCATTTGGGAGAACTCTCAGGCACCTGGCAGCTTTTTGAAGCACTATTAAGCACTCAGAAGCAATAAAAGGCACTTAGAAGCACACAGAAACATTTAGATGCACTTGGAATGACATAAAATTACTTGGAACCACTATGAACCACTTAGAAGCACTTGTGATCACTTGAAGAAGTATGTCAAGCACTATAACACATGGTCAAGCAATATAGTGCACTATCGGGCACTCAGAAGTGGTCTAAAAATGCTCAGAAGCACTAAGATGCACTCATGACTTGGAATTTCTTGGAATCACCATGAAGCACTCAGAAGCATCTGAAATCAATTGTAAAGCTTCGTAAAGCACTATAGTGCATGGTTAAGCATTGTAATGCACTGTGAGGCACTTGCAAACATTTGGAAGCATGGTAAAGCACTCTAATGCCCTATCATACAAAATTTAAGTACTGTAAAGCACTCTAAACCACTAACATTTAGAAATCAGTATCATATAGAAGAGCATCCAGATACACTATCAATCATATGCGAGCAACTGTGTAGCTCTTACAACACACTCTCAACACAGTGATATACCTGAGGCAAATCGAGTAGATGCACTGGATGCAGTACATGCGCACTCTTGCCTATCCTCTTTCGAACAACATCTTTCTTGTTTGGGGAGATGCGAGTTTCCACCGACCAAAACTGAAACACGATTTCCCTGATTTCATTGGTGATGGTGCTTGCCCTATGCAATTGACGGTGACAAGAATCCAAGGGAAGTGACCCTTCCTCCGCTTCATGTTGCAGCTGAAAATTGGCCGCAATGACATGCCTTCGATGAACTCCTAAAGCCTTGGCAACTTCTCTACCACTCATTTGATTGTGAACACCAGATGCGCCATTGAGGCATGCCACGACAGTAGCCCGCTTTAAAAACAACTCGTTATTTGAATGGGGTGTCTTCACCTCAGATAATGTATGACAAATGTTAGTAGAGAAAATGAGTCTCTCAACTGTCTCTGACGTGTGCTACAACACTGAGAACATTGGATGACAGAGAAGCTGTTGTAAAATCTTTGTTTGAAGGCCCTCGAAAAGCTCGTTTGTTTGTTTGCGCCAGCACTGAGAAATTGCTCTGCAGATTTTCTTTGCCTCTCACTCATCAATGTCACCATCCTTGCGCGTACGTGCCATCATCTTCTCAATGCTTCTTTGTTCCCTCTTCTTTACAACCCACTAGTTTTGAAGACCTGGCAGAAGTTCTTTCGGGATGTGTTGTGTGATAGACAATGGTGGGGGAAGATATACAGAGCCTATATTGCCATTTTGTACACTATGAGACTCCATGTGGAGCCAGTTATGAGGGAGCTAGGAGGCTGAGGTTATTGCAAAGAAGACCATTAAAGCAGTTATGAGGAAGCTAGGAGGCTGAGGTTATTGCAATGGATGTAGAGTATAGCTTTAGAGGATGGAAAGATGTACTGGATAAGCAGCCAAGGGAATCAAAGATTTCAAAAAGAAGAGGTTGATCAATTTTTCATCAGGTTCAGTTGTTTCTTCAAGCAACGCTCCTCTTACAGTGCAGAGTAAAGTACCTGAATCTGCTCAACCGATTGCAGCAATGTCTTTCATATTTGATTTACTAGCATGTCAAGAGTTCTACAGGTCTTGTACTTTATAGTGAGTCTACAGAATTAAGCATGTCTTCCAGTGTTGTTCCAAATATTTGTGCCTTTAAAGTAGAGGATCCCAATTTCGAGGAACAAATTAAGGCCACCAGGGATTATGATAGTATGCCGACAGCTTAGATTCTGTGGTAAAACCTAATAAGGATATGCCAAACTTGTCCTTGATTCCTATCGTGGGCAAGGAAGTCAATAAAAAGGGATGTTGATTTCTCTATAGGAACTTGTAAAGGAATAGGAGGTTGTAACAAGGATTTTGAGAGATCACTCACTATCATTTGATGAAAAATTGTTTGATTTCGTCTACGCTTCTGGGGCTAGTGTGGGCACTATCATATATTGGCTGATATTTTCAATAGGCCATTTGACATTTCGTTAATTTTGGAGCAGCATGTAGATTTTCTATCAAAGGAGAGGTCTGATTTTGAAGCTTCTCTTAGGAATGGGAGAGTCCCTATTTGTGGGAGAGTCCCTATTTTGAAGCTTCTCTTAGGAATGGGAGAGTCCCTATTTGTGGGAGAGCTTATGTACATTTAATGGATTGCTCTCCAAGAACCAAGTACTCGAATCTTCTCCAAAAACGATATCTGCAATTTCCTTTTGACCACAAAGCGACATGCTCCGTACACCCCAAGCACTGTAGGCTGCTAGAGGAATCGATCGGATTCCTATGTTTCCTTCATTATCTATACACTATTCTCCCTTCATTAGGGGGAAGAGGTGTTCTACAAGGAGACTATTGATGAGGATGTGCCTGTAGATGAGACCAACCGGCCTAACGACGAAGACATAGAATTTTTTAATGAGGTCCAACTTGAACGGGAGGAAAAGAAGCAAAGACCCCAGACCTCGTTCTTCTTAGCAGTCAAGGTTTGAAGATGTGCAGATGATCTACACAAGTTCAATGTTGAAGATAGCCAGCTGATCTTGCCTGTACTCCCAGAGTTTGAAATTGGTGGGAAGGTGTATCTCCTTTTGAGTGACATACAAAATACATTTCGGATACGTGAAGACTACGCTCTATCTGCCATAGCTAGTTTATATGATGGAGAGGAGGGATTTGTTTCAGAGGACTCTAGTGACGAAGAGGCCCTTGAGTTGAATTGTGATGGCAAAGATTGTCTAAGGAAGTGTTTCAATAAGGCAAGGCAATATAGGGATGATGGATTAATCTTAGACAATCAGTCTTTCAAAAAGCTTCAGGAGGATCATGGTTTTGACAAGCTGGAGGACTCTACACGAGGCTGGGTGGACAAGAAGATGCCGGAAAAAGAGAGCTCAATTGATCTCTGGATCAACAACGCGTTTGTAGTAGATGAAAGCACTCAGGTGTACTAGAATCTCTCTCTCTCTCTCTCTCTCTCTCTCTCTCTCTCATTTTTTTGTGGTATTCAAATTTCTTGCAAACCTTTAGGGAGGAGCCATATCAGTTTTTACAGAGGCACAATCAGAGCTATCGTGGTAGAGATGCTGCATTATCTTACTACCTGAAGAGATTATCAACTCCAAAGATTTTGATCTACCATAAATCTATGAGCCAACAGGGTGTCTTAGCAAATTTCTTGTTCAAGACACTCTCTTGCTTTCTTAGCGATACAATAATACCCAAAACATACAATAAGATAACTCTTGTAGAGAGAAAGTAAGTGCAAGAGATATTTTTAGATACTACCCTAGCTTAAGAGCTTCCAGGAGAGCTTACTTTCTTACATACACTGCTAATGCCTTATCCTTAGGTATAGAGAATCTTGAGGAGTTAGATGAGTATGGAAAACATTTTCTACTTAGATTAAAGCAACCAACACACCATGTTAGCAATAAATTACTCAGGGACAGAGAATCCTGAGATTGTATTAAAAAATTTCTTGTATCATTACATTCTATTAATCCAGCGGTGATTCACATAAATCTTTTTTTCTCTCCATTTGTTTTGTGCTTGGATAGCACTTGAGTTTTAAAAAGCTTAAGATCTAAACAGTGATGGTAGCATAAGAAGCTATAAGGCTAGATTCGTAGCCAAAGGATATGCACATACGAATGGGATTGATTATGAGGAGACATTTTCCCCAGTTGTAAAAATGGCAATTGTGAGAGTTGTGATTGGGGTGGCTGCAGCTAAAGGCTAGTTTTTACATTAGATGGATGTAGAAAATGTGTTCTTGCATTGTGACTTGTAAGAAGAGGTGTATATGGATCAACCACCAAGTTTTGAGGATACAAGTCACCCCCAGAGTATGTGCGCAAGCTTCGTAAGGCCTTGTATGGGCTGAAGGAAGCTCCATGTGCATGGCATAACAATATTGTTGAGTATCTTCTCACTATTAGTTTTCATATCGTAGATGAAGATCACTCTTTGTATGTGCACAAGAGTAATAAGGGTATTGTGATCATCACCATATATGTAGATGATCTTATTGTTGGGGGTGACAACTTGGATGTGATTGAGCATGTGAAAAGTCTTCTTAAACGGATGCTTGAGATGAAGATAGTATGCATTGGACATGTTTTCCAGGTATGGGATGGATGATTGTAAGCTAGTCTTGGTGCCATTAGATCAAAATGGCAAGGTTAGTGTGGATGCAGGTTATGTGTTGGAGGATCCCACTATGTACAGGAAGATTGTGAGGAGTTTGATCGATGTCACGATTTTCAGGCTAGATTTGAATTACACTATTGGCTTAGAGAGCCAGTTTTTTGTAGGTTTTACACAAACCACATCTTAACAGTGTGCGACGCACGCTTTGGTTTTTGAGGGCAATTGTTGATTATGCATTGTTTTATGTAGCAAGTGTACCATTGGAGATATATGGGTACACAGATGCATATTGGACAGGTAGCATCCCAAAGAGGAGATCTACCAGTGGATTCATGTTTTCATTGGGGAGTGTTGTTGTGACATGGAGCAAGCAAACAACAATTCCCTTATCAAGTATACAGGTAGAGTACATAGGAGCTACGGTGGCAACATATGAGGTAGCTTGCTGATTTGGGGTTGCATGTTGAGATAAAGTTGTCAGATATTGTGACAATCTTGGAAGTTTATAATTGGCCATGAACCCAGTTTTTCATGCACGGATGAAACACATCAAGGTACATTACCACTTCATCAAGGAGAGAGTCGTTGCATGCAACATCGACTTGGCCTATGTCAGCACACAGGATCAGGTCACTAACATCTTCGTGAAGGCCTTGGGAGCTGAGAAGCTCCACATATTTTGAGATATGCTTGGAGTTCATGAGATGGAGCTGATCTTGAGGGGGAGTGTTAAGATGTCAAGCTCAATATGAGCTGACACTCATGAGGTGCCTGCATGACCGTTTGACATTTATATCACTGGCGGGTTTGGTAGCTGGCACACACTGACATATCTTAGCCAGAGATTCCACTGCTGGACTGCACCAACTAGTCTACATCTACTCACTCCTTTTAGTGTGTTGACATTATGGACCGCTTGTATATACTCTATTATGTGTGTTAGTCACATCATGTTCTTTGTAGACCTCTTTTGTTGTGTGAAGAAGAAGAAAAATTTTCAGCCTCTCACCTTGTGTGTTGTCTTCTAGGGTTTGTGTGAGTGTGTGTGTGCTTGCACGAGCTCTAGCTCTCTTCTCCCTTGCATCTTTTCATGGGGCAGTCTTGTACTCTTTGTATATGGCTACTCAACAACCTGGACACCCTCTCTCTCTCTATATATATATATGGCTACTCAACAGCCTGGACACCCTCTCTCTCTCTCTCTATATATATATATATTGTTACACATCTACTTCAATTTTGTGTGTTATTATCATCATGAAAGATTCTTAATTTTGGTCATTGAATTTATCTATTTGACCATGAAGCTTCTACATGGTCATTGAATTTATCTATTTGACCATGAAGCTTCTACATGTTACACAGGGTGCACGTGACATTTTCTTATGGAAGCAGTTATGTGTCAGAAGAATGAGTAGTGCACATATTGGACTAAGGATGTATGGATTCATAGAATTTATCCTTAGAATATGGAGTTGGCTTTATGTGCCTATGTTCTAGGTCCACCTTGAAATGTTGGTTTATTATTGTTATGGGTTCCCTACTTGGGACAATTAACACATATGTTTATCTGCTTAGTCTTTAAAACAAGGCTGCATATAATTACCGGGAATTATCTCTTTGGTGCTTGAGTAAAATTGCACACTTTTTTAGAACACCTTTGTGGCTCTAGCCAACCCCAAACTCTCGCTTGAGCTGTGCGAGGAAAAACTTCTTGCTGACCTCATCGTGGTCCTTGCATTGAAATGAAAACTCTATGTTTATTAATTAGTTCAGTTACAATTTACAACCATCTCATATTATAATCAAATATCTCTTACCCTCATAGCTTGTGGACCTTAGGCATATAGAGGTCCATGAGGTCTTAAAGCCAACGAAAGAAAACCTTGTTTTCGTCTGAGTCCAGCGAGGCCCCGAGTGGGAAACCCTGCCCCGTGCATGAGGAAGCTACTTCCGCTGCTACCATCCGGGAATCCAGTGCACAGAGCGGGCAATGGCATCTCACAATCTTGTTGGTTGGCCAGTTGGTCTTCAACCGAGAGTTCAGAGGATATTATTGTAATACAATGGACTTGGAATTTTGGAAAATGATGATCAGAAATATTATGATTTCTATTGTTCAGGATTGTTTTAAAGCCAGTCGAATCTGTTACAAATGGTTATTTCATATTGGGTGTCTATGTGGTATGCCTACCTTAATTTTTGCATGAATCACTGGCTAGGGGGCCTCGGAACTCTTTTCCTCAATACCCGGGCAAAAACACAACCAAATCTTTATAAAGGAATCCCACAAATACAGTGATCGGGTGGTTGGCTAACCCATGGGCCAGATAGGCTGAATTCGAGGATTCTTGAGAAACAACTAGATACGATTAGTTACATTAATTAGTTTAAATCCTGAGAAGACCTTATTTTGTGGGAGGGGATCAGCGGTGGCTGTGCCTCGTAAATGAGGAAAAAATTGGTGATTCCATGGACCACGTGCAAGTCTCTTCTTGATCTGACTATGTGACTTCAGGTTTGGTCAGATCTGTTTAACTAGTTAAGACTTTGACTCGTCGTTAGAGTAATTCCCCCATTAGAAGATTTTTCCCATGGCGGAATCGCCCGTGCCTTTCGGGCGGCGAGGGGAGTCTTCTAGGCCCAATCTCGGAGGGACCGCCTCGGCTAGCCTCTCGTCCCGGACATCCATGGGTGAGGCCCTGAGTGTGGATCCCCGCTCCGTGCGGGAGGCCGACGGCACTTCCGCCAACCGCCGGCACGGCATCGCAGAGGGGACAGGGACCTCACACGCAGCTGGTAGCTTTGTTGAAAGCTAATAAGGATAAACGAATTCTTATCAGAAATTGATAATAAAAAAACTCAAAAAAGCATTTTTCATAATGTATTTTCAGTCCGCAAGTCTCATTAATAATCAAAGAATTTTTTATTTTTTAGATGAAAGTTCCATACTTATCTGGCATTCCCAACTTCACCCAGTCACAAGACATGACTGCGTTTGCCTTCGAGCATCTCATCTCTTCCGAGGAGATTTTGATTTCTGGAGCCGAGCTACTCTATGTAAATATTGCAACTTTTATATAAATAAAGAAATGTTTTCTAGAGAAAAATTCCCTGTTGTATAAGTGATTGTTTATGGACGAACTGATAAAGAAAAATTTGTTACTAGACATATGTCATAGACCTCCAATAAGATCATTTATCTTGTTTAAGAAATTGTTTTCGGAATCCCTTAAGTCTTAGGATCTCGTGGATGATATCAAAATAAAAATTTAATAATATATCATTTTTGGAAGAATCATGAGACAAGGAAACCGTGGCCGCATTAGGGGAAGGTTGAGGTCTATAGGGGCCCTTTAAGCTGCCATATTATGATTTTAATGACTTTTTGTTAAAACGTTAAGTTTCTTTGACTTTAGATACCTTCTTGTTCTTCAAACGGCTAGAAGTTTGAATTTCAAAGTTTCTCGCCAAAATTGAATTTGAAATCGAGCGAGCAAAACTATATCATGTGACATATCTATGGAAAGAGCTCGACGAGTAGATTCTGGATCTGTAATCTCCGACAAATTTTGAGCTCATATGTAGAAGTTATGGACGTCCGAAATTTCAAAAACTTTCTCCCCCACTTTTTGGAAATGAAAAGTGCAAAAAGGCATCTTCTAGAGAATCTTTTGACCACCTTTAATCACCCAACATTTTTGTATACATGGCATCACACGATTGGCTCTTTTCCTTAATAACCTTTTAATCACATGGCATCTTAAAGGGCCCCTATAGACCTCAACCTTCCCCTAATGTCAGCCAGACCCTCTCTCTGAAGATGATAAACTTGACCCCGATGTTCGCAAGGCTCTTCATAGAACTCAGCCAGGACCCTTCAAAGGAGAAGGGGAGAACTTGGGCACGAGGCTGCGGAGAAATGGGTGGAAGCTATGGAAGAATATTTTGATGTCACAGGCTACAATGAGCGAAGCAAAATGGCTCTTTCCAGGCTAAAAATAGTGGAAAC
This sequence comes from Cibotium barometz, assembly GCF_041138505.1. Lineage (NCBI taxonomy): Eukaryota > Viridiplantae > Streptophyta > Polypodiopsida > Cyatheales > Cibotiaceae > Cibotium > Cibotium barometz. Next base: position 8,027,701 of record NC_141070.1, read on the forward strand.
AGCCAGGGTGGCATGGAGGAACTATTGTGACACCAACTGTCTGGACAGGAATACTCAGTCCTGGAATGACCTTAAAACCTATTTGAGGAATAGATTTTTTTCCCCTGGGTTTTTAGAAACCAAAATGAACAAATTCTTAGAGCTAAAGCAGAGGAGCAAAACCATCGAGGAGTATCACCAGGCCTTCGCTCTTCTACTCAAATATTCACCACCTCTAGATGAAGAGCAACTCATGGCCAGGTTCATTCGGGGAATGAATGAACCCTTGGACACACTGGTCAGAATGGCGAAGGACTTTGCCAAAGCCTTCATCGTGAAAGTCCTGCCAAAGCCAGCTCCCTCATCCTTTAAAAGATTTCAGACACTGAGAAGTTCTTCAAACTTTCCGCCCCTCCAAAGAGACACCAGGGTCCTAACTTGAATGTGGAGACGAGAAGCTTCAGAATGGAAGAAAGACCTTTCCCCTGAAGTACATTCTCAAGAACTCCAGCTCTCTCAAAAATGCAAAGGGAAGAGCTTTGAAGCGAAAACAAATGCTTCAGATGTCAGGGATTTAGCATCCCCTGTCACTTCAATCCCACCGAGCTTTGTCCTCTATCTAACATTTCCACAAATCTTGTAGGTACCAACCCCTAGATGCCCACACCTTGGACATATTTGTTGCCATATATATAGGTAGTGATGTGTGTGAACACACTTACAGTTGTTTTCTGAATTCGGGCATGGATCTGGTTGATTGACTTTGCTGGTCCTCAACGGATGAGTCCATGGCTCTTTTATATGGATCTGTTGGTTGATCTTGCTGATCTTCAACAGAGACTCCATTTTTTGTTAAATTGAATACTTGCCGGTTATACTATGAGCTAGGAACTATCGAAAAGGCCCCTCAGTGGACAGGGGGTGAGCATTTTGGTTGCCAATGATGCCATAGGTACACCGATGAAGGAATGTTTGGAAATAAGGATTCAACTGGATAATTAGAGGATTATGATCAGTGACACTATGGTTTCATTAAATAATTATTTTAAAGACTGTTGAATCATCAAGTATTTTGAGAAGGGTTTTACACCAGGAGTAATTCAAGATTGTTTAAAAGCTTATCACATGAAGAGGGATGTGGTGGCCACTATGGACTTGACATTACAAAGCGAAAGTTATTGACATCAAAGCTTATGTGGCCAAGCATGAATAGAGACATCCACCATTGGTGTAGGAGCTATCATGAATGTCAGGCTTTTTAGAAGAAAATTCTAGTTCCTGAGCCCATGCATCACATTATGAGCTATGGGGATTTTGAGAAGTGGGGAATAGATGTAATAGGGCCTCTTCCAGGAACTAGAAGTAGAAATTTTTACATTATCAAACTGTAGTGGACTTTTACAAGGTGGTTAGAGGCTAGGGCAACTAGCACTGCACAATAGGTTTACGATCTTTTGTACATTGACACAATCTAATAAACTGTGTGTTGTGTGCATTCTTGCTTTGTAAGATTCCTCCCCAGCCTCTCAAGATGTCCAGCATCTTCCCCTGTAATCAAATCCCTCTTTAGAAATATAAAAGTTCTTGTTTCTACCAGTTTTGGCCTAGAGAGAGAAAATCTTCTAGAGAGTGGTAATTCAATTTTTAAATATTTTTGGATAGAAAAATACCTCATCTTATTAAAATAAGTTCCCTTAAAACAGAAGTTCAAAAAGAGTTTCAGAAGGTGCATTAGAAATTAAGTGTAATCTGTTCAAGAGGCATTATCTTGGAGGTGAAGATTTTTTTGAAATTTTAAATTAAGGTTCCCATGGACCAATAAGATTCATCCAAATGTAGGGAGGAGATAAATAGAAGAATAAAAGGAAATTCCCCCAAAAATGAGTAAATACTCACATAAGATGAAGAGTTGGCTAAGGACAAGGTTAATAGTTAAAAAAGAGAGATATTTAGGTGAAATGATGCATTTTTGACACCTCAGTATGGGGGAATTCCCCTCATGAAGGAGGCGCCTATTTCACATGCTTGAATGAGTTTTAAACTCCCAAATAATGAGATATTTTTATCTCTCCTCTCTCCTGTTTCAACTAGATCCAAAAAGTGGACTAAATTGACTCAAAAATGGTCAAAAATTGACCAAACTGATCTGGAAAATTCTAGAATCGGTTGGCTTGGTTAGAAACTCACTTTTTCCTATAAATAGAAGCCTTCCCCTTTGTTGAGACTCAATAGTGTTTTGCACTGTTACCTCCCAAGTGCCAAAAACAGTGAATTTTTACTCATAATTCATTAGTTTTTGACCTTCCCTCTTCTAAAAGATTGGTGGCCACTCTTGTTTCAAACAAGAGTTGAACCCTCAAACCATCAAGCCAAAGGAAAGCTCTCAAATTATCCATGTAAGTTGGAGATTCTTCTCTTTTCTATTTCTTTTATGGTTTTTTATGATTTTTGTCTTCTCTAAAATGAAATGATGTTATGCCTCATTGGTTACCTCATTGGTTGAAAAAAAGGCATTCCCCTCTCTTCTTTAGTAAATCCAACCATTCTTTATCCTAGATGATTGATTATTGGATGAAATCAAGTTTTTCATAATGTTCTATTAAATAAGTAGAAAATTTTACACTAGAATGATTTAAATACTCTTGGTGAACTTCTAATTAATTTTAGTGAGTTAAAATTTGAAAAATGGTAAGCCATACAAAGGAGGTTATGGAAAAAAAATTTAAAAATTTGTGAAATAAATTTCATCTTTTATTAATCAAAAAGAGTAATCCCCATCGTTAGAGTATTCCAAAAGTGTCATTTTCATTCATGCATAGAAAGATGCATATTGATTAATTCTTATAAACGAATGATTTTTAATAGAATTAAATTCTATGAAAGATGCTAATTTATATTTTTTATTATGAAAGTGTTACTTTCTTCATTATGGATTTTTATGCATAAAATAATGCATAGAAGTTTTTTTTTATTATAAAAGAGTTACTTTCATCATATTGATTTTTATGCATAAAAGAATTTTTTTAAATTATAAAAGTGTTACTTTTATCATTATTGAATTCTATGCATAAAAGAATATTTTTTTATTATAAAAGTGTTACTTTTATCATTATTTAATTTTATGCATAAAAGTATGCATAACAGAATATTTTTTTATTATAAAAGTGTTACTTTTATCATTCTTGAATTCTATGCATAAAAGTATGCATAAAAGAATATTTTTTTTATTATAAAAGTGGTACTTTTATCATAAATGATTTTTATGCATAAACATATGTATAAAAGATAATTTTTTTATATTAAAAGTGTGATTTTTATCATAAATGATTTTTATGCATAAACATATGCATAAAAGATATTTTTTTATATTAAAAGTGTGATTTTCATCATAAATAAGTTTTATGCATAAACATATGCATAAAAGATATTTTTTTTAATTAAAAGTGTGATTTTCATCATAAATGATTTTTATGCATAAAATATATTTTTTTATATTAAAAGTGTGATTTTCATCATAAATGATTTTTTTGCATAAACATATGCATAGAAGATATTTTTTTATATTAAAAGTGTGATTTTTATCATAAATGATTTTTATGCATAAACATATGCATAAAAGAAATTCTTTTATATTAAAAGAGTGATTTTCATCATAAATGATTTATATGCATAAACATATGCATAAAAGAGATTCTTTCATGATGATAAAAGAGTGATTTTCAACATAAATGATTTTTATGATGATAAAGGTGTGACTTTCATCAGAATTGGATTTTATGCATATAGAATCTTTATAAATAAATAGGTTCTCCTTAATCCTCTGTTTAATTTTCACAAAAATTGAAAAAATGAATAAGTAGATAATCTATGAGAAGAAATGCTACCGTTTATATTCACTAAGATGGTAATGAGAAAATTCAATTAAACTATCGAAGTCGCAGATCGAGATAAATAATTATTTTATTCCTCCTAAGAAATTCATGTTTTAGTAGAAATCTGTAAGCAAATATTCGTTGAACGAAATTTAGAAAAAAAGAAATTGAAATAGTACCTTTCAAGAAAGATAGTTTAGGAAGAACCTTTCCAGACCCAAACTCTGATTCAGACTATTGACCAAGACCTAATTTCTTCGTCAATTTCAATCAATGACGATGTGCTCAGTTCACGAAAAATGTACTCAAATCCCCCACCGAATCTGAAACTAAGCTAGGTCTTTTTATTTTGATCTGAGGATCAAGTTAACGGAATTCGAAGAATTCTGTTTGGAATTCAAACCTGGATCTAGAAGTATTGAGATACGGATTTAAGATTATTCATGGTTTTCAAACAAAATAAAAAATGAAAACTTGCATAGAAACCTTGTTTTCTTAAAAGACTGTCTTACGCTGGAGGGAGCATTTGGCATATATGTTTATCTAAGGGAAGTTCGGTTGCCAGCTGGTGGGGAGTGTTCGAGGGACAGCTCACACGGTAAAAACCTGCCCAGGTCTTGACCAGCCTGGGTATGGTGAACAATGGTGTGCTTCCGGTACGATGGGCGAGGGCCGACAAAGCGGTCCCTGAGTGAAGTACCAGGACACCTAAGGAGGATCCTGGAGGGTTCTGACCAGGCGATGCACGGGCTCGCGATGCTTAGGACACCCATACGTATGTCGAGGAAGATTTATATATATGTATGTTGACGAAATGATTATTGTAATTTGTTACTGGATCTCGTTTTGTTGACCAGCTGGTCCCAACGGAGTGTCCAGAGTGGTACTGTTTTTGTGAAACAAGGGATTGAATGGAAATTTTGAGTTATGAAGTCTGTGATCATATCTGTTTTGTCAATGGATTATTTTTATATTTAAAGTTTTAAAGAGGAGTGTGTGCGTATCTGTTTTCTAAAGCTAAAGTTAAGAAAGGCATTTCAATTATGGGTGGGTGAGTACTTGTTTGGATCTACCGATTCCAGTGGCAAGGTGGTGGCTAACCCATGGCCGGATGGGGTTAGGCTGGAATCAGTGGAGTTTTAATAATCAAACTGAAAAATCTTAGGATTACGTTAGGATTCGAATAGCTAGTTAATTCCCTGATGAATTTCTCAATTGAGTGGATCAACGAGTGTGCCTGATCTTGATTAGGAAAAAAGCATTGAAATTACTCAAATGATCATATTATATCAGCGATAGTTTACTTCTATCTGGTTTATTCAAGTGAAGGATAGTTTAGAATTGATCTCGTTTAAAAAAAAATCGTTAAGAAAATTCAAAAAGGTGGAATCGTCCCCGCTTTCCGGGCATGGGAAATTTTCCCGGTTTTGGTTTTCAGAGTGACCACCAACCTAGTCATAGGGCGAGGCCCCGAGTGAGAAACCCTGCCCCGCGCATGAGGGGGCTGCTTCCGCTGTTCAGCTACCGAGAGTCCGGTGCACGGAGGGGGCAAAGGGATCTCACATGCTTCTTCTTCTCCAAGCTTTGTGTGCTTTCCTGCAACCCTAATTCCAACAATTGGTATCAGAGCAGGCATCGACTTCCAGGGCTATGCCACTAGCACCCTCCGACTCACGTTCTCCAATTGAGGTGAGCTTTCACGAGCACTTGCAGGTCCCTATACTTTGTAGATAAGCCCATAGGGCCTGGTGTTCTCAGAAATTGCATCTGAGGTCGTTTCGGGCTCCGTTTTTGCATTACAAGTTCTGTACAGGTGTTTTTGTCATTTTGTGCTCAAGGATTGCCAATCTCCTTCGGTGGGCCAATGAAGCCAGGGTCCCAGAGTTCAAAGACCGACTCCTTCATATCAGTCCAATCAGGGTCCCCCGCGCCAGAATCAGGGTAACCCAAGAAGTGTGCTAGCTCAGCCTGCAGCCTCCATGCAAGCAGACTCCAAACTCCCTGCAGCCTCCATGCAAAGCAGACTCCGAACTCCCTCCCAGAATTGGAATAACCAAAGAGACAGAGTTGCACCTCAGACCGCAGAGCAGAGCCAGAGTAGACACCATAGCTGAGGAAGTAGAGGAAGAGTTCCTGAACTGGTCACATCGTCTTTTCTTGAAACTAACGAGGACGAAGGAGATATGTCTTGGTCATAGACTGATTCAGGGTTTGATTCTGGAAAGGTTCCGCCTGAACTATCTTTCTTGATTGAAGGGTAATATTTCAATTACTACTTTACTGAATCTCATTCATTGAGTATTTGCTTAACTGAATTCAAAACTAATCATGAATTCCTATGAGGAATAAATTAATTATTTATCTAAAATTTTGACTTCGATAGTTTTTCTAAATTTTCTCATTACCATCCTAGAGAATATGAAACGGTAGAATTTTCTCTCACAGAGTATTTACTTATTCATTTATCAATATTCATGGGATTTAAACATAAGATTAAAGAGAACTCTTATTTTGATATAAAAATTCTGTATGCATCTATTTATGCATAAAATCCAACTTCTATGGAAATAACACTTCTATATAAAATAAAATCCTTTTATGCATCTATTTATGCATAAAAATCAATTTTGATGAAAGTAACACTTTTATAATTAAAAAAATCTTTTATGCATCTATTTATGCATAAAAATTAATTTTGATGAAAGTAACACTTCTATAATAAAAAGAAAATCTTTTATGCATCTGTTTATGCATAAAAATCAATTTTGATGAAAGTAACACTTTTATAATAAAAAAATTCTTTTATGCATCTATTTATGCATAAAAATCAATTTTGATGAAAGTAACACTTTTATTAAAAAAATAAAAAATTATGTATCTATTTATGCATAAAAATCAATTTTGATGAAAGTAACACTTTTATAATTAAAAAAAATCTTTTATGCATGAAAATCCATTTTTATGAAAGTAACACTTTTATAATTAAAAAAAATCTTTTATGCATCTATTTATGCATAAAAATCAATTCTGATGAGAGTAACACTTTTATAAAAAATCAATTCTGATGAGAGTAACACTTTTATAAAAAAAATCTTTTATGCATCTATTTATGCATAAAAATCAGTTTTGATGAAAGTAACACTTTTATAATAAAAAAATTCTTTTATGCATCTATTTATGCATAAAAATCAATTTTGATGAAAGTAACACTTTTTTCCTAAAAAAGTTCTTTTATGCATCTATTTATGCATAAAAATCAATTTTTTTATGAAAGTAACATTTTTATAATAAAAAAATATATTTATGCATAAAAATAAATTTTGATGAAAGGAACACTTCTATAATTAAAATAATTATTTAATACATCTATTTATGCATAAAAATCAATTTTGATGAAAGGAACACTTTTATAATTTAGAAAATTCTTTTATGCATCTATTCATGCATAAAAATCAATTTTGATGAAAGTAACACTTGTATAATTTAAGAAAAAATCTTTTATGCATCTATTTTTGCATAAAAATCAATTTTGATGAAAGTAACACTTTTATAATAATAAAAAAATTCTCCAATAGGCATCTTTCTATGCATAGAAATTAATTCTAATGGAAATAACACTTTTATAATAAAAATATTTCTAATATGCATTTTTCTATGCATAGAATGAAAATAACACTTTTAGAATGCACAGACGATGGTGGAGATTACTCTTTTTGAATAATAAAAGATAAAACTTATTTCACAAAATTTAAGAAAATTTTACCATAACCTCCTTTGTATGGCTGACCATTTTTTATTTTTTTTCTTTCTCAAGATACTTAGAAATTATCCCAAATGGTTTAAGGCATTCTAAACTAATCCAATTCCACTTTTTAAAGAGAAACAATATGAAAAGTATAATTCTAACAATTTTATTACGTATCTAGGATAAAGAAAGGCTGAATTCAAGAATGAAGAGGGGGGGAAAGCCTTTCCAACAAGGCATGAAATCATTTCTCATTTTAAAGAAAACAAAAATTAGAAAACCATTAAATGGAATAAAGAAAAAGTAGGATTTCTAGCTTAAATGAATTTTTGTGAGCTTTCCTTTGGCTTGATGGTTTATGCATCTATTTATGCATAAAAATCAATGTTGATGAAAGTAACACTTTTATAATAAAAAGATTCTTTTATGTATCTTTTTATGCATAAAAATTAATTTTGATGAAAGAACCACTTTTATAATTAAAAAAAATCTTTTATGTATCTATTTATGCATAAAATTAAATTTTGATGAAAGTAACACTTTTAAAATAAAAAAATTCTTTTATGCATCTAATTATGCATAAAAATCAATTTTGATGAAAGTAACACTTTTAAAATTTAAAAGAAAATTCTTTTATGAATCTATTTATGCATAAAAATCAATTTTGATGAAAGTAACACTTTTATAAGAAAAAAATCCTTTTATGCATTTATTTATGCATAAAAATCAAATACTTTGCCCGGCTACAGTGGGACCCCGGGGAGTACGAGTGGCATGATCCTTATGCATCCCTTGAGGCCACAGAGATCACCTTTTTCCAGTATACTGTTCGGCTGGGGCGGCATATTTTGACGGCGAGGAGGACGGTTTCTTCAGCGGGGCATTGGCGACTACAGGGACTCTCACAGGAGTTCCTGGAGGATTTCTAGGCTCGGCTCTGGGCTAGTCAGGAGGCCCGCAGGATCTCGGCTTTTCAGTGGGCTGGTCGCCCCCACAGGGGCTCAGCAGTTGGCACTTGGCTTGTTTACAGCAATCTTCCGGCGGCCTGCGATGCGGCCACCCTATGGAGACACAGAGACATTGCCTTTGGGACTGCCCTCAGGCACAACAGATTTGGCTGCGGATGCTGCGTATTCTGGCCCCCCTCTCTCCAAAGGGTATGTTTACGTGGGGTGCCGCTGCTTGGTCGACTTCGTCAGGGCCTGCTACTATGGGCTATGAGATGGAGCAGGGCAGTCAGGCCATCAGATTTATTAGGGGCCAGCCTCGCCTGGTTCCGGCATCGGATTTCTCGTCCGCCAGCAGCTGGACACAGGAGAGGGATTTACGATGGGAGCTCCTCAGCAGCCTCACCATCTGGTTCACCTGGAGGGCCCGGTGGTTTACGGCCTTTGAGGGGAGATTGGAGCCACCAGCAGAGACTGTACGGGGGATTTGGCAGGAGTTGATCCACACCCTGCGAGGACAGTACGACCGCATCCGGGGAGACTCGCGGAGGCGATCTTGCGGCGCCAGGCCTTTCACACCACTTGGCGCTGTGGCCCTTTCTACACCTTACACACGGTATCCCCCCGTTGGCACTACAGGCCACCTGTTTGGCTCTTCCCCCCCCTATTGTATGATTTAGCCGCTTAGTTCTTTGTACTGATGCTTGTATTTTGCAACACCTAGTCTCGGGCTGCCATGATGTATTCGCTGCTCTCTCTCTCTTAGGAGCAGGAGAGATCTTTTGTAGCCCTACGGGCGTTTTTATATAACTAATGAAAGGATCTTTTCTCGGAAAAAAAAAATCAAATACTTTCAAAGGAACACTTTTATAATAAAAAAATTCTTTAATGCATATATTTATGCATAAAAATCAATCTTGATGAAAGTAACACTTTTATAATTTTAAAAAAATCTTTTATGCATCTATTTATGCTAAAAAATTAATTTTGATGAAAGTAACACTTTTATAATTAAAAAAATTCTCCAATATGCATCTTTCTATACATGGAAATTAATTCTAATGGAAATGATACTTTTATAATAAAAATATTTCTAATATTCATAGAATGAAAATAACACTTTTAGAATACACAGACGGTGGGGATTACTCTTTTTGAATAATAAAAGATAAAACTTATTTCACAAAATTTAAGAAAATTTGCCATAACCTCCTTTGTATGGCTGACCATTTTTCAATTTTTTTCATTCTCAAGCTACTTAGAAATTATCCCAAATGGTTTAAAGCATTCTAAAGTAATCCAATTCCACTTTTTAAACAGAAATAATATGAAAAGTTTCATTCTAACAATTTGATTACATATCTAGGATAAAGAGAGACTAAATTCAAGAATGAAGAGAGGGGGAAAGCCTTTCCAACAAGGCATGAAATCATTTCTCATTTTAAAGAAAACAAAAATTAGAAAACCATTAAATGGAATAAAGAAAAAGTAGGATTTCTAGCTTACATGAATTTTTGTGAGCTTTCCTTTGGCTTGATGGTTTGAGGGATCTACTCTTGTTTGCAACAAGAGTGGCCACCAATTCTTTGGAAGAGGAAATGGTCAAAAACTAATGAATTATCAATAAATTCACTGTTTTTTGCTCTGAGAAGGAGTAGAGTAACAGTGCATAAAATACTATTAAGCTTCTACAAAGGGGGAGGCTTCTATTTATAGGAAAAAGTGAGCTTCTAACCAAGAAAACTGATTCTAGAATTTTCCAGATGAGTTTGGTCAATTTTTTACCATTTTTGGGTCATTTTAGTTCACTTTTTGGATCTATTTTTGAATTAGGAGAGAGGAGAGATGAAATTTCTAATTTTATTGATTTAAAATTAAAAAGAAACGATGGGAAAAAGGTACCTACTTCATGAGGGGGAATCCCCACTCTAAGGTGTCAAAAATTTATTTTTTTAGTATTTCCTTTGGTCCTTAGTCCACTCTTCATCTTATGTGAGTATTTACTCATTTTTGGGGGAATTTACCTCCTCCCTACATTTGAATTAATCTTATTGGTCCATAGAAACCTTAATTTATAATTTTCAAAAAATCTGGACCCTTAGGATAAGGCCTCTTGAATAGATTATAATTTATTTCTAATGCACCTTCTGAAATTCTTTTTGAGCTTCTATTTCGGGAGAATAATTTATTTTAATAAGATGAGATATTTTTCCATCCAAAAATGTTTAAAAACTGAATCACCTCTCTCTATAAGATTTTCTCTCTCTAGGCCAAAACAGGTAGAAACAAGATCTTTTATATTTGTGAAGAGGGATTTGATTACAGGGGAAGATACTAGACTTCTTGAGAGGCTGGGGAGGAATCTTACAAAGTGGGAGAGGATGTAAGATTCCTCCTCAGCTTGAATAACAAATAAGCCTCTACTTCAATTCCTTGTAATCGTTCTATGTTTCTGAAAGAAAATATTATTTTTCCTTGTTTGGCCTAGTGAGATAAAAATTTCTAGAGAGTGGTAAATCAATATTGGGATATTTTTGGATAAATAAATTCTATAAATATCAAAAAACTATTTCCTTGAAATAGAAAATCAAAATAGATTATCCAAGGTGCAATTGAAATTAATTAAAAATCATTTAGAAGACCTTAGCCTAAGGGTCAAGATTTTTTAAAAATTTTGGATTATGGTCCAATTAAGGTTCCTATGGACCGATAAGATTAATCTAAGTGTTGGGATAAGATAAATCCAAAGTATAAAAGAAAATACCCAAAAATGAGTAAATGCGCACATGAAGAGTTGACTGAGTACTAGATTTATTAGTTAAAAATTATGAAATATTAATTAAAAAATGAGATATTTTGGAGTAATCATTCATTTTTGACACATTGGTAAGGAGAAGGGGGCCCTTCAAGGAGGTAGCTATTTAACATGTGTGGATGAGTTTTAAACTCATAAATAATAGGATATTTTTATCTCTCCTCTCTCCTGGATCAAACCAAATCAAAAAGGGAGCCAAACTGGTCTAAATCTTGTCCAAATTTAGCCAAACTGAAACTGAAAAATTATAGAACTCAGTTGGACTCAGTTCATTCTTTTGTATTCTCATCTGTGAACTAAACTATGCCCGTATTACTCTAAGATAAGCTTATTTTCTATTATCCTCTAAAAATCCTCTACAAATTGAAGAGTTTGGAGCTTCTCTCTTTCTTCAATCTTCCTTGGAGTCTTCATCAACATACCAAACCAATTGATTGGTTGAGGGCCTCTACTTTGATTAAAGAATCAAGCAATCTAGGAGAGGTAAAGTGTGGTTTATGGTCTTTTTTTTAAATCTCCAAATGTTTCGCTCATCTCAACCCCTCTCAAGCTTGAGAAGCATTCAATTGAATGGCTTTTTAATACAATTGAAGTTCTTTAATGAATTGTAGTGATAAAACACATAAATTTTTATTTATGCTTAAATTATAATATTTTTTAAAGCATTTCTCTCTCTCCCCCAAAGAATGTCATTCCTATGACTTATTCTATATTCAAACAAAGCTTCTCATGAAGCAATTCTCTAATCTAAAAGTAATTTCTATGCTTGTCAAATTGAGGCCAAATAAGTGGCTTTTTAATGCTTTTATGCTATCTAATTCATGGAAAAATTAGCAAACAAGTCCATAATTGGATATTGATCCAATTAATGGTTATTCTATCATATGATATTACTAAGCTTTATGTTTTCAAAATTATTGAGAATTATCAATAATAGCAACGAAGCTATGGCCAAAATTTTTAAAAAATAACACATAAATCATTTTCATTCATAATATGAAAAGAGGACTTCCTACCATATTCTAGGATCATCCTAGATTAATTGAATTATTCTCATTATAATTATAAAAAATTTAATTTTTATATTTATGCATAAATAGTTAATTAGAAAAAAGAGAAATTTCTAGTAATCCATTTTTATGTTAAAAGAGTAATCCCCATGACAATGGAAATCCATGTATTCCAATGAAGTAAGAGAAAAACTAGGATGCTAAAATAATGTATATTTTATTTAAAAATTAGAGAAGGATTTTAGTTAAATTTATCTTTTTGCATAGATAAATTTAAATGATGAAAGAGGAATTCCCACCATATTGGAATTCAAATATTTAAATAAGGAAAGTGTAATTCGTAGTGTAAAGGAATTAATGGAGATTTTTATTTAAATTTAAGAGAAAATTTAGTTAAATTTATCTTTTTTCATAGATAAGTTTAAATGATGAAAGAGGAACTCCCACCATATTTAAATTCAAATATTTAAATGAGGAAAGTGTAATTCTTAGTTTTGGATATTTTTATTTAAATTTTAAGAGAAAAATTAGTTAAATTTATCTTTTTGCATAGATAAGTTTAAATGATGAAAGACGAACTCCCACCATATTGGAATTCAAATATTTAAATGAGGAAAGTGTAACTCCTAGTGTAAAGGAATTAATGGAGATTTTTATTTAAATTTTAAGAGAAAATTTAGTTAAATTTATCTTTTTGCATAGATAAGTTTAAATGATGAAAGAGGAATTCCCACCATATTGGAATTCAAATATTTAAATAAGAAAAGTGGGATTTTTAGCTTAATGGAATTTATGGATATTTTTATGTAATTTTTAAGAAGAATTTTAAATAAATTTAATTTATGATAAAAGAGGAATTTCCATGATAATTTGATTGCACTCATTAAAATGAGAAAAAGAGGGAATTCAAGTTTATTAAAAAAAATAGGTATGATATTTAGTTAAAAAGAAGATTTTTTATGATAATTAAGAAAAGATGGATTTGAATTAAATTTTAGTGTCAAAAGATGAATTTCCACCATAATTCTACCTAATGAATTAGGTTGAGAAATTATATGATAGAAAGAATATATTTGGATATTTTAAGGTAGAATCACTAAATGGATATTTACCCAAAACTAGATATTTATCTGAAGGGAATCCTTGTAGAACTAAACCGAATGAATTTGGTTAGACTACAAGAGGGACGGATAGTAAACCTACTTGTCCATCTCTCGATCTATCAAGTAAAAACATTGTGACCAATTCAGGTTTCTAATCACACAAAGAATAGACTACTAGAACTAAACTAGTTTTTCCTGACCGAACTCACCAAGAATCTAGTTCGACATTCAAACTGAATGATGGGTAGATTACCCTGATGAGAGATCAAGGATCCTATTATGAAACTCGGAATTATGGAAAAAGAATTTTTGGAACCAATCTCAAATTGGAATTTTACTTGCATTGGAACCTTTGTTTTTTTAATTCAAAGGACAGTTTTATGCCAGAATGCTAGAGGAAGCATTTGTCTTATGTTTTTCTAAGAGGAGGTTCATTGGAATAGCTGGTGGGGAGTCGTAAAGGGACGTCGCTCGCGGCAACAAAGCCTGCCGAGGTCCTGACCAGTCTCGGTACGATTAAAATGGTGTGCTTCTGGTACGATGGGCGAGGACCAACGAAGCAGTCCCTGAGTGAAGTGCTAGGACACCTAAGGAGGATCCTAGAGGGTTCTGACCAGGCGATGCACAGGCTCGCGGTTACTAAGATACCCATGCGTACGTGGAGGAAGATTTCGGATGGACTCAAAGGAAAGATTTTTAGGAACCAAATTTTGATACTGGATCTCGTTTGTTGGCCAGCTGGTCTTCAACGGAGATTCGAGAGGATATTATTGTAATACAATGGACTCCGAATTTTGGAAAATGATGAATATAAATATTATGATTTCTATTGAAGGATTATTTTAAAGCTAGTTGAATCTGTTATAAATGGTAATTTCATAGTGGGTGTGTACGTGGTATGCCTGCCATTATTTTTGCATGAATCGCCGGCTAGGGGACATGGGAACTCTTTTCCTTGGTACCCGGGCAAAAACACAACCAAATCTTTATAAAGGAATCCCACCAATACAGTGGCCAGGGGTGGTTGGTTAACCCATGAGCTAGAGGCTGAATCGAAGGATTCCTGAGAAACAACTAGATACAATTAGTTATGTTAATTAGTTTAAATCCTGAGAAGACCTTGTTTGTGGGAGGGGATCAATGGTTGTGCCTCATAAATGAGGAAAAAAGCGGTGATTCCATGGACCAAGTGCAAGTCTCTTCTTGATCTGACTACGTGACTTCAGGTTTGGTTAGATTAGTTTAACTAGTTAAGACTTTGACTCGTTACAGTAATTCTCCCATTAGAAGATTTTTCCCATGGCAGAATCACACGTGCCTTCCGGGTGAGGGGAGTCTTCTAAGCCCGATCTTGGAGGGACCGCTCGGGCTAGCCTCTCGTCTTGGACATCCGCAGGCGAGGCCCCAAGTGTGGATCCCTGCCCCGCACGGGAGGCCGACGCCACTTTTGCCGCCGGCAAGGCACTGCTCGCGGAGGGGGCAGGGACCTCACAGAGTGTCACTCTTTGTTTGCCAAAATTTTGTGGAATCAATCACTATAAATCCATTTAGATGTCTTTTCTTGGTTGCTTGAGTGCCTCCACACACATCTTTGAACCACTTCACATCTAATATAAAAATTTGGAATGTCTTGAATCCAACCTTTAGGATATTTTGAATCATGCCACAATAATCAGGAATCACTCCACTTTCTTGCTCAAATTTGTCCATAACCTCACAATCTTGGGTATTTATCTTTGTACCTATACGTTGATTTTGAAAATGCCTTCCTTCATACCACATGAAGTTGTATACCTTATACTACCACCAACACCAAATAAAATATATTTATGATATTGAATAACCATACCATGAGATTCTACTTGAATTAAAAAAAGTAAAAGTAGAGACACACTTACATGAGGCTTGCATCCTCTTGCGATGTACTCCCACTCTTCTTCTGTCACCATATCTCCATGTTCTTCAAACTTTTCCATTTCTTCATAAAGCTAATCTATAGTACAATATTTTTAAAGTGATGCAAGCTCCAGGGGAAATGGCAAGCCTCTGAACGCATCCTAAATCTCTTGTCTCTTCATCTCTTTATACCTTGCCACCCACCTCTTCATAACCTCACTAAATACAAAATGTATTCCCCTTCTTTAATATTGATGTGTCCAATCTCATTGCTCTTCCTTTGACTTGTGCTACATGGGACACCATGTGCTCATCTTCCTCATGACTCCACAATCGTGGCATTGTAGGATCAACTCAAGAGAGATACTTTGAAATGTGGGCACATGCTTCTTGTACTAACCAACCCTCTACAATGCTTCCTTTTGGCCTAGCTCTTTGGCTTAAAAAATCATTCAAGGTCTTCATGAATTGCTCAAAGAAGAAGATCCACTGAGAATGTATAACACCACACCGCCACTTCATCTATCAATTGTACCATAAGATGTAATTGGCTAGTGAGGATAGTTCTTAGGAGGTTTTCCTCTATCATGCACCCTGCCTCCACTACCATTACTCGTACTGTATCAATATTGGATGTCCTTGGAACTTATGTAACTAAGATGGATTTCAGTCCATTTAATTAAAATTACATGTCTTACACACTAGCACAACAATAAATGAAAGCCATGCTAGCATTTTAGTTTTTCATACCTCACCGCCCCCATTTTGTAGATGGCCTCATGCACTTTTAGATCTCCACACCTGTTAATGCATATGGGAAGAATGAACTACATAGCACAAAACCTCCACTAAAAATTACAATCAATGTTATGTAATTACAATCCGTTTTACAAAGCTTACATAAGTAAATTGAACATACCTGAAACATCTTACACGAATCATGTGTTTGTAGACTATACAATTGAGTTGCTAATTCCTTCTTTAATTTTGTGAATGCCCTCTTTAAAGAATGCATGACACTCGTAGGAGTATGAGAGGAGGAAATTTGATCCTCCACTCTCTTCTCCTTGTTCTTTTGCTTATGCTTAATGCATTAATCATATGCTTGATGTATTATTGCATTAAATTTATGTATTATTGCATTAAGGTTATTCTTAATGCATTATTACATAAGATTTATTTAATATTGCATAAAGCTTATGGAATAATGCATTAAGCATAAGCTTAATGCAATAATACATAAGCTTATAAACTTCATTAGGCTTTATGCAATAATTCATTATGCATTCATAAGCTTATGTAAATTATTGCATTTACCTTATGCTTAATGCATTATGCATTCATAAGCTTATGTATTATTGCATTAATCTTAATGCATTAAGCTTAATGCATTATTGCATAAGCTTTATGTATTGTTGTTGCAATAAGCTTAATGCATAATGTATTAGTTCGTTAAGCTTAATGCATAATGAATTATTTCATAAGATTTATGCATTCATTTATTAAGCATATGTATTATTGCATTAGTATTAATTCTTAATGTATTAAGCTTATGCATAAGCATTAAGCATTAAGCAATAAAAATTAAGCATTAATCTTAATTCATAATATATTAAGCTTATGCATAAGCATTAAGCATTAAGCAATAAGAATTAAGCATAAGGTTCTCCTCTTTTTGTGGCTAGGTTCTCTTCTTCTTTAGCTAGGTCAAGGTATTCTTCTCCAAACCCCCTCAACCACACATACAAGCTTCTTCTTTAGCTAGGTCAAGGTATTCTTCTCCAAACCCCCTCAACCACACATACAAGATTCTTAAAAAAGATAAGAGGTACTTGCGTGACTAATGAACTCTTGGTAATTTTTTTGCACCTTTGAGTGCTAGGATTATTTCTTGATTTTTTTTGCCTATGTATAATGCTTAAGCTTAATGCACTATGCATAATTAATTAATGCATTATGCTCAATAACTTAATCCTTAATGCATCAATGCATTATTCATAATGCATTGATGCATTAAGAATTAAGCTATTTTGAATAAGCATTTAAGTATTAATGCATGAGCATTATGCTTAATAGCTTAATTGCTTTATGCATCAATGCATTATGCATAAGCATAATGTCTTATTCCTATGCATTAATGCTTAATTCATTATGCATTAAGAATATCGTTAATTCGTCCTCCTGGGGCTTAGCGCACTCCTATCCCATCCAGAGTGCCATCTCCCCACATCATGTAGCATCGCGCAATGAGTTCTTCTTCTTCAGCCGCCGTTGTTAAGTTAGCACTGTAAACAAATTTGGGATCCTCCCCTATAT
Source organism: Cibotium barometz (assembly GCF_041138505.1). Lineage (NCBI taxonomy): Eukaryota > Viridiplantae > Streptophyta > Polypodiopsida > Cyatheales > Cibotiaceae > Cibotium > Cibotium barometz. The sequence goes on from NC_141070.1 coordinate 8,045,384, forward strand.
TTGTATGTAGATTAGAGTTCTATAAATATAATTTGGGTTAATTAAAGTCAAATAAAGAGTGATAAAAATGAGAAATGGTCAGCCATACAAAGGAGGTTATGGCAAAATTTTCTAGAATTTTTGTGGAAAAGAAAGTTTGTTTTTATGTTATTCTAAAAAAGTAATTCCCACCATTTTTGCATCAAAAAGAAATATTCTAATTACTCCATGTACATATTCACCTATGAATATGCATGGATATCACTGATATTAATTATAAAAATTGATTTCTATGCATAGAACGATGCATAAAGGAATTTTTTATTATAAAAGTGTTATTCTTATTAAATTTAATTTCTATGTATAAAAAGATGCATAATAGAAATTTTTTTAGTATAAAAGTGTTATTCTTATTAAATTTAATTTCTATGCATAGAAAGATGCATAATGGAAATTGTTTTATTATAAAAGTGTTATTCTTATTAAATTTAATTTCTATGCATAGAAAGATGTATAATGAAAATTTTTTATTTTTATTAAAGTGTTATTCTTATTAAATTTAATTTCTATGCATAGAAAGATGCATAATGGAAATTTTTTATTATTATATAAGTATTATTCTTATTAAATTTAATTTCCATGCATAGAAAGGTGCATAATGGAGTTTATTATTATTATTATAAAAGTGTTACTCTTATTAAATCTAATTTCTATGCATAGAAAGATGCATAATGGAATTTTTTTATTATAAAAGTGTTATTCTTATTAAATTGATTTTTATGCATAGACCAAAGCATAAAAGAAATTTTTTTATTACAAAAGTGTTATTCTAATTAAATTTGATTTTTTTATGCATATAAAGATGCATAAAGGAAATTTTTGATTATAAAAGCATTATTCTTATAAAAATTGATTTTTATGCATAAATAGATGCATAAGAAAATTCTTTTTATTTTAAAAGTGTTATTCCTATTAAATTTGATTTTATGCATAAATAGATGCATAAAAGGATTTTTTTTATAAAAGTGTTATTCCCATTGAAGTTGATTTTTATGCATAAATAGATGCATAAAGAATTTCTATATCAAAATTAGTATTCTCTTAAATTCTATGTTTTAATTCTATGAGTATTTGATAAATGAATAATTAAATACTCTAAGAGAGAAATTTCTATTGTTTTATATTCACACGGACTGTAAAAAGAAAATTCTAGAAATCTATCAGATTGAAATATTCAGATAAATGATTAATTTATTCCTCGTTGGAATTCGTAACTAAGTTAGAAATCAATTAAGTGAATATTCAAAGAAAGAAATTCAGTAAAATAGTAACAGAATTATCAAACCTTTTAGAGAAAGATAGTTCATAAAAAGTTCTTATCCGCTGACTCGAGCCTTGAATACACTATTTCGTCAGTTTCAAGGAAAAAAGGTGTGACGACCAGTTTAGAAAAATACACTCAAAACTCTCGCCAAATCTGAAACTAAGTTTGAGACCCTTCGAATTGATATGTGGATCAAGGTTATAGAATTCGAGGAATTCTGGTATGAAATTCAAAATGCCGATCAAGAAGTTTTGGGGATACTGATTCAAGAAATACTCCTTGTATTGAAAAGAAAATCAAACTGAGAACTTCCATAGGAAACTTGTTTTCTTTAAAGGACTGTCTTACGCCAGAATGCTAGAGGGAGCATTTGGTATATGTTTTTCTAAGGGAAGTTCGGTTGCAAGAGCTGGCGGGCGGGGAGTGTTCAAAGGACACCTCATGGGGCAAAGCCTGCCCAGGTCTTAACCAACCTCAACACGGTTAAAATGGTGCACTTCTGGTACAATGGATGAGGGCCAACGAAGAGCAGGCGATGCATGGGCTCGCGGTGCCTAGGACACCCATGTGTATATCGTGGAAGATATGTATGATGGAGGAAATGATTATTGTAATCTGTTAGTGGATCTTGTTTGCTGACCAGCTGGTCTCAACGGAGAGTCCAGAGTGATACTGCTTTTTTTTTTAGAAACAAGGGATTGGATGGATTTTTTGAGTTATGACATCTGTAACCAATAACTATTTGTCAATGGATTATTTTATATGTTAAAGTAAAGAGGAGTGTGTGCGTATCTGTATTCAAAAGCAAAAGTTAAGAAAGACATTCAATTATGGGTGGGTGAGTAATTGTCTGGTTCTACCCATTCCAGTGTGGTGGGGTGGTGGATAACCCATGGGCTAGATGGGGTAGGCTAGGATCAGTGGAGTTTTAATAATTAAATTGAAATAATAGGATTACACTTAGAGTTCGAGTAGTTAAATAAAAACTTGAAGAATTTCTCAAATGAGTATATCAATGGGTGTGCTTGATTTTGGTTAGGAAAAAAAGCATTGATACCTTCAAATGATTAGATCAACGGTTGTGCCTCATTTCGGTTAGAAAAAAGCATTGATTTCTTCAAATTAAGTCGGTGATAGTTTTCCTTCTATCTGGTTTAATTAGGTGAAGGATAGTTTAGTCTCTTGACCCCGTTAGTAGAAAATTTGTTAAGAAAATCAAAAAGGTGAAATCCTCCCCGTTTTTTGCGCAAGGTAAATTTTTCCGATTTTTATTTTGGAATGACTACCAGATTAGTCTTGTGCCCGGACATTCAAGGGCGAGGCCTTGAGTGGGAAACCATGCCCCACTCAAGAGGAAGATACTTCCATTGCAACCGGGAATCTGGTGCGCGGAGGGGGTAGAGGGGTCTCACAGCGTATCAGAGCGTTGTTGTAAACTTACAAAACAGCATCAAAAATTGCCTAAAAGTTTAAAGTAAATCTGGGAAATAATGTTTTCACTTGTTAAGATTATGTTTGAAATGAACTTCATAAATTGAAAACTCATAAATTGAATTGGATTTTTAGATGGAAACCCCAAATCTGTCTAGCAATCCTGGACTCTCCCAGAGTCATGATATGATCGCCTTTGCTTTTGAAAATTTCATCAACTCTTCTATAACCCAAGAAAGCAGGGTGAGACTCACTCGCGTTACTTTGAGGATCGATACTTTCCTGATCCAATAGAGCGACGTTAGCCTATGTGGTTCTCTAGAGACTGAAGTATTAACGTCAATACCAATCAATGTCAGAGACTCAGACATAATATCTCGCTAGCCATGATCTTGATAAGGCTAGGAGTTATTCATTATGTCCAACTCTATAATCATTCACCGTGGAATTTTAGAATTTCTTGCCGTATTTTTAGACTTCTTCGCCGCTTTAATAAATGACATTTTGCAAAAGATTCCAAATTGTTTTAGTGGTTGTGAATATTGGTTAATAAAATTATCAAAGTGAATCTTGTTTTCAATAATTATGATGGAATATTTATTGTTTAAGAAATAAATCTCAAAAAATTAAATAGTCATAAATCTGATGACAAAGTTAAGTTAACAAAAATATCGTTTTGTCAGAATCATAAGGCGTGCGGCCCATGGTAGGCAGCCAGATCCTCTTACCGCGGATGATAAAGAGTTAGATCCAGACATTCATAAAACCCTGCACACCGATCCCAACCTGGTCCCTTCAAGGGTGAAGGGGAACAGTTAGGAGAAGTAATGGAAAAATGGATCAAGGAAATGGAAGAGTTTTTTGATGTAACCGGTTATAATGAGAGGAGCAAGATGGCTCTTGCCACATTGAAAATTGTGGAAACAGCCAGGGTCACATGGAGGAACCATTGCGAGACAAACCGTCTTGACCGAAATACCTAGACTTGATCAGATCTTAAAGCTTACCTCAGGAAGAGGTTCTGTCCTCCGGGCTTCCTGGAAAACCAAAATGAATGAGTTCTTGGAATTGAAGCAGGATAGCCGAACAATTTAAGAATACCATCAAGCATTTGCCCTTCTCCTCAAATATTCACCACTTTATGGATGAAGAGCAGCTGATGGCTAGATTCATTCGAGGAATGAACAAGCCATTGGACACTTTAGTGAAAAATGCCAAACCAGTCTCAATGGCAGAAGCTGTCAGAATGGCAAAGAACTTTGTCAAAGCATTTGTTGTTAAGGTCCCACCAAAGCCTGTACCCTCAAACTTTAAAAGGTTCTAAACCTTGGGATGTGCTTCAAACTTTCCACCACCAAAGAGGTAGCAAGGCCCTAATCAGAATCAAGATGCTAGGAGATTCCAAAGTGAAGGAAGACCCTTACCTCAGAACACTTTCTTAGGAGCCCCACCTTTTTCAAGGATTCCGAGGGATGCGCTTAGAAGTGAGAACAGGTGTTTTGGGTTCATGGTTTTGGTCACCAGCTTAAAGACTGCCCGTCGACTCCTACCATCAAGAGGACAGGGAAGTCAAGGACCCAGAGTGCAGAGACCGGCCCCTTCATATCAATCAACGTCTCGTCAAAATCAGGGCAATCCTAGGAAGACTCGAGCTCAACCTCTGTTCAAAGTAATCTCAAAACTCCCTCTCACAATTGGGGTAACCAAAGAGAAAGATTTCCACCCCAATCTGCAGTAGCTAGAGCAGTTACGAGATAGCAGAAGTAGTGGAAGAGGAAAGAGGTTAGATTTATGCCGCAATTGAAAACCAAAAACCAAATCGTCAATTCTCTGTCATCCATGCTCCAACTGAGTTTAAGGGTAAGCCATTTAAGCTTTTGATTGATTCAGGAAGTAGTCATTCATTTATTTCCCCAGGATGCTTGCGTAAGCTAGTCTTAGAATAGAAATCAGGGAAACCTATGCAAGTTGAATTGGCCAGTGGGAAGATTCTTTTCACTCACCATGAGATAGATCGTATTCCGTTTAATCTACATGGGAATGTAACTGACTGCCAGTTCAGAGTCTTACCTTTGGGATTTTTCGACGGAATCCTTGGAATGGTTTGGCTCCACAAAAATCAAGCTGACATTCACTATCGCAATGGAACCATTTCCTTTCAGGACCTTCATAGGAACAAAGTTCAAGGAACTGGAATTGCCAGATCCCCAGATCAGCAATTAGTAAAAGCTTCTAACTTACTGAAAGGACTTAGAAAGAAGCAGCTCATTTATGTTATCAAAATGAATCCGATAGACACAAAGTTAAAGGCTAAAGAACTAGAATGGTTAAGTGAGTATGATGATTTATTCCCAGCAGAGCTAACTGATATGCTCCGATTTAGGAAGTAGATCATGAGATAGAATTGACCCCCGGATCTCAGCCAGTAGTCCAGTGCATGTAAAAAATGCCAGTCCCAAAAGCCATTGAACTCAAGGAACAGCTTAGATAGTTTTTAGAACAAGGGTTTGTAAGACCCAATGTTTCACCTTAGGGAGCACCAGTTCTCTTTCAGAAAAAGAAGCATGGAACGTTAAGACTCTGTGTGGATTACAGAGGTCTCACTCGACTCTGACAGTTAAGAATAAGTATCCTATCCCCAGAATTGATGAGCTTCTGGACATGCTAAATGGACCCCCAATCTTCACAAAGATAGATCTCAAATCAGGGTATTACCAGATCAGGTTTAATGATCAAGATATCCCGAAGACAGCCATCAATACTGGCTATGGGCATTATGAATTTACAGTCATGTCATTTGGATTGAGAAATGCCCCAGCTACATTTAATCGCCTAATGTAGGACATTCTCAGAGAATACTTGGATGATTTTGTTCTTTTTTTCTTTGATGATATTTTGATTTACTCAAAGAATACAGCTGACCACCATGAAGCTCACGTCCGAAAAGTTCTCGAGATTCTAAGGAAGCACCAACTCTTTGCAAAAAAGAGAAAATGCACTTTCTCTGTCGACCATGTTGAATACTTGGGCTTTCTGATATCCAAAGACAGAATTTCTTCAGATTTCGCTAAAGTCCAAGCAGTCATAGATTGGCCTAAACCAAAGAAAGCGAAAGAAGTTAGGAGATTCTTGGGACTAACTGGTTGGTATAGAATTTTTATACCTAAGTATGCTCTCATAGCTTCCCCCTGACTAATCTTCTCAAGAAGAATATCCCGTCTCAATGGTCTGCCAGGTGTTAGAGTGCTTTTGAAAAGCTGAAGACTGCTTTGGTAACCAATCCCGTTCTGAAGTTGCCAAATTTCTCTCTACCCTTTGAGGTAGTAACTGATGCTAGTTGTTTTGCCTTGGGAGGTGCACTCATGTAGTGGCCTATGAATCTCAAAAACTTAGAATGCATGAGAGAAATTATGCTATCGACGTGGAGCTACTTTTCGTACTTTATGCTCTGAAGTTATGGAGACATTACCTAGTGGGTCAAAGATTCACTTTGATGTAACAGATCATCAGAGCTTAAAGTGGATCTTCACTCAAAAGGATCGCAACATGCGCCAAAAAAGGTGGATGCAGACCCTATAGGAATTTGATTTTGAAATCAAGTACTGCCCTGGTAAAGAAAATGTGGTAGAAGATGCCCTCAGTAAAAAAGCCTCCTTGCTTGCAATCACACTGGTGTCAAATCCATTGATTAATGAAACAAGAGAGAAGATCATGCAGGAAAGATTCTTTGGCCCTATTGCTACCCTACTTATGCAGGAAAGCAAAACTCCTCACACCACACGTTGAACCAAGTTCAAGGGTATAGCCTGTAAGATTCCTCCCCAGCCTTTCTAGACGTCCAGCATCTTTCCCCTGTAATCAAATCCCTCTTCAGAAATATAAAAGATCTTGTTTCTACCTATTTTGACCTAGAGAGAGAAAATATTCTAGAGAGAGAATATTCAGATTTTGAATATTTTTGGATGGAAAAATATCTCTTCCTATTAAAATAAGTTCCCCCGAAACAGAAGTTCAAAAAGATTTTCAGAAGGTGCATTAGAAATCAAGTATAATCTATTCAAGAGGTCTTATCCTAGGGGTCCAGATTTTCAAAAAAAATCAAATTAAGGTTTTGAAGGGCCAATCAAATTCATCCAAATGTATGAAGAAGATAAATAGAAGAAATAAAGAAAATCCCCCCAAAAAAGATTAAATACTCAAATAAGATGAAGAGTGGACTAAGGACCAAAGGAAAAGCTTAAAAAATGGATTTTTGACACCTCACAATGGAGATTCCCCCCTCATGAATGAGGTGCCTACTTCACATGTGGGGTGGAGTTTTAAATCTTCAAAAATTGAGATATTTCATCTCTCCTCTCTCCTACTTCAAGTCTAGTTCCAAAAAGTAAGCTAAACTAACCTAAAAATGGTCAAAAATTGACCAAACTGATTTGGAAATTTCTAGAGTTAGTTTGCTTGGTTAGGAGCTCACTTTTTCCTACAAATAGAAGCCTCCCCCTTTCTTGAAAAATAATAGTGTTTATGCACTGTTACACTACTTCTCCCAAGAGCGAAGAACTTGTGAATTTCTTAATAATTCACTAGTTTTTGACCTTTCCCTCTTCCAAAGATTTGGTGGCCACTCTTGTTACAAACAAGAGTAGAACCCTCAAACCATCAAGCCGAAGGAAAGCTTCCAGAATTTATGTAAGTTAGAAATTTTATATTTTTCTTTATTCTTTTTATGCTTTTCTAATTTTTGTGTTGTTTGAAATGATAAATGGATGCTATGCCTTGGTCGAAAGGCTTTTCCCCTCTCTCTTCTTAAAATCAGCCCTTCTTTATCCTAGTTAAGTGATAATAGTTGGAATTAAACTTTTTATATTATTTTCTCTTTTATAAGTGAATTTTGATTAGTCTAGATTACTTTAAACGAATAAGAGTTAACTTTTAAGAAAAATTAAGTAGGAAAATTTGAGAAATGGTCAGCCATACAAAGGAGGTTATGCTAAAATTTTTCAAGAATTTGGAAATAAGTATTATCTCTTATTAATCTGAAAGAGTAATCCCTATCGTTTCTATATTCTAAAAGTATCATTTTCATGCAGAGAAGATGTATATTGATTATTATTTTTGTAAGAAAGCATTATGGGCCCAAGGCCATGGACAACTAGTAAGTAGGTGTGAACTCTTGGGTGGAGTATAAATACCAATGTAAATGAGATTATGGCTCATTCATGATAATGTTATCTATTCCAAGAATCAATGGTGAGCTTCTCCCGTGAGATGCTAAGTGGTGACTCCTTCATGAGCCACTCCCTTGGTGAGGGACTAACCCACCCCAGTTACTTTCTTTCATTGGTATCAGAGCATGGCTTTTGATCCATGATTTTTAATTTTTCTTTTCTTCTTCTCATTTCGTGAAATTTCTGCTTCATTTGATTCATGGGGGAAGGGGATATGGCTAAGGTAGAGTTTGTGGTTCAAATCTGAGCACATGGACCTATTTTTTTTTGAATGAGTGGACCAAATTGGGGAAAATTTCTAATCTTGATTAGCAGTTGTTAATCAAAAACGTTTTTTTGTTTGGGAGCTTTCTTGCAAACCCTAGCCATGGAATCTCAACATGAGAAAAGGGCATTGAGTCTCTCATGTATCTAGCAATGTTTTATGAAGTATTTCACCTATTTTCCATGAGCAATGGGACTGCCAATGTGGCTGAAAGTCACTACCAAAGCTGCCCACGTTTTTCACCAAAGTGACCCTAATCTTCATCTCCTTCAACAAATTCAAGCATTAAGGCTTCCCGGGTGACATTGGTGAGTTGCTCCATCACTTCCTTACAATTTTGAAGCATTCTTTCAAGCTATGGAGTGAATTAGGGTTTTATTACACATAAAACCCTAATTTTCAGAAATTGGACTTTAATCATGGCCATTCATGCTGCTCTTTATGCATTATGAATGCTTGAATGCTACACATAGCCATTCAATGCTATGCCTTGCATATTGGCATAAGTGAGCATAGCTTTTGGCACATTTGGGGGATTGAATAAAATGTTTTGGGTTGGAAGCCCACTTTTTGGTGACACCGTTTTCCATTGCCGGTTGCACGTTTTTGGTCATAACTCTCTCATACGAACTCCGTTTTTGGAGTTCTAGTACTCAAAACGACCGGCTCGTCGTCCTCTTCGAGATGAGCTATAGGTCTTGAGGTGCAGGATTCAGTAAGTGCTCTTTGTTTTCACTTTTATACTGGATTTTCTAGTCCCGAGCAGGAACTCGCGCCCAGAACACGACCCGAGATCACCGCTCCGTGACACTTGGATGTTGTTGATGTATGTGGAAATGTATTGACATTGCCATGAGTGGATGTGATGAAGGAAGCACTATGAACCATGTATTATGATATGAATGAGCATGAGTCATGCTATAAATCAATTGTAAGTCAACTCTACTCATTCATTTGAGCTTGTAACCACATTCCACTCACGATTGTATCCCACTTTATTCCTAGAATCTAGAATGAAGTAAGGGTACCTTGGCATTTGGAGGAGAGGCCAAGGGGAGAATGTCTTGAATCTTCCTTGCCGTTAGTGCCGGGTAACGCGGTAAGGAAGAGGATTAGGTACTTGGTGGTAAAGAAATGGCCTCAACCTTCACCTTGGATGTAAACTTGGTGAAGGGGTGAGAAGTGCTTGGCCGGGAGATCGGCAAGCATCGACGCGCTTCATCGACCACTTCATTCGACTTGAGCAAACAAGCAAATCCTCTACATCGACTTCTTATGCAAAACGACAAAATTGATGCCATAAGGTCACATGCTCAGATGGAAAAATGATTGAGGATTGAATTGCTTACAGTGGTCAAATGCATAAGGATTTTAATACTTGATTGAGATGCTTTGATTTGATTGAGATTTGGTGCAAAAAGAGGGGAGACCATGGCAAAATTTTTGTGAAATTTGCCTACTTGCAGCCAGGACAAATCCTTGAATTTCTAGGGTTTTTCAAAAGCTTTTCAAATCTGTCCTGAAAGCTCTTCAATCTACCCGAAAACCTCTTTCAAACAAGCTAAAGATCACTCAAATCGGAGTAGTATTGAGCGGTCAAAGTTAAGAGTTGACTTTTAGCTAGAACAGTTGACTGGTCAAAGGCTGTTGACTTTTTTAAATCTGTTTTTGGGGATCCTTACTCGTCTCATCAAGAGCTTCGCATCGATATAAAGATCACCCAAATCGGATAAGAATTGAGCGGTTAATATCAAGAGTTGACTTTCAGCCGGTACAATTGACTTTCAGCCGGTACAGTTGACTGGTCAAAGGCTGTTGACTTTTTCAGATCTGTTTTTTGGGATTCTTATTTGTCTCGTCAAGAGCTTCGCATCGATATAAAGATCACCCAAATCGGATACCGTTTGAATAGAGAAAAAAAAAATCAAGTAAGTGGTCTTTGCAAGGAGGGATCAATTACGCGCATGGAAATGACTAGAGGAGGTCAAAACAAGGGAGCCCGGAATGAAAATGATCAAAGACAACCGGAAGCAATGATGGCAACGAGTTCATCAACGAGGAATGAAGAAAGTTCAACCATCAAAGCACCATCTCCAGATGAATCTCAGCCAGTGGAAATGCCTCAATCTTTGGGAACTACTCCGCTAACAGTGGACATGATGTTAATGGCTATGGAGAGTATGTTTCAAAGGATTGAAAATAACCAAACAAATCGGCAACAACAATTTGGTGAACACCTCATGGAACGGTTCGACAAGCGACACCACTACCTGGATGACGTGATGCAAAGAGGGTTAAAAGACTTGGAGAAAGCCATTAGTGCATTGGCTCCTCTCAAGCTCAACCAAGAAGCCGATATGAATGCAATGGATGGTGTACATTATGATGCCAAACATGATGGAAATCCTTCTATGCCAGAAGAGAACAAAGTAAGACAAATGATGCCACCTCAAATGATGCCACATTCTTCTTACATGGACAAGGGCAAGAGACCTATGGGTGATGCTTCTTATGAGAGATCCAATGCCAGTATTCCAAGAACTTCATCCTTTATGCAAGATGCAAGAAGAGGGTATGAACAGAAGGGATTTAAAGATGCAGGTGATTGGCAATTGGAAGATGAGCAAATGCATAGACACTTGGGTGAAGGAAGAGGATTTGATGATCCAAGAGCACGGCAGAGGGGTTCAAGAATGCATGGTGATTTTGACAATGCTGTGAAGGACAAAATCATATTTAATAAGTTCAAAGGAGAATCAAATTCTATCGAAGACTTTGAAGAGTGGGCAAACAAGATGGATCTCTACTTCGAAATCAGCCCAAGGAGCGAGATTGCCAAAGTCTACTTCGCCTCACTTCATCTTGAAGGTTTTGCTCACACTTGGTGGAGGAGGAAGCAATCTCATGGTTATGTCATCACTACTTGGGAAGAATTCAAGAATGACATGGCAGAAGAGTTTACTTCTTGCATGCAAAGGGACAATCACATTGTGGAATGGGACAAGCTAGAGCAAATCACTATCGTGAAGGAATATTCTCATAAGTTTCTAAAGCTTCTATTATACTTGGACGACTTTGATGAGCATTATCTTGTTGTCAAGTATATAAGGGGCTTGAAAGCTCCTATTGGTGGTGATGTCGTCTCATGAACCCGCCACTTTGAAGAAGGCAATGATGCTTGCAGAAATTCATGAAGAGAAGTACTTGACAAAGTGGGCTAGCAAAGGGAATATCAAAGGGGAAGTGATCACAAGGACTGACATGGGTTCTCATGCAAACACAAGACCTAATCTTCCAAGATTTCCTACCGTGTATGGTAGAGGGTCTAATAGACTTCCATTTAAACCACCATTTATGTCCAACAAAGCTACATACAATGAGTCCAAACCAGCAAATGGGGGTTCAAAAAGCAAGGTTATCAAGGAGGACCGTTTGCATGAAATGAGGCTCAAAGGTCTATGTTTCAAATGTGGAGAAAAATGGAACAAGGATCACTTCAAAGTATGCAAATCCAAGGATATTTCCATAAGCTACATTATCACTGAGGACAATGCTAATCATGAGGAGGAGGAATTCCTTGAACGCAATGATGCCTTAGGATGGGGAGATCCTCATGAGGGTGGAGGTTCTCATGATGATGGTTTTGATGAAGAAAATCCCGAGTTTCCTTTTGATCCGGGTGGGAAACTAAAGTTTGCTCATGACAAAATGGATGATGGGATGCCTCTATGCGTGTGGAATGAAAACAATAGTGCACATACTACCTTGTGTACAATCTCTCATGATGCTTATGCGGGAAGTAAGGGTGCCAACACATTGAGATTGAAGATCAAGGTGAATGGGAGAACAGCATATGCACTCATTGTTGATACTGGAAGCACGCATAGTTTTGTCAATAAAAGGTCTCTGAACACTCTCAAAATGCAACCAACTTCTTTACCAAACAAGCACATGGTGCAAGTGGCCAATGGTGATTCAATGGGTTGCAATATGAAGTGTCAAAGTACAGAATTGGAGTTGTCCAAGAGCTACTCTTGCAAAGTTGATCTTTTGGTGATTGAGTTGGGACCAATTGACATAGTACTTGGATGTGATTGGCTGTCCACTTTGAACTCTTTTACCATGAACTTACAGAAAAGTTTTATGAGTTTTGTGCATCATGGAGGGGTTATTACATTGAATGGAATGCAAGGGTCCAAGCTCTTCATGATCAATGCTACTCAAATGAAGAAAGAGTTCAAGAAAGAGGGCTATGTTTATGTACTACAGCTTTGCAAAGAGGAAGATAATAGCAAAAAGGATTGCATCGAAAATGTGGACATGGTTAAGCTACTCAAGGATTATGAAGATGTGTTTACCATGCCAAAATCAATGCCGCCAAAGAGGAGTGTTGATCATGCTATTGATTTGGAACCAAATGCCAAACCAATCAACAAGCCTCCCTATCGTTTGTCAAAGGTTGAAAAGGAAGAGGTGGCAAAGCAAGTCAAAGAACTCATTGACATGGGATGGGTTGAACCAAGTCAATCTCCTTTTGCTTCTCCGGTGCTACTTGTGAAGAAAAAGGATGGTACTTTCCACATGTGCATTGATTACCGTGATTTGAATAAGATCACCATCAAAAATCGTTTTCCAATACCAAGGGTGGATGATCTTTTGGATGAGTTGAAGGGTGCCACATGCTTTTCAAAGATTGATTTGCGTTCCGGATACCATCAAATAAGGATGAAAAGTGGTGATGAGTTCAAAACAGCATTTCGTACAGAAAGGGGTCTTTACCAATTCATGGTTATGCCGTTTGGATTATGCAATGCACCGGCAACTTTTCAAGCATTGATGAACAAAGTGCTTCAACCTTTCCTCTACAAGTTTGTATTGGTCTTTTTCGACGACATACTTATCTATAGCAAACATGAGGAAGTGCATTTGAAGCACGTGAAAGAGGTTTTGGAGGTCTTGAGGCAAAACAAGTTGTATGTTTAAGGAGACAAAATGTACCTTCATGGCACATGAGGTGGAATATTTGGGTCACATTGTGAGCAAGGATGGCATTTGTGTGGATCCAAAGAAAGTGGAATGTATTAGGAATTGGCCGGTTCCTTCAAACACTACTCAATTGAGGGGATTTTTGGGGTTATCTTCATTCTATAGGCGCTTTATTGCCCACTATGCAGAAATTGCAGCCCCAATGAGACGGACAAATTGAAGAAGGAAACCTCTTTTGGGATGCCATTGCCAACAAAAGCTTTGAAGATATGAAGAAGATGCTCACATCAGCACCTATTTTGGTATGTCCAGACTTCACCAAACCTTTCACAATAAGGGCAGATGCAAGTGGAAGAGGAATTGGTGCGGTACTTTACCAAGACCATGGAGTCATTGCTTATGAAAGTAGAAAGCTGAATGACAAAGAAAGAGAACTCCATGTGTATGAGCAAGAGATGATTGCTATACTCCATGCTATCAAGAAATGGCACCATTACTTATATGGGAGTCATTTTTATGTGAGAAGTGATCATAGGGTGCTGAAGTATTTCCTCACACAACCCAATTTGTCTCCTAAGCAAAGAAGGTGGGTAGCAACACTACAAAACTATGATTTTGAAATCACATACACAAAGGGCAAAGAAAATGTGGTTGCTGATTCCTTGTCTCGTATGTGGGCCTGCTCATTGTATGCTATTTCTGAGGTGCATAAAGATTGGATCATGGAGATACAAGAAGAGTACTTGTTTGATGAAGAAACCTCACAAATAGTGCAGAAATTACAGCAAGATGTATGTGAAGAGTTACCCCATTATGAGCTGAAAAATGGTCTCCTCTACTACAAAGGAAAAGTCTACTTGGTTCCTACTTCATCATTTATCAAGAAGATCATGGAAGAGATGCATTGTACTCCTATTGGCTGGTCATTTGGGTGTCTACAAAACCTTTGATGCAATAAGGAAAAGTTTCTTTTGGAAGGGGATGTGGAAGAGCATTCATGCTTATGTAAGTGGGTGCCGGTCATGTCAATTGAACAAGGATCCTACACATAAACCGGGAGGTTTGCTTCAGCCATTGCCCATTCCCGAAGACAAATGGAGTCATATATCAATGGATTTCATTACTAACCTTCCGCGCACAAAGAAAGGGTGGGACAGCTTGTATGTTGTGGTGGATAGATTGACCAAAGTGGCCCATTTCATTCCTTCCAAGGTCACATATTCAGCCCAAAATGTTGCCAAGCAATTTGTTGATGGGGTTTTCAAGTTGCATGGTATGCCGTCACAAATTGTGAGTGATCGCGATGTCAAATTCATGAGCACTTTTTGGAGAACATTGTTTGAATATATGGGAACCAAGCTTACTCCAAGCACCGCCTATCATCCCGAAACCGATGGTCAAACAGAAAGAGTAAACAAATGGGTGGAAACATATCTACGCCACTATTGTCATGATACTCAAAGCACATGGGATGATTGGTTACCTTTGGCTTAGTTTGCTTACAACTCAACATATCATGTGAGCATTGGCATGTCACCCTTTGAGGCTTTATATGGTTACAAGGTCAATTTGCCTATGTTGGTGGGTACATATGAGACTTCTAACCATAATGCCAAGGAGGAAGCTGAAAGGATGCAAGCTTTGTTGCAACAATGCAAAAGTAATTTGAAGGTTGCACAAGAGAAAATGAGACAATATGCCAATGTTGATCGAAGACCATTGGAATTCAAACTGGGAGATTGGGTTCTTTTGAGAATACCAAAGTCAAGATATGCGTCTTTGAAGGGAAGCACCAACACCAAACTAGCTCATCGCTATTATGGTCCTTATCAAGTGATACGAAGAGTTGGGGAGATTGCATATCAACTCTTACTTCCATCTACAACAAAGATTCATGATGTGTTTCATGTCTCTCACTTGAAAGGATATGTGGGTTTGATCGATCAAATGGTTGATGAGTTACCTCCAATGAATGAAGAGGGAATGATTGAATACATTCCAGAAGCTATCTTGGGTACAAGGAAAAAGGTACTTCGCACTCGTACCTTGGTGGAGTATCTTGTTCAATGGAAAGGTTTACCTAAGGAAGAAGCTTCATGGCAACCTATTTCAGCATTGGAGGGATATGAAGCATTGATAGAGCAATATGGGTTGGTGTAAATTCAGCCACATGGAACATTCTTCTCCGAATTTGGGGTATTCATTTGAGGTTTCGAGGACGAAACCATTGGGGAAGGGATGGTTTGAAAGAAAGCATTATGGGCCCAAGGCCATGGACAACTAGTAAGTAGGTGTGAACTCTTGGGTGGAGTATAAATACCAATGTAAATGGGATTATGGCTCATTCATGATAATGTTATCTATTCCAAGAATCAATGGTGAGCTTCTCCCATGAGATGCTAAGTGGTGACTCCTTCATGAGCCACTCCCTTGGTGAGGGACTAACCCACCCCAGTTACTTTCTTTCAATTTTTATGCATAAAAGAATAATTTTTTATTATAGAAGTGCTACTTTCATCAAAATGGATTTTTATGCATAAAAAAATAATTTCTTTATTATGAAAGTGTTACTTTCATCAAAATGGATTTTTATGCATAAAAGAATAATTTTTTTATTATGAAAGTGTTACTTTCATCAAAATGGATTTTTATGCATAAAAGAATAATTTTTATTATTATGAAAGTGTTACTTTCATCAAAATAGATTTTTATGCATAAAAGAATTATTTTTTTATTATGAAAGTGTTACTTTCATCAAAATGGATTTTTATGCATAAAAGAAAATTTTTTTTATTATGAAAGTGATACTTTCATCAAAATGGATTTTTATGCATAAAAGAGAAGTTTTTTTTATTATGAAAGTCTTACTTTCATCAAAATGGGTTTTTATGCATAAAAGAATAATTTTTTTATTATGAAAGTGTTACTTTCATCAAAATGGATTTTTATGCATAAAAGAATAATTTTTTCATTATGAAAGTGTTACTTTCATCAAAATGGATTTTTATGCATAAAAGAATTTTTTTTAATTATGAATGAAAGTGTTACTTTCATCAAAATGGATTTTTATGCATAAAAGAATAATTTTTTATTATTATGAAAGTGTTACTTTGATCAAATGGATTTTTATGCATAAAAGAATAATTTTTTTAATTATGAAAGTGTTACTTTCATGAAAATGGATTTTTATGCATAAAAGAATAATATTTTCATTATGAAAGTTTTACTTTCATCAAAATGGATTTTTATGCATAAAAGAATAATTCTTCTATTATGAAAGTGTTACTTTCATCAAAATGGATTTTTATGCATAAAAGAATAATTTTTTTATTATGAAAGTGTTACTTTCATCAAAATGGTTTTTTATGCATAAAAGAATAAATTTTTTATTATGAAAGTGTTACTTTCATCATTATTGATTTTTATGCATAAAAGAATTTTTTATTATAAAAGTGTTACTTTTATCATTATTGATTTTTATGCATAAAACAATGCATAAAAGATTTTTTTTATTATAAAAGTGTTACTTTCATCATTATTGATTTTTATGCATAAAAGAATTTTTTATTATAAAAGTGTTACTTTCATCATTATTGATTTTTATGCATAAAAGAATTTTTTTTTTATAAAAGTGTTACTTTCATCATTATTGATTTTTTGCATAAAATAATGCATAAAAGTATTTTTTAATTATAAAAGTGTTACTTTCATCATTAGTGATTTTTATGCATAAAAGAATTTTTTTATTATAAAAGTGTTACTTTCATCATTTTTTATAATTATAAAAGTGTTACTTTCATCATAAAATAATTCAAAAAAGAATTTTCTTTTATTTGTAAAAATGTTACTTTCACTAATATCAATTTTTATGCATAAAAGGATGCATAACAAAATTTTATTTTTATATCAAAATAATAGTTCTCTTTAATCCTGTGTCTAATTTCCATGAATATTGGTAAATGATTAAGTAAATACTTTGTGAAAGAAAATCCTACCTTTTCATATTCTCTAAGATGACAATGAAAA
Organism: Cibotium barometz; assembly: GCF_041138505.1. Taxonomy (NCBI): domain Eukaryota; kingdom Viridiplantae; phylum Streptophyta; class Polypodiopsida; order Cyatheales; family Cibotiaceae; genus Cibotium; species Cibotium barometz. The sequence goes on from NC_141070.1 coordinate 8,062,620, forward strand.
AATTGAGTGAAGCTATCAAAATCAGAATTTCAGATAAATGATTCCTCATAGGAATTCGTGATTAGTTTTAAATTTAGTAAAGCACTAATTGAAATATTTCCCTTTGATAAAGATAGTTCAAGAAGAACCTTTTCAGACTCAAAACCTGAATCAGACTATAACCAAGACATAACTCCTTCGTCAATTTCAAGAAATGACGATGTGACCAGTTCCATAATCTACACTCAAATCATTCACCCAATTTGACACTAAGTGGAGACCTTTGATTTTGATCTGAGGATTAAGAATTCAAAATTCGAGGAATTCTGCTTGGGAATCTAGTCTGTGATCTAGAAGTCTTGGGATACGGAATTAAGATATACTCATTGTATTCAAAAGAAAATCAAAACTAAAAACTTGCATAGAAACCCTGTTTTCTTAAAAGACTGTCTTACGCGCACCAGAATGCTGGAGGGAGTATTTGGTATATGTGTTTTCTAAGAGAAGTTCGATTGCAACAGCTGGCGGCGAGTGTTCAAAGGACAGCTCACGCGACAAAGCCTGCCCAGGTCTTGACTGTCTTACTCCAGAATGCTATGGAGGGAGTATTTGGTATATGTGTTTTCTAAGGGAAGTTCAGTTGCAACAGCTGGCGGCGAGTGTTCAAAGGACAGCTGGCAAGCGGCGAGTGTTCAAAGGACAGCTCACGCGGCAAAGTCAGGTTAGGTCTTGACCAGCCTTGGTATGGTTAAAATGGTGCACTTCTAGTATGATGGACGAGGACCGACGAAGCGGTCCCTGAGTGAAGGGCCAGGACACCTAAGGAGGATCTTGGAGGCTTCTGACCAGGTGATGCACGGGCTCGCGGTGCCGAGGACACCCATGCGTATGTCGAGGAAGATATTGTAGGATGGACCAATGTTTATTGTAATCTATTATTGGATCTCATTGTTGACCCGTTGGTCTCAACAGAGATTCCAGAGTGATACTGTTTTGTGAGAAACAAAGACTAAATGGAAATTTTGAGTTATGACGTATGTAACCAGTAATTGTTTTTCAATGGAATGTTTTATAAGTTAAAGTTTAAAGAGGAGTGTGTGCGTATCTGTATTCTAAAGCAAAAGTTAAGAAAGACATTCAATTATGGGTGGGTGAGTACTTGGTTGGTTCTACTATTCCAGTGGTTGGGTGGTGGCTAACCCATGGGCCGGATGGGGCTAGGCTAGAATCAGTAGAGTTTTAAAACAATAAAATTGATTAATAGAAATACGCTTAGAACTTGAGTAGTTAATTAGAATCCTAAATACTTCTCTAAAGAATAAATCAATGGCTGTGCCTGATTCAATCATGAAAAAAGCATTGATTCCTTCAAGTTAAGTCTGTAATAGTTTCCCTTCTATCTGGTTTATTCAGATGAAGGTTAGTTCAGTATCTTGACCTCATTAAAAAAATCTATTAAGAGAATAAAAATGGTGGAATCGTCTCTGCTTTTCGAGCATGGGAAATTTTGCCGGTTTTCGTTTTTGGAAGGACCACCAGCTTAGTCTCGTGCCCGGACAATCGAGGGCGAGGCCCCGAGTGAGAAACCCTACCCCGCGCAAGAGGAAGGTACTTTCGCTCTGCTGATACCATCCGAGAATCCGGTGCGCAGAGGGGCAATGGGATCTCACAGTATGATTGGATGAATGAATTATGTATTATAATAGCAGGCTATGCATTCCCAATGATGAGGGAACTAAGGGTCAAATTCTGAATGAAGCCCATGATAGCCTTCTAACAGGACATCCAGGTTTCATCAAGACCTACATGTCTATAAAAAAAAGCTTATTTTGGCCTTGACTCAAAAAGGATGTACTTAATCATGTACGTCAATGCCTGATATGTCAAAAAGTCAAAGCGGAGAGAGTAAAAATGCCTAGGAAGCTACATCCATTAGACATCTCCCAGATGAAGTGGGAATGTATCAGTGTGGATTTTTGTAAGATTCCTCCCCAGCCTCTCAAAATGTCCAGCATATTCCCCTGTAATCAATTCCCTCTTCAGAAATATAAGAGATCTCGTCTCTGCCTGTTTTAACATAGAGAGAGAAAATATTCTAAAGAGAGAATATTCAGATTATGAATATTTTTGGATAGAAAAATAACTCATCTTATTAAAATAAGTTCCCCTGAAACAGAAATTCAAAAAGAACTTTCCAATGTGCAATTAGAATTAATTGGAAATGGATATGAAGGACCTTAGCCTAAGGGTCTAGATTTTCAAAAAAAATTAGATTATGGTCCAATTAAGGTTCCTATGGGCCAATAGCATCAATCCATGTGTAGGGAGGAGATAAATTCAATTTGTAAAAGAAGATACCCAAAAATGAGTAAATGCTCACATAAGATGAAGAGTTGACTATGTACAAGGTTTATTAGTAAGAAACTATGAGCAATATCAAAAATATGAGATATTTTGGGTATCGAAAAATGAGTAAATGCTTACATAAGATGAAGAGTTGAAAATGTACAAGGTTTATTAGTAAAAAACTATGAGCAATATTAAAAATATGAGATATTTTGGGTATAATGATTCCATTTTGAACAATATGTAAGGAAGGGGAGTCCATTAAAGGAGGTGCATATTTCACATGCTTGAATGAGTTTTAAACTAAAAAATAATGTGATATTTTTATCTCTCCTCTCTCTTGAACCAAACCAAATCAAAATGGAACTAAACCGAATCAAAAAGTAACCAAACTAGGTCCAAATCTAGTCCAAATTCAACCAAACTGAATTTGGAAAATTCTAGAATTCAGTTAGCTTTGGTTAGAGCTTCCCTCTCCTATAAATAGAACATGAGTCCTTTGAAAAAAATAGAAGAATTTTACTATATTAGAGTTATGCTGAAATAATACTAATTTCTACTATTCTCTAAAATTCTCTCCAAATTGAAGAAATTGGAGCTTCCCTCTTTCTTCAATCCCCATTGGTGGCTCCATCAACATACTTAACCAATTGATTGGTTGGGGGCCTCTACCGTGAACAAAGAATCAAGCAATTTGTAAGGTAAATGGTGAATTTTGATCTTTTCTATAATTTCTCAATGCTTCTCTCTTCTCAACCCCTCTCAAGCTTGAGAAGCTTAATTGGAATGGTTTTTGAATGCTATTGAAGTTAATTGATGAATGGTAGTGAAGAGTTACATAATTTGATGAATGCTATTGAAGTTAATTGATTAATGATAGTTAAGAATTACATAAATTTTCATTTATGCTTAATTCAAATGGTTTTTTATGTAATTTCTCTCTCTCACTCAAGAAATGGTCATACTCATGACCCATTCTCAATCCAAATGAAGCTTTTCATAAAGCTTTTCCTTAATCCAAGATTAATCTATGCTTGAGGCCAAATTAATGGCTTTTTTCTATGCTTTTAGTTTATGTATTTCATGAATATTGATGATTCAATCCATTATGGATTAATGATCCAATTAGGGATCATTCTAATTATTTTCTTAATGATAAGCTTTATCCCTTAGAAAAATTGAGATTTATCAATCATAGCAGAGCGGAGCTATGGCAAAATTTTTATAAAAATTACGCATAAAATAATTTCATTCAAAGCATGAAAAGAGGACTTCCTACCATATTCTAGGAATTATCATCCTAGATTAATTGAAAGAGATTCATTGTAATCCTAGAGAAATTGATTTTTATATTATACATAATTGATTTTCATGCATAGAGGTATGCATAAAAGATTATTATTTTAACATAAAAGTGTTACTTTTATCATATTTGAATTTCATGCATAGAGGTATGCATAAAAGTTGATTATTTTATTATAAAAGTGTTACTTTTATCATATTTGGATTTCATGCATAGAGGTTTGCATAAAAGTTGATTATTTTATTATAAAAGTGTTACTTTTATCATATTTGGATTTCATGCATAGAGGTATGCATAAAAGATGATTATTTTATTGTAAAAGTGTTACTTTTATCATAATTGGATTTCATGCATAGAGGTATGCATAAAAGTTAAAGTGTTACTTTTATCATATTTGGAATTCATGCATAGAGGTATGCATAAAAGTTGATTATTTTATTATAAAAGTGTGACTTTTATCATATTTGGATTTCATGCATAGAGGTATGCATAAAAGTTGATTATTTCATTATAAAAGTGTGACTTTTATCATATTTGAATTTCATGCATAGAGGTATGCATAAAAGTTGATTATTTTATTGTAAAAGTGTTACTTTTATCATATTAGATTTCATGTATAGAGGTATGCATAAAAGATATTCTTTTTATACTAAAAATGTGATTTTCATCATAAATGGATTTTATGCATAACTTAGATGCATAAGAGAAATTCTTTTATTCTAAAAGTGTAATTCCTACCAAATTGAATTTATGCATAAGAATATGCATAAAAGATTGATTTTTAAATTCAAAGTGTCATTCTCATCTAAATTGAATTTATGCATAGGAAGATGCATAAAAGAATGGAATTTCAATTCAAAAGTGTTATTCTCATCCAAATTGAATTTATGCATAGGAAGATGCATAAAAGATGGATTTTTAACTCAAAAGTGTCAATTCTCATCTAAATTGAGTTTATGCATAGGAAGATGCATAAGAGATGGAATTTTAATTCAAAAGTGTCATTTTCATTTAAAATGAATTTATGCATAGGAAGATACATAAAAGATTGATTTTTAAATGAGATGTGATAATATGTGATAAGATGCGTATGGGAAGTGATAGGATGTGATAAGAGGTGTATAAGATGTGATAAGATATGATAAGATGCGTATGGGAAGTGATAGGATGTGATAAGATGTGATAAGATGCGTATGGAAAGTGATAGGATGTAATAAGAGGTGTATGAGATGTAAAAAGATGTGATAAGATGTGTATGAGATGTGATAGGATATGATAAGAGGTGTATGAGATGTGATAGAATGTGTTAAGATGAGTTAGGATGTGTTAAGATGTGTATGGGACGAGGTAGAGAGTGTATCTGATGGGATAAGATGTATATGGGATGTGTTAGGGCGAGAATCGATGTAGTATGGATGTATGGATGTAGATACGGATGTATGTATGTATGTGGATGTGGATGTATGAATGAGGATGTGAAAATGGATGTATGTATGTAGATGTGAATGTGAATGAAGATGTGGATGTGGATGTATGGATGTAGATTCGGATGTAGATGTATGTATGTGAATGTGGATGTATGAATGAGGATGTGAAAATAGATGTATGCATGTAGATGCGTATGTATGAATGTGAAATTGGGGATGTATGTATAATGTGGATGTATGAATGAGGATGTGAAAATAGATGTATGCATGTAGATGCGTATGTATGAATGTGAAATTGGGGATGTATGTATAATGTGGATGTATGAATGAGGATGTGAAAATAGATGTATGCATGTAGATGCGTATGTATGAATGTGAAATTGGATGTATGATGTGGACATACGAACATGGATATGTATGTAGAATAATGAATGTGAATGTGTATGTGAAATAATGTGTAGTCTATATGAGTGAATGGATGAGAATGAGTACACATTGAATGGAATAGAGAATAAGTAATGTGGTCCGAGAGTGGATAATGTGGAAAGACGAGAGTTCGTTATAGAAACTGTATTTTTGTGACTGCTTGTAAATGACTGTTTTATGTCAAGAATGCTGGGGAAGCATTTTGACTGTCTTGAGGATTAAGGTCATGAAGACCGAACTGATAAAGTTGCAACTGCTGACGGAGAGTCAATGGAGGACGTCTCGCGTAGCAAGGTCGGCCGAGGTCTTGACCAGCCTCGGTTCGATTTAAATGGTGAGCTTCTGGTACGGTGGATTAGGGACCAAGGAAGCGGCCTATGAGTGAAGCGCTAGGTCACCTGCGAAGGATCCTAGAGGGTGCTGACCATACGGTGCTCGGGCTCTGGGTCGCCGAAGATACCCACACGTGCGTCCTGGAAGATATTGGAATAAAGAATAAGAATTGTTTTCTGAAACCGAGCATGGATCTGGTTGATTGACCTTGCTGGTTCTCAACGGATGAGTCCATGGCTCTTTTATATGGATCTATGGGTTGATCTTGCTGATCTTCCACGGAGATTCCATTCTGTTATATGAATATATTGCCGGTTACTATGAGCTAGGAACTATGGAAAAGGCCCCTGAGTGAACAGGTGGTGAGCGTTCTGGCTGCCAATGATGCCATAAGTATACCGATGAATGAATGACTGGAAATAAGGATTCAACCAGAGACTATGAGGATTGTCATTAGTGACATAATGGTTTCATTAAAGGATTGTTTTAAAGTTAGCTGATGCTAAGAAAAAGGCAATTTCATATTGGGTATGTAAGTGGTGTGACTAAGAAAAAGGCAATTTCATATTGGGTGTGTAAGTGGTGTGACTAGTTTTATGTTTGCATGAACTTCTGGCTAGGGGGCCTTGGAACTCTTTTCCTTGGTACCCGGGACAAAACCAAACCAAATTCTTAATTGGATCCCATCACTACAGTGGTTGGGCGGTTGGCTAACCCATGGGACTGGATGGGGTTAGGCTCGACTGATGGATCCGTAAATCGAGACTCAGTTTCTGTTTACGATAGATAAAGTAAATCCCGGATAGTATTTGTTCTATGGATAGGAATCAACGGCTGTGCCTCTTAATGTGGAAAAAAGCGTTGATCCCAATGATCCAAGTGCAAGTTTCTTCCTTGATATGACCGAGTATCTTTATAGGTGCAGTCGGCGAATCAGCTTGATCAGTAATGGTCTTGACTACGTTAGAGTAAAGAGTTATCCTGGTGGAATTGCCCGTACTCTCCGGGTGAAGGAAGTTTTTTCGGGTTCGGTTTTGGAAAAACCGACGGATTAGTCTCTTGTCCGGATATCCGTGGGCGAGGCCCCGAGTGTGGGACCCCTATCCTGCGTGAGAAGTGCTACTTCCGCTGCTAGTACCCCGAATCCGTTGCTCGGTGGGAACAGGGATCTTACAGTTGGTATCAGAGCCAAATTGAAAGCTAATAAGGATAATTAAATTCTTATATAAAATCGGTAATAAGAATTCAGAAATAGCATTTTCATAATGTATTTTCATTCTGTAAGCTTCTTTAATGAAGAAATTGTAATCAAAGAAATTGTTTTTATAGATGGAAGTTCCCCATTTATCTGGTATTCTCGACCTCACCCAGTCTCAAGATATGATTGCATTTGCCTTCGAGCATCTCATCTCTTCCGCTTCAACTCGAACAAGCCGAGCAAGACTCATACACTATTTCGAGGAATTATATTTTCCTAACCTAGTGGAGAGACAACAGCCTAAGTGGTTTGCAGGGCTATATATCCACGCCTCTTGCAACCGGCATGCAATGCTGAGGCAGAACCTCTCATTGGCCATGATTTTGATAAAGCTGAAAATGATGCGTGGTGTCATTCTATATCATTCAACGCCTCAAAAATTCAGACTTGCTTTCCGAGTTTATAGACTCTTTAGTCGATTTATCCCTTAAGGAGAAAATAATAGCTCCCTTCGTAATTAGAGAAATTATGTAATAGGGCATGACTATGGCCCAGTACCGTCGTCTTATGCGTCTCTCGAGGAGATTTTGAATTTTGGAGCCATGATTGTTTACGGACGATTGGATAAAGAAAAATCTATTTATCAGACATATGTCATAGATCTCCAATAAGATCAACTGAGGAGCCAATTATGTCAAAATTTTATCAAGACGCACAAAAAGGTTGTAATTGTGTGATATAATTCGTACAAATTGTTATTCAAATTGAAATTCGTAAATTAGTAATTGGGTCTTCAATTAGAAGTACCGTAATTGTATGGAACCCTGACTTGCTTGAGGCCTAGACATGATGGTACTTACCTTATAGTTTGAGTATCATGACTATCCGTATATACCGAGGGTATAACTGCAGCTCTTTACCGGCAGTATATACGAATAAATCTAAGACTTGAAATTATAAGCATTAATGCTATCCAGTTGATGAATTCGAATGTGGTTGATATGATTTTTAATTCTGTTTGGGAACTGATGAATTGATTTGGATTCTGATTGAAAAATGATGATCCCTAAAAATTGATTAAAATGTAATAAGCTGAGCGAAACCACAATGTGGATGATTGGGACGAGTCCTTGTAATGATAAATGATGATAATGATTTCAGCAAATCACTATGAGATTAGTAGATTGTACTGTCAAATTGCTACTGTTAATACTTGAGACGGTAGATCAAGTTAAGGGATGACAAATTGAGAACTTGCTTAACTAAAATTCCCGTGGTGGAGGAATGTTCAGAAGGATTTTTTTTTGGTCTAATGGACCATTATCGTGTTAAAGATATGAATGATATGAATTGAATGAAATTGTTATGTAATGATGAGTTCTATTTAAGGGATAATTATCCCCGTATTCTGTTGGGTTGACCAGAATATAAGGAACCCCAGAATAAATTGGATCTTAAGAAAAAGAGTTGTCCTCTACTTTGTGAGATAAGGACATCTCGCACTTTTTAAGTGGGGTAGAATGTAAGATTTCTCCCCCAGCCTTCGAGGTATACAGGAGTAAGAATTTTATAATTATTCCATCTTTAAATAAAAGAAAGATTCTATTTAAAAAGTGGGGTAGAATGTAAGATTTCTCCCCCAGCCTTCGAGGTATAGAGGAGTAAGAATCTTATAATTATTCCATCTTTAAATAAAAGAAAGATTCTGTTTAAAAAGGGAAGACACTTTACCCAGAATACCTTCTCAGGAGCCCACCTATTTTAAAGATTCAGAATAATGAATTCAGAAGTGAGAACCGGTGTTTTGGATGCCAAGGTTTTGACCATTAGTTAAAAGACTGCCCGACTCCTACCATGAAAAGGACACAGGGAAGTCTAGAACCCAAATTCAGAGACCAATTCCTTTATACCAATCTAATGAGGGTCCGTCTTCGGACAAGATTGCTTAACTCCATTAACTAGGTCCGACCCATTGATTAGGGTCGAGATGACCAGTCAAATGCTTGGCGACTTAGAGCAACAGATGCAGGCAATTCATAAAGATATAAATGCTGCCCAGGATTGACAGAGACAATATACAATAGGAAGAGGACAATTAGAGAATTCAAAGAAGAAATTATAGTCTTCATTTGAATACGGACCAAAAGAATTTCTTTATCTCTAGGGGAGTATAAGTAGTTATCCCAGATATTGTGGACCAAAGAAAGTAAGTGACTTAGCCTACGAACTTCTTTTATCTCCTCATCTCAAAGTTCTTAATGCCTTCTATAGAAATATGTGCCAAACCCAAATCATGGAAAGATGGTAAAACTTCAGTGGCAAGATACCGTTGGCTTCTAGGTTACGCTAGCTCCTTTCTTTATATAAGTCGTAGCTTTTACTTGTCGCTCACAGTAATCTTACTTCCATCGATCTCCTTTCTTTCTTAATCTCCTTCATGGCTTGGCAATAGGAATTAGTTTTATCCATGATGATTTCTCACCTTCAAGACACAAGCGAGTCTGTGAAGAAGGATTTTATAGAACTGTATGAGCGCTCACTTTTTCCTCACCTAGGAACTTCTCTAGCTCAAACCAAATGGCGGACCTATCAAGACATAACTAGGGTAACACCGTGGGGCCATCAGCACTTTCGTAACAATGTCCGCTTGGCCACGGTTATTGAAGTTTTGGGTTTGGGTCCCCGATACTATTGCGTCATGAGATCAAGACATCTTGGGTTTTCTGAGCGGGTCCTCTTACTGGCGTGTTTTCTTCCTCATCAGAAGATATGCCTTTACCCTGTTTTTGGCTTGCCTCTCAGAGGTCCTTTTATTAGATCACCTCATACCACTGAGATAGGTGCGGCAATAACCAACAGAATTATTCCCATAGATGAGTTACCTTATACGTGCGCAGCTTGTGAGTGCTGCTTTTGTGATCATATGATGGACGGGCTTATGGAAGTGTAAAGAGTTCTTCTATCCTTACTGTATATGCTCCAAGAATGAATAAAGTTTAAATCTTGTTCTTGTCTTGACCCTTAATCTCTTTGAGACTTTTTATTTGGTGGTTAATCTTAATGAAATCTTTCTCTAAGTCTCATGTTCGTGCATCTCGCAAAATTATCCAAAGTTTGCGAGATGAGGACATCTCGCGTTTTTCAAGTGGGAGAGAATGTAAGATTCCTCCCCAGCCTCTCAAAATGTCTAGCATATTCCCCTGTAATCAATTCCCTCTTCAGAAATATAAGAGATCTCGTCTCTGCCTGTTTTAACATAGAGAGAGAAAATATTCTAGAGAGAGAATATTCAGATTATGAATATTTTTAGATAGAAAAATAACTCATCTTATTAAAATAAGTTCCCCTGAAACAGAAATTCAAAAAGAACTTTCCAATGTGCAATTAGAATTAATTGGAAATGGATATGAAGGACCTTAGCCTAAGGGTCTAGATTTTCAGAAATTTTTGGATTATGGTCCAATTAAGGTTCCTATGGGCCAATAGTATCAATCCATGTGTAGGGAGGAGATAAATCCAATTTGTAAAAGAAGATACCCAAAAATGAGTAAATGCTCACATAAGATGAAGAGTTGACTATGTACAAGGTTTATTAGTAAGAAACTATGAGCAATATCAAAAATATGAGATATTTTGGGTATCCAAAAATGAGTAAATGCTCACATAAGATGAAGAGTTGAAAATGTACAAGGTTTATTAGTAAAAAACTATGAGCAATATTAAAAATATGAGATATTTTGGGTATAATGATTCCATTTTGACACATATGTAAGGAAGGGGAGTCCATTAAAGGAGGTGCATATTTCACATGCTTGAATGAGTTTTAAACTAAAAAATAATGTGATATTTTTATCTCTTCTCTCTCTCGAACCAAACCAAATCAAAATGGAACCAAACCGAATCAAAAAGTAACCAAACTAGGTCCAAATCTAGTCCAAATTCAACCAAACTAAATTTGGAAAATTCTAGAATTCAGTTAGCTTTGGTTAGAGCTTCCCTGCTTAGTTCAAATGGTTTTTATGTAATTTCTCTCTCTCACTCAAGAAATGGTCATACTCATGACCCATTCTCAATCCAAATGAAGCTTTTCATAAAGCTTTTCCTTACTCCAAGATTAATCTATGCTTGAGACCAAATTAATGGCTTTTTTCTATGCTTTTAGTTTATGTATTTCATGAATATTGATGATTCATTCCATTATGGATTAATGATCCAATTAGGGATCATTCTAATTATTTTCTTAATGATAAGCTTTATCCCTTAGAAAAATTGAGATTTATCAGTCATAGCAGCGGAGCTATGGCAAAATTTTTATAAAAATTACGCATAAAATAATTTCATTCAAAGCATGAAAAGAGGACTTCCTACCATATTCTAGGAATTATCATCCTAGATTAATTGAAAGAGATTCATTGTAATCCTAGAGAAATTTATTTTTATATTATGCATAATTGATTTTCATGCATAGAGGTATGCATAAAAGATTATTATTTTAACATAAAAGTGTTACTTTTATCATATTTGGATTTCATGCATAGAGGTATGCATAAAAGTTGATTATTTTATTATAAAAGTGTTACTTTTATCATATTTGGATTTCATGCATAGAGGTATGCATAAAAGTTGATTATTTTATTATAAAAGTGTTGCTTTTATCATATTTGGATTTCATGCATAGAGGTATGCATAAAAGATGATTATTTTATTGTAAAAGTGTTACTTTTATCATAATTGGATTTCATGCATAGAGGCATGCATAAAAGTTAAAGTGTTACTTTTATCATATTTGGAATTCATGCATAGAGGTATGCATAAAAGTTGATTATTTCATTATAAAAGTGTGACTTTTATCATATTTGAATTTCATGCATAGAGGTATACATAAAAGTTGATTATTTTATTGTAAAAGTGTTACTTTTATCATATTAGATTTCATGTATAGAGGTATGCATAAAAGATATTCTTTTTATACTAAAAGTGTGATTTTCATCATAAATGGATTTTATGCATAACTTAGATGCATAAGAGAAATTCTTTTATTCTAAAAGTGTAATTCCTACCAAATTGAATTTATGCATAAGAATATGCATAAAAGATTGATTTTTAAATTCAAAGTGTCATTCTCATCTAAATTGATTTTATGCATAGGAAGATGCATAAAAGAATGGAGTTTCAATTCAAAAGTGTTATTCTCATCCAAATTGAATTTATGCATAGGAAGATGCATAAAAGATGGATTTTTAATTCAAAAGTGTCAATTCTCATCTAAATTGAGTTTATGCATAGGAAGATGCATAAGAGATGGAATTTTAATTCAAAAGTGTCATTTTCATTTAAAATGAATTTATGCATAGGAAGATGCATAAAAGATTGATTTTTAAATGAGATGTGATAATATGTGATAAGATGCATATGGGAAGTGATAGGATGTGATAAGAGGTGTATAAGATGTGATAAGATGTGTATGGGAAGTGATAGGATGTGATCAGATGTGATAAGATGCGTATGAAAAGTGATAGGATGTGATAAGAGGTGTATGAGATGTAAAAAGATGTGATAAGTTGTGTATGAGATGTGATAGGATATGATAAGAGGTGTATGAGATGTGATAGGATATGATAAGAGGTGTATGAGATGTGATAGAATGTGTTAAGATGAGTTAGGATGTGTTAAGATGTGTATGGGACGAGGTAGAGAGTGTATCTGATGAGATAAGATGTATATGGGATGTGAGGGCGAGAATCGATGTAGTATGGATGTATGGATGTAGATACGGATGTATGTATGTATGTGGATGTGGATGTATGAATGAGGATGTGAAAATGGATGTATGTATGTAGATGTGAATGTGAATGAAGATGTGGATGTGGATGTATGGATGTAGATTCAGATGTAGATGTATGTATGTGGATGTGGATGTATGAATGAGGATGTGAAAATAGATGTATGCATGTAGATGCATATGTATGAATGTGAAATTGGATGTATGTATAATGTGGATGTATGAATGAGGATGTGAAAATAGATGTATGCATGTAGATGCGTATGTATGAATGTGAAATTGGATGTATGATGTGGACGTACGAACATGGATATGTATGTAGAATAATGAATGTGAATGTGTATGTGAAATAATGTGTAGTCTATATGAGTGAATGGATGAGAATGAGTACACATTGAATGGAATAGGGAATAAGTAATGTGGTCCGAGAGTGGATAATGTGGAAAGACGAGAGTTCGTTATAGAAACTCTATTTTGTGGCTGCTTGTAAATGACTGTTTTATGTCAAGAATGCTGGGGAAGCATTTTGACTGTCTTGAGGATTAAGGTCATGAAGACCGAACTGATAAAGTTGCAACTGCTGACGGAGAGTCAATGGAGCCCGTCTCGCATAGCAAGGTCGGCCGAGGTCTTGACGATTTAAATGGTGAGCTTCCAGTACGGTGGATTAGGGACCAAGGAAGCGGCCTATGAGTGAAGTGCTAGGTCACCTGCGAAGGATCCTAGAGGGTGCTGACCATACGGTGCTCGGGCTCTGGGTCGCCGAAGATACCCACACGTGCGTCGTGGAAGATATTGGAATAAAGAATAAGAATTGTTTTCTGAAACCGGGCATGGATCTGGTTGATTGACCTTGCTGGTTCTCAACGGATGAGTCCATGGCTCTTTTATATGGATCTGTGGGTTGATCTTGCTGATCTTCCACGGAGATTCCATTCTGTTATATGAATATATTGCCGGTTACTATGAGCTAGGAACTATGGAAAAGGCCCCTGAGTGAACAGGTGGTGAGCGTTCTGGTTGCCAATGATGCCATAAGTATACCGATGACTGGAAATAAGGATTCAACCAGAGACTATGAGGATTGTCATCAGTGACATACTGGTTTCATTAAAGGATTGTTTTAAAGTTAGCTGATGCTAAGAAAAAGGCAATTTCATATTGGGTGTGGTGTGACTAGTTTTATGTTTTTCTAAGCTGATGCTAAGAAAAAGGTAATTTCATATTGGGTGTGTAAGTGGTATGACTAGTTTTATGTTTGCATGAACGTCCGGCTAGGGGGCCTTGGAACTCTTTTCCTTGGTACCCGGGACAATACCTAACCAAATTCTTAATTAGATCCCATCACTACAATGGTTGGGCGGTTGGCTAACCCATGGGACTGGATGGGGTTAGGCTGGACTGATGGATCCGTAAATTGAGACTCAATTTCTGTTTACGATAGATAAAGTAAATCACAGATAGTATTTGTTCTATGGATAGGAATCAACGGCTGTGCCTCTTAATGGGAAAAAAAGCGTTGATCCCAATGATCCAAGTGCAAGTTTCTTCCTTGATCTGACCGAGTATCTTTATAGGTGCAGTCGGCGGATCAGCTTGATCAGTAATGGTCTTGACTACGTTAGAGTAAAGAGTTATCCTGGTGGAATCGCCCGTACTTTCCAGGTGAAGGAAGTTTTTCCGGGTGCGGTTTTGGAAAAACCGACGGATTAGTCTCTTGTTCGGATATCTGTGGGCGAGGCCCCGAGTGTGGGACCCCTGTCCCGCGCGAGAAGTGCTACTTCCGCTGCTAGTATCCCGAATCCGTTGCTCGGTGGGAGCAGGGATCTTACAATTTTATTACTAGACTATCTTCAATGCAAACAGGTTACAAATCCATCTTCGTGGTAGTTGACAGACTAACCAAAGTTTCCCATCTAATTCCAGTAAAAGAAACCTACACTGCAATGGATGTGGCCAGAGTGTTTCTCAAGGAAATCTTCAGATTGCATGGCCTACCCAGGAGAATAGTAAGTGATCGAGATCCCAAATTCATGTCAAGATTCTGGAATGCATTCTTCGAAGCAGTAGGAACTTTCTTGGATCTCAGCACAGCTTACCACCGTGAGACCGATGGTCAAACAAAAAGGGTGAACCAATTAATCAAAGATATACTTCGGTCATGCTGTGGCAGGGAACCTAAGAAGTGGCTAAGCTATCTGCACCTAGTTGAATTCGCCTACAATGCTTCTTATCATTGAAGTATCAGGATGAGCCCTTTCAAAGCTCTGTATGGACAAGACTGCCTAACACCATTAACATGGTCCGACCCATTGATTAGGGTCAAGATGTCGAGACAGATGCTTGACGACATGGAGCAGCAGATGCAGTCAATTCGCAAGGATATAAAAGCTGCCCCGGATATATAGAAGTAGTATGCAGATAAGAAGAGGTCAAGCACAAAATTTGAAGAAGCAGATATGGTCTTCATTCGAGTACACCCCAAAAGAAGTTCTCTATCTCTTGAGAAGTACAAGAAGTTATTCCCCAGATAGTGTGGGCCATATCTGATTACAAAGAAAGTAGGTGACTTAGCCCATGAACTTCTTCTACATCCTCATCTCAAAGTACATAATGTATTTCATGTCAATCTACTGAAGAAGTATGTACCAAGCCCGAATCATGTGCTTAATGATGAACTCTTAACTTCTTCAACCCAAGGGCGGATGGAACTCCAACCTAAATAAATCCTTGATGTTCAAGAGAAAGTTCTCAGGAATAGAATTCTGAGAGAATTATTAGTCAAATGGAAGTTCTATCCTTTTGAAGATGCCACCTAGAAGAAAGAAGACGAACTGATGCGGGATTACCCCCAGTTTTTTAAATGAGGACATCTCGCGTTTTTCAAGTTGGAGAGAATGTAAGATTCCTCCCCAGCCCCTCAAGATGTCCAGTTTCTTCCCCTGTAATCAATCCCCTTTTCAGAATAATAAAAGATATTGTACCTCTGTTTTGGCCTAGAGAGAGAAAATATTCTAGAGAGAGATAATTTAGGTTTTAGATATCTTTGGATGGAAACATATCCCTTCTCATTAAAAAAAACTCCCCTGAAATAGAAGTTTAAAAAGAAATTCCTAAGGTGCATTAGAAATAAATTATAATGTGCACAAAAGACCTTAGCCTAAGGGTCCAAATTAAAGAACCCCCCCCAAAAAATGAGTAAATGCTCACATAAGATGAAGAGTGGACTAAGGACCAAAGAAAATAATTAAAAAATAAAATTTTGATACCTTAGAGTGGGGATCTCCCCTCATGAAGTAGGCGCCTTTTTCTCATCATTACCCCCAATTTTAAATCAATCAAATGAAATATTTTCATCTCTCCTCTCTCCTATTTCAAAACTAGATCCAAAAAGTAAGCTGAACTGACCCAAAAATGGTCAAAAATTGACCAAACTTATCTGGAAAATTCTAGAATCAGTTTGCTTGGTTAGAGCCTCACTTTTTCCCATAAATAGAAGCCTCCCCCTTTTTGTAAAATCTTAATGGTGTTTATCATTGTTACTCTACTCCTGTCCTGAGCCATCTACATTGAATTTCTTAATAATTCAATTGTTTTTGGCCTAATCCTCTCCAAAGTGAATTGGTGGCCACTCTTGCTTCAAACAAGAGTAGAACCCTCAATCCCTCAAGCCAAAGGAGAGCTTACAACCTCCATGTAAGATAATTTTCTTACTTATTTACAAATTTTAAATCTATGGTTTTCTTGATTTTTATGTTTTACAGTTGATTGAATTTAATTCAAATGCTAAGCCTTTGAGGAAAAGGCTGCCCCCTTCTCTTCTTTACATTCGAGCCTTTCTCAATCCTAGAAAGATTAACTAAGGGATTAATTAAACTCTTCTTATTGTTTACACTCTTGAATTTAGAAAATTGTGTAGATTAGAGTTCTATAAATCTAATTTGGGTTAATTTAAGTCAAATAAAGAGTGATAAAAATGAGAAATGGTCAGCCATACAAAGGAGGTTATGGCAAATTTTTTTAGAAATTTGTGGAAAAGAAAGTTTGTTTTTATATTAGGGTAATTCCCACCATTTTTGCATCAAAAAGAAATATTCTATTTACTCCATGTACATATTCACCTATGAATATGCATGGATATCACACTGATATTAATTATAAAAATTGATTTCTATGCATAGAAAGATGCATAAAGGAATTTTTTATTATAAAAGTGTTATTCTTATTAAATTTAATTTTTATGCATAAAAAGATGCATAATGGAAATTGTTATATTATTAAAGTGTTGTTCTTATTAAATTTAATTTCTATGCATAGAAAGATGCATATCGGAAATTATTTTATTAGAAAAGTGTTATTCTTATTAAATTTAATTTCTATGCATAGAAAGATTCATAATGGAATTTTTTTATTATTATAAAAGTGTTAATATTATTAAATTTAATTTCTATGCATAGAAAGATGCATAATAGAATTTTTTTAAATTATAAAAGTGTTAATCTTATTAAATTTAATTTCTATGCATAGAAAGATGCATAATGGAATTTTTTAAATTATAAAAGTGTTATTCTTATTAAATTTAATTTCTATGCATAGAAAGATGCATAATGAAATTTTTTTTATTATAAAAGTGTTATTCTTATTAAATTTATTTTTATTTATAGAAAGAAGCATAAAAGAATTTTTTTATTACAAAAGTGTTTTTCTTATTAAATTTGATTTTTTGATGCATAGAAAGATGCATAAAGGAAAGTTTTTATTATAAAAGTGTTATTCTTATAAAAATTGATTTTTATGCATAAATAGATGCATAAAGAATTTTTTTTATTTTAATAGTGTTATTCCTATTAAATTTGATTTTATGCATAAAAGGATTTTTTTATAAAAGTGTTATTCCCATTGAAGTTGATTTTTATGCATAAAAAATGCATAAGTAATTTTTATATCAAAATTAGAATTCTCTTAAATTCTATATTTAAATTCTTTGAGTATTTGATAAATGAATAATTAAATACTCTAAGAGAAAAATTTCTATCATTTTATATTCAGACGGATTGTAAAAAGAAAATTCAAGAAATCTATCAATCAAAATATTCAGATAAATGATTAATTTACTCCTCATTGGAATTCATACCTAATTTAGAAATGATTTTTTTTTTCCGAAAAAAAGATCCTTCTATTAGTTAATGAGAAAACGCCATAAGGCTACAAAGCTCACCTCGCAAGGAGGGATAAAAACACAGTGAACTCCTGAGCTCCACCCCCGTGGGGCTGGCCGCTCTCTGGGGGGGGCTACCTAATAGTACATGTGGGAGGTGAGAAAAGCCAAACTGGAGGCCTGTAGTGCCAAGTGACATCCTCGCCCCTCACGGTGAGGAAAGGGCCAGGCTGCCAAGTGCGGAGGAAAGCCTTGCGGCGCCCTCTCATGCGGTCCGAGTCGCCCTGCCAGTGTCCTCAAGGTATGAATGATGTCCACCCAGAGGGCCTGTATGACCTCCGTCGGTGGAGTCGCCTGGCGGTCAATGGCCTCCCTGCATCGGGCTCTCCAAATGTGCCAAGCCGTCATGCTGCTGATCAACTCCCATCTGTGCCCGACCCCCTCCTGAGGGGCTGCCGAAGAGAAATCTGGCGTCGGAACCACCACCATCACCCTGTCAGAGACCTGGATGGTCACACTGCCAGGGACGTCCTCATATCCAAGGGCCGGGCCGCTGTCCGTGGCCCAAGCCACCGCACCCCACGTCACCAGCATCTCACCTGGTGAGCCTGCAAAAACCATCCTGAGAGCGCACGGCCAGACCTGCTGTGCCTGTGGGCAATCCCATAAGCAGTGCCGCTGCGACTCCTGTGCATGGCCGCACCGAGGGCAGGACCCTGGGTGACTGCCGAAAGCTAGCCAAGCCCCCACAGCCAGTCCTCTATGCGCTGTGAGCCAGAGAAACAGCGTCACCTTCCGGGGCGCTGCCAGAAGTCCCTAAGAAAGGCAGGGGAGAGCCCCTGTCGCCGCCAATGCTCGGCCGCCGCCGGGGTGCTCGCTATCCTGTGTCTCTGAATCCGCCGCCCCAGCCTCGCTGTGTACTGAAAAAAGGGAATGCCTGGGCTGGTAGGGGCCAAGTAGGGATCTCGCCAAAACCACTCACCTGAAGGCGAATAAGAGGCCTGCTGTCCCAAGCCCATAATCTCCAAGAACAGTCCTCCCCTATCGAGGCCGGTGAGGGGTCTACATGCCACTGTCTCTGATGAAAGCCGACCACCCGCACCCTCTGAAGAATACATCCCTGGAACCCATCCAAATCTAGTCGTGTCCTCTGAAGCTGGCCACCCTCTCCCACCTCGAAAGTGAGTGGGGCGACTCTCTCCGCTGTGCCGCAGACCGCTAGAAGGATCTCATGCCGAGTAAAGACACCCATCCACTGTGGAGGTGGAGGGTCCTGTACTGGGGTCCGCCACTCCCGGGGGATGGCCGCCTCAATGTCCTGTCTCATCAACTCTCTGCCCCTCATCCCACTGAGTCTCCTCTCCTGAGCCTCTAGAGGCAGCTGCTGAAAGCCTATCCAGTCGTCTAGGGACTGGGCTGGGCCAGAGCTCAGCGGGCCCCACGACACGTGAGACCGCGATCCAACCATATGGCCACTGGGGAGACGAATCAAGGGGTTCCAGATCAAAGGCTGCCTCAGGCGCTCCTCATCGGTGCCCGGGGGAGTCTGGAAGAGTGACGGCCTCAGATGCGACCAGGCCCTCAGAAGGCTAGCTGCAAAACGCTCCTCGAAGCCAAGGCCCACTCCTCTGGATCGCTGCTTTGTAAATATCCACCTGATGCTGGGGGTCCAGGGGCCGCTAAGAGAAGGGGTGCGACTGAGCATCCTGGAAACAAGAAACTCCTTCCACGGCTCAGCGCCTGGCAGGAGGCCACGAACTACCAGCTTGCCAAGCAATGCTCGGCTTTGGCAAATCGGATCAACAATGCCCAGGCCGCCTCTCTCCCTCGGCTGAGTGATCACCGCCCATGCCACCTTGGCCCTGGCGGGCCGCCCGTCGCCACCGGACCAAAGAAAGTTCCTGATGAGCCTCTGCACCTGGCCAATGCACGCCCGAGAGAAGGCCCAACAAGAAGTGATGTACCACATAGTAGCAAGCAGAACCTGGTTGGCCACAACTACTCGGCCAGCCAGAGATAAACGAGCGGTACTCCAATACAGAAGCTTCTTCTGAATGCTCAGAAGAAGGGGGGCTATCTGCTGCTCCGGAGATATGTCAATGCCCACATAGCATCCCAAATAACGCACTGTAGTGCCGGGGGGAAGCCACTGAAAACCGTCAACTGGCCTCCAAGTCGGGGGGGGCATAGAGCTGACCCACAACCCACACGACTTGTGCCAGTTGATCAAAGCGCCCGAAGCTCTGCAAAACCTGTCCATGGCTAAGGCGAAGCGGCGGAGGTTCTCCTCACCCCCCTGAAGATAGACAGCAGTGTCATCCGCAAACTCCGAGTCTAGGAGCTCCTCCGAGGTGCGGATGGGAAGCTGGAGGCCCCGCAAACCTGTATCCTGTGCCGTCAAAAAAGTGCTCATGGCCTCCGCCACAAAAAGAAAAAGAAAGGGCGCCAAGGGGCACCCCTGCCGCACCGAGCGCGAGAGCTGGAACCTCTCTCCGTGCACACCCTGTATCAGCACCTGGCTATGAGCCGATGTGTAGAGTGCAGAGACCCCGGATCCACTGAGGGGGGAAGCCCATCCTCTCCATAGTGCCTTCCAAGAAGGCCCAGTCCACCCGATCATATGCCTTCTCGAAGTCGAGAAGGAGCACTGCCAGATCCTCCTGTCGAAATCTAGCCAGAGCCGTAGCCTCCCAGAAAGAGAAAATGTTATCCAGAATGCTCCTATCCTGGATGAAGCCTGTCTGCGTGGAGTGGATGATGTCCGGAAGGTGAGGCTGAAGCCGCCTCTGCTGATCGCCTTAGCTAGGACCTTGTAGGCCATGCCTAGCAAGGTGATCGGTCGCCACTGTCTAATCTCCAGTCTGTCTCCTCCCTCTTTGGGGATCAAGTGGATCAACCCCTCTGCCATGCTGTCTGGCATGACTCCTGACTCCATAATCTCCTGGAATGCCACTCTGAAGCCCCTATGTAAGAGGCCCCAGTACCTCTGGAAGAAAGCCACCGAAAGACCGTCCTCTCCAGGGCATTTGCCCCGAGGTAATGCCTGAAGAGCCTCCTCCAGTTCCGTATCCAAGAAGGGGGAGAGAAGGGAGTACTGCAAATGGGCCGGCACAACCGGTCTCGTGAAGCTCCAGACTGCCTCCCGAGCCTCTCTCACCCTGTCATCTGCTGGCTCAGCAGAGAGAAGATCCCTGTAAAAATCTGTGGCTATAGCCCGAACCCTGGGGGGATCCACCACAACCTGGCCATCAGCCTGCCGAAGACGCCTAAGACCCTCTCGTCTGAAGCGAGGCCCTGTCGCCTCAAAGAAATCTCGAGTCACTCTGTCTCCAGCCTGTGTCCAAAAAGACGCCCGAGCATGGAATCGGAACTCCACCCTCCTCTCCTCGATGGATCTGATCTCAGTGCGAGCTGACTCCATCTGCTCTGAGATCCAAGGGCTCATAGGATCCCTCTCCTGGAGTCTCTTGGAGGGACGCTAGACTCCTCCGATAGGCTCTTCTCCTGCTCTCTGAAGGCCTCCAGCCGGTCCAAGGCAGCCTGTCTGAGCATCTGGCTGATCTCCTGCAAGCCACTGGCAAGATCGCTGGCTACCGATCCTCTCCTGAACTGCAGCTCCTGCCAGACCTGCTCAACTCTGATCGCAATCTCGGGCTCCTCTATGAGACAATCTGGAATCCGGACGCTCTAGCCCTGCTCTCCTCTCGTGGGGTCCTCGATCTGGAGAAGCACTGGAAAGTGGTCTGAAAATGAGGAGCCTGCAAGTATGCCCACTGTGCCACCTCTATCACAGGCCCACTCATCAATGTAAAACCTGTCGATGTGGGAAAGGTTAACTCTTGTGGCCCGTCTATCCGAGCGCGAGAAAGATAGACTCCCCTGCAACCTGCCAAACTCATGGAGAGTCCACAGATCCTGGCCTCTCACCTGTAGCACTAGTTCCTCCCAGGCAGCGAGCTCCGGCCCATGAATGGTCTCCTGGCTGCCCCCCATCCTGTCCTCTGCATCCTCCAGCATGTTGCAACCCCCTCCGAGGCACCAGTGGTCTGCCAAGGGGAGGGACCGCCTAATGGTGCTCCAGAACTCGGCTCTCCCGGTCGCCCCATTAGGGGCGTAGAAGTTGAGGAAGCCAATGCGGTCTTCCCCAACCCGAAGGATGATCCACTGCGCACGACCCTGGACCAGAATGCCAGAGTCCACAACCTCGGATAGAAGCTGCTCGCTGACTGAGATGCATACTCCACCCTGGTTCCCCTGGGAGCCATATGCCGGTGACCAAAAAGTGTGACTCCTGCCTGGCAAGATCTTCCCGCAGGTGCGGGTACGCCCGGCAGAAAGGTAGTGCTCCTGGATGAAAAGGATATCTATGGGTCCTCCAACGAGAGCCCTCTGGATCTCCTGACGAAGTCTGCCCCGACCAATGTAGCAGCGATGTCCACCGAGACCCTGGATGTTCCATGAGAGGATCCTCATGGATGAGCTATGGCAAGTGAAGCAGCCTCCACTGGCTCACCCCTCTCAGCCGGCCCGGATGATCTGCCCTCCACTCTGTGAGTCTTGGGTGCCGGCTTGGAGGGAGAATAATCACTGTCGGTCCGGGTGCGGAGTCTCTCCAAAAAGAGGGTGACCTGTCTCTGTCCAGCCCCACTCCGCCTTCGCCCTGTCCAGGGCATAGGCGTGAGACCAATCCTCTGCATATATGTATCTAAAGGTAGGCTGCACCCTCGGGGCGGCATGGAGGAGAATCAGAAGCACCGCCTCAACTGAGGTGTGGACCGGATCCGCCCGCCAGTCTCCTATACCAAACAAGCTCATGCGGGCTGAGTGTAATCGGGTCTGTAGGGAGAACGAGAGGGATGGCACACCACGTAAACTCGCAAGGGCGCGACCAGTGTCTCGAAAGGGCCAGCATCTAGCTGGAGGCACCTGAAAAAACCGTAATCCACTGGTAGCCCCATCACTCGCGGGGGCCCCCCAGGGGAGAACTCTGTGTGGCGGGCGAAGCAAGGATCGCCATCTCCACCGGCCCGGAGTGGCGGTGGAACAGCCGCTGGACTGAGCTCTGGCCTACCCAGCTGCGCTGCCCCGGGGCAGTGGGTGGTCTGGCGAAGTATCCTGGAGAGGCCGATGGGGGCTCGCGGCGAGGAGGGGGGAGAGCGAGGAGAGGATGGAGAGGCATCTGCCAGAGGATAGGTGTCAGGGGGGGCCGCCGGGGGAGGAGGGAGGGGGGGGCTGTGGGGGGAGAGGGGAGGGTGGAAGGAGTGCTCTCCGGGTGGGGGGAAGGGGAGCCGGGGGGCGAAGAGTGCGGCCCGGGATCCTCAGGAATCTGCTCCAAGGAGGGGGCGGGGCCCCCCGCGGGGGGAGGCGGCAGCGGGGTCTCCATGTGGGAGGCTCCACCAGCGGCCTCAACAGGCACTGAGACTGAATCCTCGTCCATCGGGGTGGGACCTGCTGGCCACCTAACCCTGACAGGAGCATAAGTGCGGGTAGGTGCCTGTACGCCACCCGGAGTCGCCTGTCCGCCAGCCTGTGCTATTCACACGGATCAAAATATTCAGATAAATGATTAATCTATTCGTCATTGGAATTCATAACTAATTTAGAAATGAGTTAAGTGAATATTCAAAGAAAGAAATTCAGTAAAATAGTAACTGAATTATCGAACCTTTCAGAGAAATATAGTTCAAAAAAAATTCTTATCCGACTCGAACCTTGAATCAGACTATGACCAAGACCAATTTATTTCGTCAGTTTCAAGGAAAGAAGGTGTGACCAGTTTAGAAAAATACACTCAAAACTCTCGCCAAATCTGAAACTAAGTTTGAGACCCTTCGAATTGATCTGTGGATCAAGGTTATAGAATTCGAGGAATTTTGGTATGAAATTCAGAATGCCGATGAAGAAGTGGGGATATTGATTCAAGAAATACTCCTTGTATTCAAAAGAAAATCAAACTGAAAACTTGCATAGAAACCCTGTTTTCTTAAAGGACTGTCTTACGCCAGAATTCTTGGAGGGAGCATTTGGTATATGTTTTTCTAAGGGAAGTTTGGTTGCAAAGGACAGCTCACCCGGCAAAGCCTGGTGCCCAGGTCTTGACCAGCCTCGATATGGTTAAAATGGTGCGCTTCTGCTGGTACGATGGATGAGGGCCGAGGAAGCGGTCCCTGAGTGAAGTGCCAGGACACCTAAGGAGGGTCCTGGAGGGTTCTGACCAGGCGATGCACGGGCTTGCGGTGCCTAGGACACCCATGCATATGATGTCGTGGAAGACATGTATGATGGACAAAATGATTATTGTAATCTGTTACTGGATCTTGTTGCTGACCAGTTGGTCTCAATGAAGAGTCCAGAGTGATACTGTGTTTCTGTGTTTCTTTTAGAAACAAGGGACTGGATGGAATTTTTGAGTTATGACATTTGTAACTAATAATTGTTTGTCAATGGATTATTTTATATGTTAAAGTTTTATAGAGGAGTGTGTGCGTATCTATATTCGAAAGCAAAAGTTAAGAAAGGCATTCAATTATGGGTGGATGCGTATCTGTATTCGAAAGCAAAAGTTAAGAAAGGAATTCAATTATGGGTGGGTGAGTAATTGTCTGGTTCTACGATTCCAGTGGTTGGGTGGTGGCTAAAACCCATGGGCCGGATGGGATCAGTGGAGTTTTAATAATTAAATTAAAATAATAGAATTACTCTTAGAATTCGAGTAGTTAAATAAAAACCTAACAAATTTCTCAAATGAGTAGATCAGTGGTTGTCCCTGATTTTGGTTAGGAAAAAAAGCGTTGATTTTCTCAAATGATTAGATCAATGACTGTGCCTCATTTCGGTTAGGAAAAAGCGCTGATTTCTTCAAATTAAGTCAGTGATAGTTTTTCTTCTATCTGGTTTAATCACGTGAAGGATAGTTTAGTCTCTTGACCCCATTAGAAATTGGACCATAATCCAAAAATTTCTTAAAATCTGGACCCTTAGACTAAGGTCCTTTATACCTATTTTCAATTAATTCCGATTGCACATTGGAAAGTTCTTTTTGAATTTGCGCTTCAAGGGAAACCATTTTAGACACTGGGAGGATTTTTATATCCAAAAATATCTCAATTTTGAATTACCTCCCTCCTCTAGACATTTTCTCTCTCCAAGCCAAAAGAGGGTAAAATAGGATCTTTCTTTTATTTTAAAGAGGGGAATAATTATAAGATCAGAAGGAAAGGTTCTTACACCTGCATACCTCAAAAGCTGGAGGAAGGAATCTTACAAATGAGTTGAGATGTGAATGAATGAGATATGATGTGGATAAATGTGATGTGATGTTATGTGGATAGAATGTATGTGATGGGAGGGTGATGAGAATGAATGTGATGGATATGAATGAATGTGATGTGATGGATGTGAATGGATGGAGGTGATGTGATGTGAAATGGATAGATATGAGTGAATGTAATGTCATGTGAATCCGGATGTGAATGAATGATATGGGATGTGAATGGATGAGATGTGATGTGATGTGAATCGGGATCTGAATGAATAAGATGTGATGTGAAATGGATGTGATGTAAATTAGGATAGATGTGAATAGATGATATGTGATGTGAATGAATGTGATATGATGTGATGTGAAACGGGATAGATGTGAACGAATGAGATGTGAGGTGAAATGGGACAATGCAAAAAGACGAGAGTTCGTTATAGAAACTGTATTTATGTCAAGAATGCTGGGGAATAATTTTGACTGTCTTGTGAATGAGGTCGTGGAGACCTAACTGATAAAGTTGCAACAGCTGACGGAGAGTCAATGGAGGACTTCTCGCGTAGCAAGGTTAGCCGAGGTCTTGACCAGCCTCGGTTTGATTTAAATGGTGAGATTCTAGTACGGTGGATGAGGGACTAAAGAAGCGGCCTATGAGTGAAGCGCAAGAGGTGACCTCCGATCCTAGAGGGTGCTGACCATACGGTGCTCAGGCTCTAGGTTGCCGAAGATAAACACACATGCATCAAGGAAGATGTTGGATCAAGGAGTAAGAGTTGTTTTCTGAATTTGGGCATGGATCTGGTTGATTGACCTTGTTGGTCCTCAATGGATGAGTCCATGGCTCTTTTATATGGATCTGTTGGTTGATCTTGCTGATGCTCAACGGAGATTCCATTTTGATTTTTATAAGTGAATATATTGTTGGGTACTATGAGCTAGGAGCTATCAAAGAGCCCCCTGATGAGTGGACAGGTGGTGAGCATTCTGGTTGCCAATGATGCCATATGTACACCGATGAAGAAAAAATTGGAAATTAGAATTCAACCAGATATTTTGGAGGATTATGATCATTGATACTATAGTCTCATTAAAAGATTGTTTTAAAGACAGCTAAATCTGTGAAAGGTGGTGTGACTAATTTCAAGTTTGCATTCATGAATATCCGACAGGGGGCCTAGGAAATCTTTTCCCTGGTACGCGGGATAAAACCTAACCAAATTCTTAAATGGATCCCATCACTACAGTTGTTGGGCGGTTGGCTAACCCATGTGACTAGTGGGGCTAGGCTGGACTGATGGATCCCTAAAATGAGACTCAATTCTATTATGGTACGATAGATGATATAAATCCCGGATAAAAATTATTCTATGGTGGAAAAGAATCAACGGCTGTGCCTCTCAATGAGGAAAAAAGCATTGGTCTCTATGATCCAAGTGCAAGTCTTTTCCTTGATCTGACTATGGGACTTACGAGTTTGGTCAGATCAGTTCAGTTAGTTAAGATTCATGACTACATTAGAGTAAAAATATCCTAGAGAAATTGCCCGTGCTTTCTGAGCGAGGAAAGTTTTTTCGGGTTTGGTTTTGGAAGAACCGAGGGATTAGTCTCTTGTCCGGATATATGTGGGCGTGGCCCCGAGTGAGGGACCCTGGCCCACGCAATAAGCGCTACTTCCGCTGCTAGCACCCCAAAATTCATTACGCGGAGGGCACAAGGATCTTTCATGAAAGATATCAGAATGTTCTGATATCTTTTATGAAAGATATCAGAATGTTCTTGTGCAAAGAAGCAGGCATGATGAGATGAATCCTTAATTATTAAAAGTGGAACCTATGACATCTGAGAGAACAAGCATGGGATTATTGATGAGTAGGGAGAAACCAGAGCACTCACTCATTCACTAGATAATTATACACGATATCTAGGGAGTGACATTGATAGAACTAATGGTGGATCATGCAATGCAAGTGAAAATAAAGACAGAGGTGGATATATAGGATGCTATCTGGCTACAAAATAGAGGTATGGACATAGTATGAATAAGTCAACCAGGGTAGTAGAGGATGAGCTTCAAGAGCTTAATCTAGGGATAGAGGAGTATCCCAAGAGTAAGGATTAGTATTCATGTAGAAGATTCATGTAGAAGGGGAGTTTAAGGAGCGCTTAACGCATCTCTTGATGGAGTTTAGGGATGTATTTTCCTAGGATTATTTAGATATGAAAGGGATAGATCCAACACTTTTCCAAAATATGATTAACTTGAGATATGATGCAGTGCCTATAGTACAATAGAGTTATAGGATGAATCCTAGTTTTGCTAAGCAAGTTAAAGAGGAATTGGATAAGTTATTACAAGTGGGTTTTATAAAACATGTCAGAAAGTGAGGTGACATGGTTGTCTCCTATAGTGGTGGTTCCAAAGAAAAATAGTAAAATCAGGGTGTGTGGGAATTATAGGAAGCTTAAGGCAGCTACTGTCTCCTTGATCCTTTCCTGTTACCTTTTTGTGATACTCTTCTTAATGCAGTAGCAAGGCATGAGATGTATAGATTTCTGGATGGTTTCTCATAGTATAATCAGATTATTATGGCCCCTAAAGGCATGGACAAAACTATTTTTATCATGGGATAGGGTGCTTTTATGTATACAAGGACTCATTTTCATGGGTAGCCCATAAAACTTTTGAACCCTACTTGGCTGATTTTATAAGGGTATTTATGGATGATTTTAGTGTTTTTGGTGATAAAACTCTACACTTTTCCCATTTAAGGCTTTGTTTTGTGAGGTGTAGGATGATTAGGATGTCATTGAATCCTTTCAAGTGTGGTAATAGCTGTTAAAAGGGAAGTTTTATTGGGTCGTATTGTTTCTCAAGAAGGAATGTCTATAGACTCTAGAAAGACTAAGGTTACTCAAAAGTTTGCAATACCAGTGGGTGTGTTCAGAAAGTTAGCAGATTTGTGGGATAGGTTAAGTGGCATAGTAGGTAATTAAGATATCTTTTTGATATGTGTGCTCCTTTAAGCCGTATTACAAAGAAGGATGTGCATTTTGCATGCTCATAAGATCAACAAAAGTGATTTCAGATCCTGAAGAAGATGGTAGTGGCACTAATTTTGCCACCACCAGATTGGGGGTTACCATTTCATGTTTTTGTAGATGCCTTTGACTTGGCCATTGGACTATCCTAATGCAAGAAAAAGTAAACAGGTGGTTTAAAACTATTTATTATTCTAGTAGGATGATGATTAGTGCAGAGAAGAATTACTTTATAAAACTCAGAAAGATCAAGAATTAGAGATGGTCTATTCCCTCAACCAGTTTAGGCAATACTTGTTGAGTAATAAAGTTTTGTTCCATGTGGATCATGAGGCACTTCTATATCTAATCAAGAAGCCTCATTAGGCTGGGATATAGATGGATGCTTCTATTGTTAAATTTGCAGCAATGTGATGAGCTATGGTGGATCAAATGCAAGAATCAACATCATTAGTGAGTGATTAGAAGATGATTAGGATGAGGTTAGTGAGCAATTAACTAATAGCTTAATGTAGGCATGGATACTCAAAAACAGCAGCAAATACTCATTAGGCCAATGCCTCAATTTATAGTGTTTACATCCACAGGATGCCAAGCATCTAATCCCATTGATCTCTCCTTGATTCACTCCACCTCTTTTGCTTGATTCTCTCCACCTCTTCACTTTTCCCAGAATATTGTATAAAGGACCTTAGCCTAAGGGTCCAGATTTTCAAAAAAATTTGGATTATGGTCCAATTAAGGTTCCTATGGGCCAATAGGATCAATCTAAGTGTAGGGAGGAGATAAATTGAAGAATAAAAGAAAAACCCCCCAAAAATGAGTAAATGCTCACATAAGATGAAGAGTTGACTAAGGACCAAAGAAAAGAATTAAAAAACTAAATTTTGACACCTCAGTGTGGGGATCTCCCCTCATGAAGTAGGCGCCTTTTTCCCATCATTACCCCCAATTTTTAATTAATAAAATGTGATATTTTTATCTCTCCTCTCCTATTTCAAAACTAGATCCAAAAAGTAAGCTGAACTGGTCAAAGATTGACCAAACTGATCTAAAAAAATTTAGAATCAGTTTGCTTGGTTAGAGGCTCCATTTTTCCTATAAATAGAAGCCTCCCCCTTTGTAAAAGCTTAATGGTGTCTATGCATAGTTACTCTACTCCTGTCCTGATCCATCTACATTGAATTTTTTAATAATTGATTTTTTTAAGCCTAATCCTCTCCAAAGTGAATTGGTGGCCACTATTGCTTCAAACAATAGTAGAACCCTCGATCCCTCAAGCCAAAGGAGAGCTTACAAGCTCCATGTAAGCTAATTTTTCTACTTTGTTTATGAATTTTAATGAAAAATCTATGGTTTTCTTGATTTTTTTGTTTTGCAAATGATTGAATTAAATTCAAATGCTATGCCTTTGATGAAAAGGCCACCCCCTTCTCTTCTTTACATTCCAACCTTTCTTAATCCTAGAAAGATTAACTAAGGGATTAATTAAACTCTTCTTATTGTTTACTCTTTTGAATTCAGAAAATTATGTAGATTAGAGATCTATAATTCTAAATTAGGTTAATTAATTTAAATAAAGAAAGATAAAAATGAGAAATGGTCTGCCATACAAAGGAGGTTATGGTAAAATTTTCCATAATTTTGTGAAAAAGAAAGATTGTTTTTATGTTATTCCAAAAGAGTAATTCGCACCATTTTTGCATCGAAAAGAAATATTGTAATTACTCCATGTACATATTCACCTATGAATATGCATGGATATCACGGATATTAATTATAAATTGGATTCTATGCATGGATATCACGGATATTAATTATAAATTGGATTCTATGCATAGAAAGATGCATAAAGGAAATTTTTTTATTACAAAAGTGTTATTCTTATTAAATCTGATTCTATGCATAGAAAGATGAATAAAAGAATTTTTTTAGTTACAAAAGTGTCATTCTTATTAAATTTGATTCTATGCATAGAAAGATGCATAAAGGAATTTTTTTATTACGAAAGTGTTATTCCTATTAAATTTGATTTTATGCATAAATAGATGCATAAAAGGATTTTTTTAATAAAAGTGTTATTCTCATTAGAGTTGATTTTTTTGCATAAATAGATTCATAAAGAATTTTTATATCAAAATTAGAATTCTCTTAAGTTCTATGTTTAAATTCTATGAGTATTTGATAAATGAATAATTAAATACTCTAAGAGAGAAATTTCTATTGTTTTATATTCACACGGATCAAAATATTCAGATAAATGATTAATCTATTCGTCATTGGAATTCATAACTAATTTAGAAATTAGTTAAGTGAATATTCAAAGAAAGAAATTTAGTAAAATAGTAACTAAATTATCAAACATTTTTGGGAAAGATAGTTCAGGAAAAATCTTATCCGACTCGAACCTTGAATCAGACTATGACCAAGACCAAACTCTTTCGTCAGTTTCGAGGAAAGAAGGTGTGACCAATTTAGAAAAATACACTCAAAACTCCGCCAAATCTGAAACTAAGTTTGAGACCCTTCAAATTGATCTGTGGATCAAGGTTATAGAATTTGAGGAATTTTGGTATGAAATTCAGAATTTTGATCAAGAAGTTTTGGGGATACTGATTCAAGAAGTACTCCTTGTATTCAAAAGAAAATCAAACTAAAAACTTGCATAAAAACCTTGTTTTCTTAAAGGACTGTCTTACGCCAGAATGCTGGAGGGAGCATTTGGTATATGTTTTTCTAAGGGAAGTTCAGTTGGTAATCAGCTGGCGGGGAGTGTTCAAAGGAGGGCTCACGTGGAAAAGCCTGCCCATGTCTTGACCAACCTTGGTATGGTTGAAAATGGATGTGAATGTGTATGTGAAGAATGGATGTGGATATGCATGTGAAATAATGGATGTGGATGTATGTGAAGATTGGATATGGATATGTATGTCAAAGAATGGATGTGGATGTATGTGAAAGAATGGATGTGGATGTGTATGTGAAAGAATGGATGTGGATGTATGTGAAAAAATGGATGTGGATGTGTATGTGAAAGAATGGATGTGGATGTGTATGTGAAAGAATGTGATGTGATGTGACATGAATATATGTGGATGTGAAGTGATATAGATATGAATGTATGGATGGATGTGGGTAGTCGTATATGTGAACGATTAGATGGATGTGGATGAATGAGATGAGACGTGTATGAATGAGATATGATGTGGATACATGTGATGTGATGTTATGATGATAGAATGTATGTGATGGGATGGTGATGAGAATGAATGTGATGGATATGAATGAATGTGATGTGATGGATGTCAATGGATGGAGGTGATGTGATGTGAAATGGATAGATGTGAGTGAATGAGATGTGATGTGAATGAATGATATGGGATGTGAATGGATGAGATGTGATGTGATGTGAATCGGGATGTGAATGAATGAGGTGTGATGTGAAATGGATGTGATGTAAATTGGGATAGATGTGAATGGATGATATGTGATGTGAATGAATGATATGTGAATGGATGATATGTGATGTGAATGAATGTGATGTGATGTGATGTGAAACGTGATAGATGTGAATGAATGAGATGTGATGTGAATGGATGAGATGTGATGGGATGTGAATCGGGATAGATGTGAATGAATGAGATGTGAGGTGAAATGGATGTGATGTGATGTGGATCGGGGTAGATATGAATGGATGTGATGTGATGAGATGTGGATATGGGTAGATGTGAGTGGATGAGATCTGATGAGGATAAATGAGGAAAGATGTGATGAGATGAAAATGATGTAATTGGATGAGAATGGGAATACATATGAAATGGATGTGGATTAAATAATGTGGATTGATGTGGAACAATGTGGAAAGACGAGAGTTCATTATAGAAACTGTATTTATGAGCTGTTTTTAAATGACTGTTTTATGTCAAGAATGCCGGGGAAGCATTTTGATTCTCTTGTGTTGAATGAGGTTGTGATAATGTTTCAATAGCTGACGGAGAGTCAATAAAGGATGTCTTGCGTAGCAAGGTTGGTCAAGGTCTTGACCAACCTCGGTTCGATTTAAATGGTGAGCTTCCAGTACAGTGGATGAGGGACCAAGGAAGCGGCCTATGAGTGAAGCACTAGGTGACCTGTAAAGGATCCTAGAGGGTGCTGACCATACGGTGCTCGGGCTCTGGGTCTCGCCGAAGATACCCACTCGTGCGTTGGGGAAGATATTGGATCAAGGAGTAAGAGTTGTTTTCTAAATTCGGGCATGGATCTGGTTGGTTGACCTTGCTGGTCCTCAACGGATGAGTCCATGGCTCTTTTATATGGATCTGTTGGTTGATCTTTCTCATCTTCAATGGAGATTTCATTTTGATTTTTCTAAGTGAATATATTGCCGGGTACTATGAGCTAAGAATTATCGAAAATGCCCCTGAGTGGACAGGTGGTGAGCG
This sequence comes from Cibotium barometz, assembly GCF_041138505.1. Taxonomy (NCBI): domain Eukaryota; kingdom Viridiplantae; phylum Streptophyta; class Polypodiopsida; order Cyatheales; family Cibotiaceae; genus Cibotium; species Cibotium barometz. The sequence continues at coordinate 8,095,311 of NC_141070.1, forward strand.
TTCTGGTTGCCAATGATGCCATAGGTACACCGATGAAAGAAAAAAGATTAGAAATTAGGATTTAACCGGATATTTTGGAGGATTATGATCAGTGATCCTATAGTTTCATTAAAAGATTATTTTAAAGACAGCTGAATCTGTGAAAAAGGCAATTTCATATTGGGTGTATAAGTGGTGTGACTAGTTTTAAGTTTGCATGAATATCCAGCTAGGGGGCCTGGGAGCTCTTTTCCCTGCTACCCATGACAAAACCTTACCAAATTATTAAATGGATCCCATCACTACACTTGTTGGGTGATTGGCTAACCCACGGGACTAGATGGGATTAGGTTGGGCTGATGGATCCCTAAAATGAGACTCCATTCTGTTATGGTTATGATAGATGAAGTAAATCCTTGGATAAAAATTGTTCTATGGAAAAGAATCAATGGCTATGCCTCTCAATGAGGAAAAAAGTGTTGGTCTCTACGATCCAAGTGCAAGTCTTTTCCTTGATTTGACTATGGGACTTATGGGTTCGGTCAGATCAGTTCAGTTAGTTAAGGCTCTTGACTACGTTAGAGTACAAATATCCTGGAGAAATCGCCCGTGCTTTCCGAGTGAGGGAAGTTTTTTCGGGTTCAGTTTCGGAAGAATCGAGGGATTAGTCTCTTGTCTGGATAGACGTGGGCGAGGCCCCAAATGAGGGACCCTGCCCCGTGCAAGAAGTGCCACTTCCACTGCTAGTACCCTAGAATTCATTGTGCGGGGGTATAGGGATCTTTCAATTGATATCAGAGCGAATTGGCTAGAGTGGATCAACCGAGAAGCCAAAAATGTCAAAAATTTATGAAGTAACAATAAAAAGTTGGAAATGTGTGATGAAATTCATACAAATTGATATTCAGATTGAAATTCATAAATTAGTAATTAGGTCTTAAGATGGAAGTACCGCAATTGCATGGAATCCCTGACTTGCTTGAGGCCTAGACATGATGGTATTTACTTTGTAGTTCCAAGGACCGTGACTACTCGTATATACCGAGGGTATAACTGCAGCTCTTTACTGGCAATATATACGAGTAAATCTAAGACCTTGAAATTATAAGCAAAAATGCTATCTAGATGATGAATTCAAATGTGGTTGATATGATTTTAAAACTATGGTTGAGAATTGATGAGTTGATTTGGATTCTGATTGAAAAAATGATGATTCTTGAGTTTTTGTTGAAAAGCAATAAGCTGAGCAAAACCACAATGAGGATGAATGGGACGAGTCCTTGTGATGATATTCGTCGTAATTGGAATGACGATAATGACTTCAGCAATTCACTATGAGATTAGTGGATTGTGCAGATTGCTCCTGTTAACACTTGACCCAGTGGATCAAGTTAAGGGATGACAAATTAAAAATATATATAATTGAAATTACCATGGAGGACTGTTTAGATGGAAATTTCGGTCTAATGGACCATTGTTGTGTTAAAGATATGAATGATATGATCTAAATGAATTGCTATATGATGATGAGTTCTATATAAAGAATTTTTATGCCAGGATTCTGTTGGATTGACCACACTATAAGGAACCCCAAAATCAATTCGATCTTAAGGGAAAGAGTTGGACATCTCGTGTTTTTTAAGTGGGGTAGGATGTAAGATTCCTCCCTCCAGATTTTGAAGTGTATAGGTGTAAGAACCTTCCCTTCTAATCTTAAAATTATTCCCCTCTTTGAAATAAAAGAAAGATCCTATTTTAGCGTGTTTTGACCTAGAGAGAGAAAATGTCTAGAGGGAGGTAATTGAAAATTGAGATATTTTTGGATATAGAAATCCTCCTAGTGTCTGAAATGGTTTCCCTTAAAACAGAAATTCAAAAAGAACTTTCCAATGTGCAATTGGAAATAATTGAAAATAGGTATAAAGGACCTTAGCCTAAGGGTCCAGATTTTCAGAAATTTTTGGATTATGGTCCAACAAGGTGTCAAAAATGTATCATTTTACCCAAAATATCTCATTTTTTTAAAGTAATATTCATAGTTTTTTTCTAATAAACCTTGTACTTAGTCAACTCTTCATTTTATGTGGGCATTTACTCATTTTTGGATATTTTTCCTTTTATAAATTGGATTTATCTCCTCCCCACACTTGGATTGATCCTATTGGCCCATAGGAACCTTAATTCGACCATGATCCAAAAATTTTAGAAAATCTAAACCCTTAGGCTAAGGTCCTTTATACCTATTTGCAATTAATTCCAATTTGAAAAGATGCAGGGGGGAGGAGAGCTTGAGCTCTTGCAAGCACACACACACACTCACAAAACCCTAATAGAGAACACACAAGGTGAGAGGCTGAAAATCTTCTTCTTCTCTACTCAACACTCAACACACCATATACAAGAATAAGAGTACACATAATATGAAAGGTACTCAACCAATACATACACGGGTTCTCTATAGTGTGAACCCGACTAAATGAGCTGGCGCTATAACTATGCCAGTCTCTAGAATGGCTGTCACACAGCCTGTCATCCCACTGGCCGCATATCACCCAAGATCTCACCAACCATGCCAGTGGTGTAAGTGCGGGGCCTATCCCCCAGGCGGGTCATCAGTGTCCACCGCCTCACTAGAGCTCGATATCTCAACACTCCCCCTCGAGCTCAACTCCATCTCATGTACACCAAGCGAAGCCCTGAATCTGCGGAGCTTCTCTGTACCCAATGCTTTGGTGAAGATGTCAGCTACCTGATCCTCTGTGCTGACATAAACAAGGTCAAGGTCTCCTGCCAAGACCTTCTCTCTGACGAAGTGGTAGTGGACCTCTATGTGCTTCGTACGAGCATGAAAGACTGGGTTCCTGGCCAACTGTATACTGCTAATGTTGTCACAGAAAATGACAACTTGTCTATCCACTGATAGACCCAAATCTCCAAGTAGCTTTCGCAACCAAGCTACCTCACATGCTGCCATAGCAGCTCCTCTGTACTCGGCCTCTGTACTCGATAGAGCAACCGTAGGTTGCTTCTTGCTGCTCCAAGTCACAGCAGCACTCCCCAAAGAAAACATGAATCCACTGGTAGATCTTCTGTCTGAGATACTACCAGCCCAATCAGCATCTGTGTACCCATGTACACATATCTCTATCCCAGTCTCATAGAATAGTCCACAATGTAAAGTAGACTTCACATACCTCAGTATGCGTCTCACAGCATCCAAATGCGGTTTCCGTGGAACCTGCATAAACTGACTCACCAACCCAACAGCATAGCTCAAATCTGGTCTGGTGATCGTCATGTAGATCAAACTTCCTACTATGCTCCTGTACATAGTAGGATCCTCCAAGATCTCTCCTGAATCTACACTCAACTTGCCATTCTGATCCAATGGCACAGAAATAGGCTTACAGCCTGTCATACCATACTTGGACAACATGTCCAAGCCATACTGTCTCTGCAGTAATCCAATACCATGTGGTGACCTAATCACCTCAATGCCCAAGAAATATCTGAGCTCCCCCAGATCCTTCATCTCAAACTTCTGTCTAGGCAAGATCTTTACATCAAAGATCTCTGCATCATGGTCCCCCGTAATGATCAAGTCATCTACATAGATGACAACAAGCACAACCCCTCTATCACCATGTCTCACATATAATGAGAAATCTGCATTGGCTACATGAAAGCCAATAGTGACAAGATATTCAGAAATCTTGTCAGACCATGCTCTTGGTGCTTGCTTTAAGCCATACAAGGCTTTCTTCAACCTGCAAACATGCTCGGGGTGACCCACATCCTCATAACCAGGTGGCTGCAACATATACACCTCTTCTTGCAAATCCCCATGCAAGAATGCATTCTTTACATCCATCTGATGTAAAGACCATTTCTTAGACGCAGCCACTGCTATCACAACTCTCACCGTTGCCATCTTGGCAACTGGGCTGAAAGTTTCCTCATAATCAATCCCATATGTCTGCGCATATCCTTTGGCTACCAATCTAGCCTTGTACCTGTTTATGCTTCCATCACTGTTATGTTTAACTTTGTACACCCACTTGCATCCAATGGCTTTCTTGCCTTCAGGCAATTGCACTAAATCCCAAGTTTCATTTCCATATAGTGCATCCATCTCCTCATCCATAGCTTTCTCCCAATACACATTTCCAACAGCCTCATCAATGCATGTGGGCTCAACAACCTGCACAACCTTTGCCATATATGCATAGTGATGTGCCACATAACCATCATAAGTAAACCTCTGCACAGGGTTCTTCACTCTCCCAGATCTTCGCAGCTTTTCATTCATGGCTTCCATAGCCTTCTTTACACCAGGTGTTCTCATAGCTGGGATCCCAAGCTCCTCATCAAGGCTCATATCTGAGCCACTAGACTCTCCATCAACATGAGAATGCCCTGCAGAAATGTCAGGCATACCAAGGGGCTCAACCACTTTCTCTTTTCCTTTACGTGATGTAGTAATCACATTTGCAGGGCTGGTATTATGACGCAGCCTGCCACTCCATGGTCTATCCACAGACCCACTAGATGAGGACTCTCCTGGTCCACTCAAAGACTGTGATTGCTGACCTGCATTCTGTGCAACCACACTTCCACTCACATCAGCCCCAACAGCTTCTTTTTCAGCAGCATACCAGCTGCTCATCTCATCAAAAACAACATCCCTGCTTACCCTCAACTCACGTGTAGCAGGGTTATAACACCTGTATCCCTTTTGCTCAAGGGAATATCCAATGAACACACATTTTTCAGCTTTCGGATCCAGCTTGGTTCTAAGCTCATCTGGCACATGCACATATGCAATGCATCCAAAGACTTTCAGATGAGACAAATCTGGTTTTCTGCCAGTAAACCTCTCCTCTGGAGTTACATCATGTATGGCTGTAGTTGGAGTCCTGTTCATGATGTATACTGCTGTAGAAACAGCCTCAGCCCAATAGCAATGCGGCATATTCTTCTCTTCCATCAATGCTCGCGCAATCTCAGCAATGTGCCTGTTTTTCCGCTCAGCAACTCCATTTTGCTGCGGAGTGTATCTGCATGTAAACTGTCTCCGAATACCATTCTTTTTCAAAAATTCAGAGAACTCATTGGAGAAGTACTCTCCCCCTCCATCTGACCTTAGGCACTTTACATATTTCCCTGTTTGCTTTTCAACCAAAACTCTGAAATTCTGAAAGTGAGTGAACACCTCACTCTTCTCTTTCATGAAATATACCCACACTTTCCTTGTGTGGTCATCAATGAAAGTCACATAATACCTGCAGCCTCCCATAGATATGGTCTTCGTAGGACCCCATACATCTGAATGCACAAGATCTAGTGCATTTCTGCTCACATATCTGTTACATGGAAACACATGCTTTGTTTGCTTCCCAAATTGGCATGCTTCACATATTTTCTGCATACCTTCCACTTTAAATTTTGGCAGCCCTGTCACAATTCCTTTTGTCTGCATAGACTTCAATCTCTACACATTTACATGTCCAATTCTTTTATGCCATATGTCTGTGTCTGCAACAACTCCTGAACCATTTGCAAACATCGCAGCACTCATTTCAGGCATGTCTACATTCAACGTAAACATTCTGCCCACTCTGTTGCCTTTTGCAACCAACCTGCACTTGTCTTTGAAATCTTCAACATAACACCCATCAGGGTTAAACCTAACCTGCAAACCCTGCTCAATCATCTGGCCAACTGAAACCAGATTCTTTGTTATGTTCGGTACATGAAGTACATCTGCAAGGTACTTCACTTTGCCATCCTGCATAGACAATGGCACATCTCCAACGTGGGCAATTGGATGAGCAGTGTCATCCCCTGTTTCCACAAAACCTGGTCTTTCCGGGTTTTTCATCTCCTTGAACCACTCTCCATGACTCGTCATGTGGTTCGAAGCGCCTGAATCCACATACCATACATTATCTTTTTGTGCTGCATCAACATTTTCAGACATGGCATTTACAACATGCTGCATAACAAACAACCTTTCATTGTCCTCATTATTTCTGCTTGAGGATGCATAGTTGTTTTGCTGCACTTTCCCATTTTGCATGTCAGCCTGCTTCTTATAACATTCTGACTGCACATGTCCTGGCTTACCACAATAGTAGCATTCACGTGCATCATTATATTGCCTTTGCCAATTTCCACGGCCTCTTTGACTCCCCCTGCCTCTAAATTTGCCTCTTCCACCTCCGTGTTGTTGTTGTTGTTGATTCTGGGACTGTTGTTGTTGTTGCTGCTGCTGGCCATAATTCTGATTACCTGTTCGGCCACCTCCTTGACCGCGTCCACGGCCTCCTCTACCTCGTCCTCTTCCTGAACTCGTGTAGAAAGCCTGTTGCTCTGAACTGTTTTTACTTTGTGAAGACTGTTGGTCTTCACCCAAGTTCTTCTCTTCGATAATCAGCATAGACACCAAATCTGTAAAGTTGGGAATGTTTTCCCGAGTCTGAATAGACGTCTTAAACGCCTTGTATTGTGGCCCGAGACCACGTAGACAGACTTCCACCTTGTCATCATCATCTACTGATACACCAATAGATGCAAGGGATTCGACAATGCCCTTTATCTTCAACGCATAGTCATTCACAGACATGCTCTTTTTCTCCACAGTATGAAGTTCATTCTTCAACTGTATCTTACGTGCCTTGGTGTTGGTTTCATAAAGCTTTACCAAGGTGTCCCATGCCTCCTTGGGGGACTTGGCATCCTGAATGTGCCCAATCATGGTGTCCTGTATACTAATGGAAAGCCAATACATTACTTTCCTGGCTCCTTGGTTCCAGTCTTTGAACTCTTTCACATCTGCAGCAGTCGGATTTATATCCGGTATCTCCGGTGCCTCTTCATGCTCACCTTCTATGTAGTCCCAATAGCCTTTTCCCATCAGGAAATTCGTCAACCTGAACCTCCAAGCATGGAAGTTATTCTTGTCCAGCTTCTCAGCCACAATCTGTGTTATGCCATCATTAGACATCTTGCCAAACACACAATTTCACCAGAAACTGCACTCTGGTTTTTCTGCACAAATGCTGTATTTTCTGCACAGCGGTACTGTAGTACTCTCAAATGTCACAACCAGTGACTTCAATGCACTTACATACACCCAATGGCAACTGTAGACCTCTTTGCAGCACCCACAGTGTCTGCACAGTCAATCTGTCTTCCTGCAGTTCGTAAAACAGAGTTCTGCAGAGAATCGATGACTTACCCGCAGTACTCGAAATCGCCTGCTTTCTGAAAAACGGAGGTCCAGACGCGCCCGAAATGCGTTTTCGGCCCGAAAATACAGTCCAAAGGACTATATAGTTGCCCTATAGCTTTACTCCCGCGAAGAAAGCTCCTCAATCAGAGATCGTTTGCCGGTGCCTCCCGTAGAGCTCCCGACAAGGGTGTAGTCACCAACACAATAGGGAAGAGTAGTTGCAGCTCTTACCCTCGTACCGCTTCCTGTGGTTCTCTTGCTTGCAGCTCAGCCCTTAGCACGAACCAGGCTCTGATACCATGAAAAGATGCAGGGGGGAGGAGAGCTTGAGCTCTTGCAAGCACACACACACACTCACAAAACCCTAATAGAGAACACACAAGGTGAGAGGCTGAAAATCTTCTTCTTCTCTACTCAACACTCAACACACCATATACAAGAATAAGAGTACACATAATATGAAAGGTACTCAACCAATACATACACGGGTTCTCTATAGTGTGAACCCGACTAAATGAGCTGGCGCTATAACTATGCCAGTCTCTAGAATGGCTGTCACACAGCCTATCATCCCACTGGCCGCATATCACCCAAGATCTCACCAACCATGCCAGTGGTGTAAGTGCGGGGCCTATCCCCCAGGCGGGTCATCAGTGTCCACCGCCTCACTAGAGCTCGATATCTCAACACAATTGCATATTGGAAAGTTCTTATTGAATTTCTATTTTAGGGGAAACCATTTTAGACACTAGGACTTTTATATCCAGAAATATCTCAATTTTGGATTACCTCCCTCTAGACATTTTCTCTCTCCAAGCTAAAACAGGGTAAAACAGGATCTTTCTTTTATTTCAGAGAGAGGAATAATTATAAGATCATAAGGGAAGGTTCTTACAACTGTACACCTCAAAAGCTGTAGGGAGGAATCTTACATTCTATGGCACTTAAAAACGCAATATGTCCTCATCTCGCAAACTAGAGGACAACTCTTTCCCTTAAGATCCAACTGATTCTGGGGTTTCTTATAGTCTGGTCAACCTAACAGAATCCTGGGATAAAAATCCCTTATATAGAACTTATCATCAGATAACAATTCATTCAAATCATATATCCTTAACACAATAATGGTCCATTAGACTGAAATTTCCATCTGAACAATCCTCCATGGGAATTTCAATTATACAGATTTTTAATTTGTCATCCCTTAACTTGATCCATTGGGTTAAGTGTTAACAGTAGCAATCTATCAGCATAATCCACTAATATCATAGTTATTTACTGAAGTCATTATCGTCATTCCAGTTCCGAACATCATCACAGGGACTTATCCCATTCATCCTCATTGTGGTTTTGTTCAACTTATCGCGTTTCAACCAAAATTCAAGAATCGTCATTTTTCAATCAGAATCCAAATCAACACATCCATTCTCAACCAAAATTTTAAAATCATATCAACCACATTCAAATTCATCATCTGGATAGCATTTTTGCTTATAATTTCAAGGTCTTAGATTTACGCGTATATACTGCTGGTAAAGAGCTCAAGTTATATCCTCGGTATATACGGGTAGTCATGGTCCTTGGAATTATAAGGTAAATACCATCATTTCTAGGCCTCAAGCAAGTCAAAGATTCCATATAATTGCGGTACTTCCATTTGAAGACCCAATTATCAATTTATGAACTTCAGCCTAAATATCAATTTGTATGAATTTCATCACACAATTCCAACCTTTTACTGTTACTTCATAAAATTTTGACATTTTTGGCTACTGAGTTGATCCACTTTAGTCAATTAGCTCTGATACCAGCTAAAAGATCCCTCCCCCTCTGTGCAACGGCGGATGCGGGGGGTGCTAGCAGTGGAAGTAGCACTTCTTGCATGGGGAAGGGTCCCTCACTCAGGTCCTCGCCCACCACGGATATCTGGACAAGAGACTAATCCCTGGGTTCTTCCAAAACCGAACCCACTTCCCTCGCTCGGAAAGCAGGAGCAATTTCTCCGGGATATTTTTACTCTAACGTAGTCAAGGTCATCACCACTAACCAAACTGATCCAATCAAACCTGTAAAGACACTCGGTCAGATCAAGGAAGAAACTTGCACTTGGATCGTAGAGACCAATGCTTTTTCCCTCATTGAGAGGCACAGCCGTTGATTCTTTTCCATAGAACAATTTTTATCTAGGATTTACTTCATCTATTGTACTATATTAGAATTGAGTCTCATTTTACCGATCCATCAGTCCAGCCTAACCACTCCCATGGGTTAGCCAACTGCCCAACCATTGTAGTGGTGGGATCCAATTAGGAATTTAGTTAGGTTTTTGTCTCGGGTACCAGGGAAAAGAGTTCCAAGGCCCCCTAGATGGATATTCATGCAAATTTAAAGCTAGTCACACCACTTACACACCCAATATTAATAGATTCAGCTGTCTTTAAAACAATCATTTAATGAAATCATAGTGTCACTGATCATAATTCTCCAAAATATCCGGTTGAATCCTAATTTTCACTCATTCCTTCAATCGGTGTACCTATGGCATCATTGGCAGAATGCTCACCACCTGTCCACTCAGGGGCCTTTTCGATAGTTCCTAGCTCATAGTACCTGGCAATATATTCACTTATAAAAATCAAGATGGAATCTCCATTGAAGATCAGCAAGATAAACCAACAGATCCATATGAAAGAGCCATGGACTCATCCATTGAGGACCAGCAAGGTCTATTAACCAGATCCATGCCCGGTTTCAGAAAACAACTCTTACTCCTTGTTCTAATATCTTCCCCGACGCACGTGTGGGTATCTTCGACGACCCAGAGCCTAAGCACTATATGGTCAGCACCCTCTAGGATCCTTCGCAGGTCACCTAGCGCTTCACTCATAGGCCGCTTCCTTGGTCCCTCATCCATCGTACCAGAAGCTCACCATTTAAATGGAACCGAGACTGGTCAAGACCTCGGCCACGACCTTGCTACACGAGATGTCCTTTGTTGACTCTCCGTCTCAGCTGTTGCAACTTAATCAGTTAGGTCTCCCCACGACCTCATTCACAAGACGGTCAAAATGCTTCCCCAGCATTTTTGACAAAACAGTCATTTAAAAACAGGTCATAAATACAGTTTCTATAACGAACTCTCGTCTTTCCACATTGTTCCACATCAATCCACAATATTTAATCCACATCCATTTCATATGTATTCCCATTCTCATCCAATCACATCATTTTCCATCTCATCACATCTTTCCTCATTTATCCTCATCAGATCTCATCCACTTGCATCTACCCATATCCACATCTCATCACCTCACATTCATTCACATCTCATCCATTCATATCTACCCCGATCCACATCACGTCACATCACATCCATTTCACCTCACATTTCATTCATTCACATCTATCCCGATTCACATCCCATCACATCTCATCCATTCACATCACATCTCATCTCATCCATTCACATCACATCTCACTCATTCACATCTATCCTGTTTCACATCACATTCATTCACATGACATATCATCCATTCACATCCATCACATTCATTCACATCTATCTCGATTCACATCCCTTCACATCTCATCTATTCACATCACATCTCATTCGTTCACATCTATCCCGTTTCACATCACATCTCATTCAAATCATATATCATCCATTCACATCTATCCCAATTTACATCACATCCATTTCACATCTATCCCGTTTCACATCACATTCATTCACATCTATCCCGTTTCACATCACATCTCATTCAAATCATATATCATCCATTCACATCTATCCCAATTTACATCACATCCATTTCACATCACATCTAATTCATTCACATCACATTCATTCATATCCATCACATTCATTCTCATCACCATCCCATCACATACATTCTATCCACATTACATCACATCCACATCATGTCTCATTCATACACATCTCATCTCATTCATTCACATCCATCGAATCGTTCACATGTATAACTACCCACATCTATCCATACATTCACATTTATCACTTCACATCCACATATATTCATGTCACATCACATTCTTTCACATACTCATCGACATCCATTCTTTCACATACACATCCACATCCATTCTTTCACATACACATCCATATCCATTCACATCCATTTTCATATACACATTCACATCCATTTTCACATACACATTCACATCCATTTTCATTACATAAACATTCACATCCATTCTTCACATACACATTCACATTCATTTTCATATACACATTCACATCCATTTTCATCACATACACATCCACATCCATTTACTTCCCATCTCACCCTTCCCATATCCTATCTTCTCATTCTCATCTCATCATTCACATCCACATCCTATCTTCTCATTCTCATCTCACCCTTCCCATATCTTATCTTCTCACTCTCATCTCATCACTCACATCCACATCCATTTACTTCACATCTCATCCACATTCATTTTCATTACACCACATCCTATCTATCCCATTTACATCTTATCACCTCTCATTTACATCTTATCGTATCCATTCACATCCTATCACATCCCGTTTACATCTTATGATTTATCACATCCTATCACATCCCGTTTACATCTTATCGTATCCATTCACATCCTATCACATCCCGTTTACATCTTGTCACATCCATAACACATCCTATTCCCATTTAGTAGCTTTTTCTACTTTGATACCGATAATGGGACTTTTTCTAAATCTCTGCCAAAATTGCTTGGCTTAGATGAAGATTCTTTTTCTCGATGACTATTTTCATATTCTTTCTCACTTCCTCAATTGAATTATATTAGATATTCCTCGTTTGAATAAAAGAATTCATGGGATTTACAGAAATCGATTCTACCCATATTTTCACTTTTGATAAATAATCATAAATTGAATTATACTAAAAATTACCTTCTTCCCATTTAATCTCTTGGATCTCAAATACCATAGGAATCTCTCTTTTTGCATTCTATTATTTGCTTTATTCCAATGTCATGGGAATTCATCTTTTATCATTAAATATTTCTCATAAAATAATTTTATTTAAACTAAAAAATCCATTAATTCAATATGATGAGAATTTCTCTTTTCCCATCTAAATGATGGAATTCCAAATGTCATAGGAATTCCTCTTTTACCATTTAAATATTTCTCATAGATAAAATAAATTTATCTAAAATTCATCTTTAAATTTAAATAAAATATCCAATAATTTCAATATGCAAGGAATTTCTCTTTTCCCATCTAAATGATGGAATTCCAAATGTCATAAGAATTCCTCTTTTACCATTTAATTATTTCTCATAGATAAAAGAAATTTATCTAAAATTTATCTTTGAATTTAAATAAAATATCCAATAATTCCAATATGCTAGGAATTTCTCTTTTCCCCCATCTAAATGATGGAATTCCAAATGTCATAGGAATTCCTCTTTTACCATTTAATTATTTCTCATAGATAAAATAAATTTATCTAAAATTTATCTTTGAATTTAAATAAAATATCCAATAACTCCAATATGCTAAGAATTTCTCTTTTCCCATCTAGATGATGGGATTTCAAATGTCATAAGAATTCCTCTTTTACCATGAAATTATTTCTCATAGATAAAAATAATTATCTAAAATTTATTTTTGAATAAAATATTCAAATAATTTCAATATGCTAGGAATTTCTCTTTTCCCATCTAAATGATGGAATTTCAAATGTCATAGGAATTCCTCTTTTACCATTTAAATATTTCTCATGGATAAAATAAATTTATCTAAAATTTATCTTTAAATTTAAATAAAATATCTAATAATTCCAATATGCTAGGAATTTCTCTTTTTCCATCTAAATGATAGAGTTCCAAATGTCATAGGAATTCCTCTTTTACCATTTAATTATTTCTCATGGATAAAATAAATTTATCTAAAATTTATCTTTGAATTTAAATAAAATATCCAATAATTCCAATATGCTAGGAATTTCTCTTTTCCCATCTAGATGATGGAATTCCAATCGTCATAGGAATTATTCTTTTACAATTTAATTATTTCTCATAGATAAAATAAATTTATTTAAAAGTCATCTTTGAATTTAAATAAAATATCCAATAATTCCAATATGCTAGGAATTTCTCTTTTCCCATCTAGATGATGGAATTCCAAATATCATAGGAATTCCTCTTTCATCATAAAAATGAATTACTAGAATTTTCTCTTTTTGCCAATAATTAACTATTTATGCATTAATATTAAAATCAAATTTTGCATGGTTATGATGAGAATTTTTCAATTAACCTAGGATGATTAATCCTACAATATGGTAGGAAGTGCTCTTTTCATATTATAAATGAAAAAGATTTATGTGTTAATTTTTCAAAAATTGTACCGTAGCTCCGCTGCTATTACTAATAATTTTTAATAATTTTGAAAGCATAATGTTTAGTAATACCATATGATAGAATGACTATCATTAGGATCAATATCCAATTATGGACTTGTTGCAAAGATAACTGTGAGAGCTATGATTGTGGTGGGAGCAGCTAAAGGCTCGTTTTTACATCAAATGGATGTAAAAACGTGTTCTTACATGGCGACTTGCAAGAAGAAGTGTATATGGATCAACCACCTAATTTTGAGGATACAAGTCCCCCAGAGTATGTATGTAATCTTCGTAAGGCCTTGTATAGATTGAAGCAAGCTCCATGAGCATGGCATGACAAGATTGCTGAGTATCTTGTCATTATTAGTTTTCATATGGCAGATGTATATCACTATTTGTATGTGCGCAAGAGTGATAAAGGTATTGTGATCATTACCATCTATATGTAGATGATCTTATTGTTGGGGGTGACAACTTCGATGAGATTGAGCATGTAAAAAGTCTTCTCAAAAGGAAGTTTGAGATGAAGGATTTGGGAGATCTGCGCTACTTTTTGGGAAGGTCATTCACACACCTGATGGTATTTGGCTTTCACAAAAACAGTATGTATTGGACATGTTGTCCAAGTATGGGATGGCTGATTGTAAGTTAACATCGGTGCCATTAGATCAAAATGGCAAGCTTAGTGCGGATGCAGGTTATGTGTTGGAGGATCCCACTATGTACAGGAAGATTGTGGGGAGTTTGATCTATGTCACCAATTAGCAGGCTAGATTTGAGTTACACTATTGGCTTAGAGAGCCAATTTATGTAGGTTCTACGTAAACCACATCTTGATAGTGTGCGACACACACATTGGTATTTAAGGGCCAGGCTCTTGATTATGCATTGTTTTATGTAGGATGTGTACCATTGGAGCTATATGGGTACACAGATGCAGATTGGGCAGGTAGCATCTCAGATAGTAGATCTACCAGTGGATTTTTGTTTCATCAGGGAGTGCTGCTATGACATGGAGAGCAGCAAGATGCCACCCACAATCTCCTTATCGAGTACAGAGGCAGAGTACAAAGGAGCTACGGTGGCAGCGTGTGAGGTAGCTTGGCTATGCAAGCTACTTGCGGATTTGGGGTTGTAAGATTCCTCCCTCTAGCTTTTGAAGTGTACAGGTGTAAGAACCTTCCCTTCTGATCTTATAATTATTCCCCTCTCTAAAATAAAAGAAAGATCCTATTTTACCTTTTGGCGTGGAGAGAGAAAATGTCTAGAGGGAGGTAATTCAAAATTGAGATATTTTTGGATATAAAAATCCGCCTAGTGTCAAAAATGGTTTCCCCTGAAACAAAAATTCAAAAAGAACTTTCCAATGTGCAATTGGAATTAATTAAGGAGGAATCTTACAGACACTTTTGTGCTACCTAACCATTGTGAATAGGTAAATTATAAATATAATTATTATTCATGCCTAATTTACACTCGATGCGTTTCTTCTTACAAGGTTCTGTTTCACATAGATATAAATGACAAGAAATGTTGGTGTGTCATACAAGTCCCTCCTTGTTCAAAGAGTATTTTTCAAGATAGGGATGTTGAAGATCTTATAGAAGAAGTGGAAGTAGAACATGAACATGTAGAGGGTCAAGTGTAAAGAACATTAGATACTACCAACTAATCAAGATGAATACCTTTAAAATTAGGTAGCCTTGTCACAATTTATTTCGTCTGCATAGACTTCATTCTTTGCACATTTACATGCCCAATTCTCTTATGCCAAATGTCTCTATCCTGCAACAACTCATGAACCATTAGTAAACATTTCAGCACTCACTTCAGGCATATTTACATTCAATGTAAACATTTTTCACACTCTATTGCCTTTTGCAACCAACCCACACTTATCTTTAAAGTCTTCTACATAACAACCATCATAGGTTAAACCGGACTTGCAAACCCTGCTCAATCATCTGGCCAATAGAAACCAGATTCTTTGTGATGTTTGGAACATGAAGTACATCTGCAGGAAGGTACTTTACCATCCGGCATAAACAATGGCACATCTCCAACATGGGTAATCGGATGAGTAGTGTCATCCCCTATTTCAACAAAACTTGATCTTTCAAGACTCTTCGTTTCCTTGAACAACTCACCATAACTTATCATGTGGTTTGAAGCACATGAATCAACATACCATACATCATCCCTACATGCTACTACATCATTTCTAGACACAACACTAACTACATGTTGCATAGCAAACAACCTCTCATTATCCTGATTTTTTTGCTATAGGATGCATAGTTGTTTTGTTGCACTTTTCCATTTTGCATGTCACTCTACTTCTTATAGCAATCTACCTACACATGTCCAAGATTACCATAGTAGAAATACCCTCATGTACCATTATGCTACCTTTGCCAATTACCACGACCTCTTTGACTTCCCTTGCCTCTAAACTAGCCTCTTCCACATGTGTGTTGTTGTTGTGAATCCTATGACTGTTGGCTGCTGCTTCTACTGACCATAATTCTGATTACCTATTTGGCCACCACCTTGGCCACATCCATGACCTATACCTTGTCCTCTACCTGCACTTGTGTAGAAGGCATGCTGCTCTGAACTGCTTTTGTTTTGTGAAGATTGTTGTTCTTCACCCAAGTTTTTCTCTTCAATGATTAGCATTGACACCAAATCTGTGAAGTTTGGAATGTTCTCCTGATTCTAAGACATCTTGAATGCCTTGTATTGTGGCCCGAGACCATATAGACACACTTACACCTTATCATCATCATTAAAAAAAAACAATTGATACAAGGGATTCCACAATTCCCTTGATCTTCAAGGCATAATCATTTACAGACATATTTTTCTTCTCCATAGTATGAAGCTCATTCTTCAACTAAATCTTTTGTGCCTTGGTGTTGGTTTCATACTGCTTCACCAGCATGTCCCATGCCTCCTTAGGTGACTTGGCATCCTGTATATGCCTAATCATGGTATCCTGTATACTAATAGAAAGCCAATACATGACTTTCTTTGCTCCTTGATTCCAATCCTTGAATTCTTTGACATCTGTGGGGTTGTAAGGTTCCTCCTTATCCCTAAACAAGTAAAAGTTCTCCTTTTAATCCCTTGTAATCATCCCCTATTTCATAATACAAGAAAACATTTGTTTCTTTAATTTTAGACTAGAGAGAGAAAATATTCTAGAGAGAGATAATATAATTTTGAGATATTTTTCAGATATAAATTTATCCTTTAAATTTAAGATGAATTCCCCTGAAACAAAAGTTTAAAAAGAGTTTCCCAATATGCATTAGAAATTAATTGAATATGTGCATTGGACATCTTAGCCTAAGGGTACCCATTTTCAAAAAATTATGGATTAAGGTCCAAAGAGTGTTCTAATGGGCCAATCGGGTTAATCCAAGTGTTTGAATAGGAAAAATGCCAGAATAAAAGAAAATCCACCAAAAATGAGTAAATTCTCACATAAGATGAAGAGTTGACTCTAGTACTAGCACTTAATAGTATGAAAAATTAAAAATTTGACACCTCAGGAGGGTGAGTGGAGCTCATGAAGGAGGTTCCTAGAATCCTCATCATTACCCAAATTTTTAATTCAAATAAATGAGATATTTCATCTCTCCTCTTTCAAACTAGATCAGAAAAGTAGGCCTAACTGGTCCAAAACTTTTCCAAATTATATCAAACTGAAGCTGGAAGCCTCTAGATCCCATTTGGACTTGGTTGGTGACCTCCCTCACCTATAAATAGAACCCCATTCCTTTGTATTTTCATCTTAGTGTATTTACATATGCTAGTGTAATTTTCATTTTAATGTAATTGCATTATCCCTCTACCTTGCCTCTCCATTAAGAAGCTTTGGAGCTTCACTAATCCTCTTCTTCTCTTGGAGATTACCCTCTTCTACTTGGTGGCCAAGCCTCTTCTTTGAGGGCTACACATCTCCTTTTAAAGAATCAAGTCAAAAACCAAGGGGTAAGCCTAAAACTATGATGTTTTACTCTCTTCTTGGATGTGATAATCTTCTTCCCAACCTCTCTACATGCTTGGGGAGCATTCTAATTCATGGTTTATTCTTAAAACCATGACCTTATTGATTTATGTTGTTTAAATGAATTAATTTTAATCTCTTATGCTTAAATGTATTGTATTTTATTTGTAATCTCTCTTCTTGAAAGAATACTCACTTTTATGGTTAAATCCTTCTTGGAAGGATAATCCTTAATTGTATACTCATTTTCTTACCCAAAACTCTAGCCTGACAAGCTAGAGATGGAGATTAAATATTTTTATGATTTTTAACCTATTTAAAATGAGGTTAATTCATTTAAAGCTTGTTTTTATGATAAGAAATTTCATATTTATTCATTTATGATGAAAGAGAGCTTAGGATAACATTCATATAACTATTTTCGTATGGAAGTTATATTTTAAATATAACTTTAGATAATTTGGAAAAAATCCCATTCTCACTTGCAAAATGGGATCATGGTGAACTTGTCCCAAAATTTCTCAAAACCCTCTCATGTGACATATCATTAGAAATATTCTGAAGAGTAGAATCTAAATCTACGATCTCCGACAAATTTGTAGTTGGTATGTTGAAGATATGCCAAAAACTATATGGAGTAATTGATTCCCAAAATATGAGATTTTTCCCAGATTACCAAATATTGACTTTTTAGATATTTTTTTTAATAAGCAAGATGCTTAGATGTAATTATGATTATATTTATGCATAAAGAGTTTTTATATTAAAAGAGGAAGTCTCACCATATTTTTATTAATAATGTAAAAAGAGAAATTTTCATGATATTCCATGCATAAACATTTTAAATGCTAAAAGAAGGATTTTTGTTACATTTTTTAAAATACAATTTATAGTATGTATGCATAAATGTCCAAATGTTAAAAAGAGGAATTTTTGTTATATTTTAAATATGGTTATTCATGGTATGTATATATATGAATATTTTGATTTATCAAAAGAGGAATTTCCATCGTATCTTCAAATAGGAATATGCATAGTTAATTTTGGTATCAAAGAGAGAATGTTTCATCATATTTCTATGTAGATAATTATAGCATGTTGATGCCTAGGTTTAAATGGAGAAGAGAATATTTAAGAAAATTTCTATGTGAATATTTTAATAAAATTATATTTGCATTTTTTATTAAAAGATCATTTAGAAAAAGAAATATACTTATTAAATTCCATTATTCATGAGTAGAATTATTTATAGTTCTTTTTAGAATGAATTTTTAGATTATTGGATGTTTACCCTACGATTAGAAATCATAGTTAATTTATGAGATAAATGGAGAAATATCTTTAGGAAATATATCTAAGAATAAATTCAAGTAATTCTGTGCTAGACCTGAGAAAGGTGGGTAAGTAAGATGCTTGCCCATCTCTTGAATCGTAGATTAAGTTAAAGAATTGTGACCATTCCCATTTCTTCATCAGTACAAGGAATGGATAACCGACTAATTTACAGAAGTTTTTCCTAAGACTTGAATTTGTCTAGAAATAAGTTAGAAATTCATTTTAAATTGTAGTTGATGGATGGATCAACCGAGATACGAGATTCGTGATTTCCATTAATGAAGTCTGGGTTTTGAAAAAAGGATCTTCTGAAACTAATACTAGAAATGTTTTTTCGTGAAATGACTTTTCGTGAGAGGAAATCAAACTCAATGGGAAAAACCTACTTGCATAGAAACTCTATTTTTGTAAAGGACTGTCTTACGTCAGAATGCTGGAGGAAGCATTTAGTTTATTGTTAATATAAGGAGAGTTTACATTGCAACAACAGCTAGCAAGGAGTCATCGAAGGACGTCTCTCACGGCAAAGCCTACCAAGGTCTTGACCAACCTCCTCGGTATGGTTAAAAATGGTGTGCTTCTGGTACGATGGGTGAGGGCCGACGAAGCAGTCCCTGAGTGAAGTGCTAGACACCTAAGGAGGATCCTAGAGGGTTCTGACCAGGCGATGCATGGGCTCGCGGCGATTGCTAGGACACCCACACGTATGTCGAGGGAGATCTTCATGGATTGGCGAGAAATTATTTAGGTGAACTGGAAACTATGAGATTGGATCTCGTTGGTTGACTAGCTAGTCATCAACAGAGAGTCCAGATGACACTTGATTGTAAAACAATGGAACTTGAATACTGAGAATTATGATGGAAACAGTGTGGTTTTATTGCAATTCTGTCTTGAAGATAGTTGAGAAAAGGCAATTTCATATTGGGTGCATAAGTGGTGCATCTATTTTATATTTTTGCATGAGTGTCAGCTAGGGGGCTTGGGAACTCTTTTCACTCGTACCCAGGACAAAACACAACCAAATGTTTATAAACAGGGATCCAACCCAATACAACCGTTGGGTGGTTGGCAGGCTGGATCGGTAAATTCCTACAATAAAGTTCAGTTATGTTCAAGTTATGATAGTTAAAGTAAGTCACATGGTAATGCTTGTTCTATGGGAAAGAATCAACGGTTGTGTCTCACTTAAGCTTCATTGATGAAGACTTATAATTGATAAATTGGATTTTATAGATGGACACCCCGTACTTATCTGGTATCCTTGACGACCTTACCCAAAATAAGGATATGACTACCTTTCCTTTTGAGCATATCCTCTCCTCCGCCACTAGGACTCGATCGAGCAAGGCAAGTCTTGCTAATCATTTCTAGGATCTATATTTTTCAAACCTAATGGAGAGAGGACAACATATGTGGTTCTCAGCACAATATGTCCACGTCTGTTTTGCAATCAACGTGACAGAGGCTGAGTCAGAACGTCTCTTTAGCTATGGTTTTTGATGACACTAGGGGAGGTTTGTGGTGTTATACTTTATCACTCCTCACCTCAATATTTTAGCATCACTTGTCATATTTTCAGGCTTCTCAGCCATTTTATTCTAAGGAGTAGGATTGTAGCACCAATGGTGGCGGGAAGGGCACAATTGCATCACGGCATGTCCACAGTGCAATATTGCCACTTCATGTAGTATCGCCACTTCATGCGTATGCAATTGAGACATTGACTTTTGGAGCCATGTTGCTCTATGTACAAATTACAAACCTTATGTAAATAAAGAATATTTTGTAAAAATTCTAGTTGTCTAAGTGATTGAGAACACCAGATATTGAGTTTGAAGGAATAAGTTCTATTTTCTCAAGATGTACGTCATGGATCTATAGTAGAATGATCACCTTGTTTGAATGAATTATTTTTGAACTTCTTAAGTCTTAGAATCTCGGAACAAAGTCGAATAGAAAATTTAACGATGGATCATTTTGGCATAATCATGAGACGTGCACAACGTGGTAGACAGCCAGATTCTCACACACGGATGAGGATGAGCTTGACCCTGATGTTCGTAAAGCTCTACATAGGTCTTAGCCACGTCCCTTCAAGGGAGAAGGGGAACACTTAGGTGAGGCCATAGAAAAGTGGATCAAAGCTATGGAGGAGTACTTCAACATCATAGGTTACAACAAAAAAAAAGTGGCTCTTGCCAGGCTAAAGATCATAAGAAACAGCGAGAGTAGCATGGAGGAACCACTGTGAGACAAACCGCTTGGATCGGAACACCCAGATGTGGGATGATCTTAAAGCATACCTCAGAAAGAGATTCTATTCTCCAGGCTTCTTGGAGACTAAGATGAATGAGTTCCTGGAGCTAACCCAAGGAAGTCAAACCATGGAGGAATATCACCAGGCACTCGCTCTCCTCCTTAAATACTCACCACCGCTGGATGAAGAACAGCTGATGGGAGAGGTTCATTCAGGGAATGAATGAACCTTTGGATACCCTTGTGAAGAATGCTAAGCCAGTTTCTATGGCTGTGTGCGGATGGCGAAGGATTTCTCCAAGGCCTTTGTTGTCAAGGTCTCGCCAAATCTAGCACCCTCATCTTTCAAAAGATTCCAAACCCCAAGAAGTACTTCCAACTTTTCGCCTTCTAAAAGACAGTAAACCCAGGATACAAGAAGTTTCAGAATCGAAGGAAGGCCTTTTCCTTGGAGCACATTTTCTGGAACTCCGGCTCTTTCCAAGATGCAGAAGGAAGAGCTTCGAAGTGAGAACATATGTTTTGGTTGTAAAGGTTTTGGGCACCAGCTCAAGGACTGCCCAATTCCTTCTATGTCAATGGGCCAAGGAAAGCAAGGTCCTAGAGTGCCGAGACCAACCCCTTCGTATATCAATCTAATCAAGGTCCTTGTTTTGCCAAAATTAGGGCAACCCTAGAAGAATGCCAGCTCAGCTTGCCAGCTCAATACAAAGTAGTCTTAGATCCCCCTCCCAGAATTGGGGAAGCCAGAGAGAGAGAGTTCCACTTGAGATAGTAGCAGCCCCACAGCCACCACTATAGCTGATGTAGTGGAGGAAGAAAGAGGACAGATTTATGCCGCCATTGAACATCAAGGGCAAAATCATCAGTTCTCAGTCCTTCAAACTCCATCAAAGTACAAGGGTAAGTACTTTAAACTTTTGATTGATTTAGGCAGTACGCATTCTTTTATTTCCCCAGGATGTTTACGTAAGTTAGTCCTAGATCAGAAAATAGGAAAACCTATGGAAGTAGAATTGGCCAATGGGAAGATTCTTTTCACACACCATGAGATAGACCGTATTCAGTTTAATCTAGATGATGGTAATGTAATAGACTGCTAGTTTAGAGTCTTACCCTTGGGAATCTATGATGGAATCCTTGGAATGAAGTGGCTCCATAAGAATCAGGCTGACATTCGCTGTCTCACAAGGGAACCATCTATTTCCTCGACCTTCACAGGAGTAAAGTTCAAGGAACTGTAATTTTTGGATCCGAGTTCTGCAATTAGTCAAAGCTTCTAAGTTGCTGAAGGGACTCAGAAAGAAGAAAGCTATCTATATTGTTAAAATGAATCCAGTAGATAGAAAATCCAAGGCTAAGGAACCAAGGTGGCTAAGTGAGTACTGATGTATTTCCAGAAGAGCTGACTGAGATACCTCCAACTCGTGAAGTAGATCATGATATAGAGCAAACCCCCGGAGCTCAGCCAATAGCCCAGCATGCATACAAGATGCCAGTCTCAGAAGCCATAGAACTTAAGGAGCAGTTAAGACAACTATTAGAGCAAGGATTTATAAGACCCAGTGTTTCACCTTGGGGTGCGCTCGTTCTCTTTCAGAAAAATAAAGATGGAACATTAAGAGTCTGTATTGATTATAGAGGATTAAATTATTTGACAGTGAAGAATAAGTATCCTATCCCTAGGATAGATGAACTTCTAGATTGGTTAAGTGGGACCCCTATGTTCACAAAGATAGATCTCAAATCTGGATATTACAAGATTAGAATTAAGGATCAAGATATCCCTAAGACAGCCATCAATACTCGCTATGGGCATTATGAATTTACAATCATGCCATTCGGCTTAACAAATGCCCTAGCAATGTTTAATCGCCTCATGCAGGACATTCTCATAGAATACTTGGATGAATTTTTTCTTGTCTTCTTCGATGACATCCTGGTATACTCTAAGAATGAAAAAATCATGAAGATCACGTGCATAAAGTCCTAGAGATCCTAAGGAAGCACTAACTCTTTACAAAAAAGAGCAAGTGTACTTTCTCTGCTGACCATGTCGAATACTTGGGATTTATAGTATCTAAGGATGGGATTTCTCCTGACCCCGCTAAAATCCAAGCAGTTGTAGATTGGCCAAAGCCCAAGACAGTGAAAGAAGTCAGAGGATTATTAGGATTAACTAGGTGGGATCAAATCTTTACACCTAGGTATGCTTAGATAGCATCCCATTTGACTAACCTTCTCAAAGAAGAGTACCCTATTGCATTGGACCGCTATGTGTTAGAGTGCTTTTGATAAGCTTAAGATAGCCTTAGTAACCATCCCTATTCCTGAAATTGTCAGATTTTTCCATACCTTTTGAAGTAGTAAGAGATGCTAGTGGTTTTTCCCTAGGAGGTGCACTTATGCAGGATGGTCATGTAGTAGCCTATGAATCCAAAAAACTTAGAACGCATGAGAGAAATTATGTTGTCCATGACTTGGAGTTACTCTTAGTAGTTTATGCTCTAAAGTTGTGGAGACATTATCTATTGGGACAGAGATTCACCTTGATGACAGATCATCAAAGTCTGAAGTGGATCTTCACCCAAAAGGATCTCAATATGCATCAAAGAAGGTGGATGCAGGCCCTGTAGGAATTGGATTTTGATAATAATTACCGACCACAAAAATAAAATGTGGTAGCAGATGCACTCAGTAGGAAAGCCTCCTTGCATGCAATAACATTGGTGTTAAATCTTTTGATTGGTGATGTAAGATTCCTCCCCAGTCTTTCAAGATGTCCAACATCTTTCCCTGTAATCAAATCCCTCTTTAGAAATATAAAAGATCTTGTTTTTACCAATTTTGGCCTAGAGAGAGACAATCTTCTAGAGAGTGGTAATTCACTTTTTAAATATTATTGGATAGAAAAATACCTCATCTTATTAAAATAAGTTCCCCTGAAATAGAAGTTCAAAAAGATTTTTAGAAGGTGCATTAGAAATTAAGTATAATCTGTTCAAGAGACATTATCGTGGGGGTGAAGATTTTTTCGAAATTTTAAATTAAGGTTCCTATGGACCAATAAGATTCATCCAAATGTAGGGAGGAGATAAATAGAAGAATAAAAGAAAAATCCCCCAAAAATGAGTAAATACTCACATAAGATGAAGAGTTGACTAAGGACAAGGTTAATAGTTAAAAAAGAGAGATATTTAGGTGCAATGATCCATTTTTGACACCTCAGTATGGGGGAATTCCCCTCATGAAGGAGGCACCTATTTCACATGCTTGAATGAGTTTTAAACTCCCAAATAATGAGATATTTTTGTCTCTCCTCTCTCCTGTTTCAACTAGATCCAAAAAGTGAGCAAAACTGACCCAAAAATGGTCAAAAATTGACCAAATTGATCTGGAAAATTCTAGAATCAATTGGCTTGGTTAGAAGCTCACTTTTTCCTATAAATAGAAGCCTTCACCTTTGTTGAAACTCAATAGTGTTTTGCATTGTTACCCTGCCTCTCCCAAGTGCCAAAAATAGTGAATTTTACTCATAATTCATTAGTTTTTTACTTTCCTCTTCCAAAAGATTGGTGGCCACTCTTGTTTCAAACAAGAGTAGAACCCTCAAACCATCAAGCCAAAGGAAAGCTCTCAAATTCATTAGTAAGTTGGAGATTCTTCTCTTTTCCATTCATTTTATGGTTTTTTATGATTTTTGTCTTCTCAAAATTGCAAATGATGTTATGCCTCATTGAAAAAAGGCATTCCCCTCTCTTCTTTAGTAAATCCAACCGTTTGATTATTGGATAAAATCAAGTTTTTTATAATGTTTCTCTTAAATAAGTAGAAAATGTTTACATTGAATGAATTAAATACTCTTGGTGAACTTCTAATTAATTTTAGTAAGTAAAAATTGAAAAATGGTCAGCCATACAAAGGAGGTTATGGCAAAATTTTTTGAAAACTTGTGAAATAAATTTTATCTTTTATTAATCAAAAAGAGTAATCCCCATCGTTAGAGTATTCTAAAAGTGTCATTTTCATTCATGCATAAAAAGATGCATATTGATCAATTTTTATAAAAGAATGATTTTCAATAGAATTAAATTCTATGAAAGATACTTATTGATAATTTTTTTTATTATGAAAGTGTTACTTTCTTCATTATGGATTTTTATGTTTAAAATAATGCATAAAAGTATATTTTTTTATTACAAAAGAGTTACTTTTATCATTATTGATTTTTATGCATAAGAGGATGCATAAAAGAAATTTATTTTTATTATAAAAGTGTTACTTTTATCATTATTGATTTTTATGCATAAAAGAGTATTTTTTTCATTATAAAAGTGTTACTTTTATCATATTTGATTTTCATGCATAAAAGTATGCATAAAAGATTATTATTTTTATTATAAAAGTGTTACTTTTATCATATTTGATTTTCATGCATAAAAGTATGCATAAAAGATTATTTTTTTAATTATAAAAGTGTTACTTTTATCATTATTCATTCCTATGCATAAAAGCATGCATAAAAGATTGTTTTTTTATATTAAAAGTGTGGTTTTCATCATAAATGATTTTTATGCATAAACATATTTATAAAAGATATTTTTTTATATCAAAAGTGTGATTTTCATCATAAATGATTTTTATGCATAAACATATGCATAAAAGATATTTTTTTATATCAAAAGTGTGACTTTCATCATAAATGATTTTTATGCATAGACATATGCATAAAAGATATTTTTTAATAAATGATTTTTATGCATAAAAGATATTTTTTTAATATTAAAAGTGTGATTTTCATCACAAATGATTTTTATGCATAAATGGATTCATAAAAGAAATTCTTTCATATTAAAAGAGTGATTTTCATCATAAATAATTTTTATGATGATCAAAGTGTGACTTTCATCTTGGTTCAAGAGAGAGGAGAGATAAAAATATCACATTATTTTTGAGTTTAAAACTCATTCAAGCATGTGAAATATGCACCTTCTTTAAAGAACTCCCCTTCCTTACATATGTGTCAAAATGGAATCATTATACCAAAAATATCTCATATTTTTAATATTGCTCATAGTTTTTTACTAATAAACCTTGTACATTTTCAACTCTTCATCTTGTGTGAGCATTTACTCATTTTTGGATACCCAAAATATCTCATAATTTTAATATTTCTCATAGTTTTTTACTAATAAACCTTGTACATTTTCAACTCTTCATCTTATGTGAGCATTTACTCATTTTTGGATACCCAAAATATCTCATATTTTTTATATTACTCATAGTTTCTTACTAATAAACCTTGTACATAGTCAACTCTTCATCTTATGTGAGCATTTACTCATTTTTGGGTATCTTCTTTTACAAAATTGGATTTATCTCCTCCCTACACATGGATTGATGCTATTGGCCCATAGGAACCTTAATTGGACCATAATCCAAAAATTTCTGAAAATCTAGACCCTTAGGCTAAGGTCCTTTATACCCATTTCCAATTAATTCTAATTGCACATTGGAAAATTCTTTCTGAATTTCTGTTTCAGGGAAATTCATTTTAATAAGATGAGATATTTTTCTATCCAAAAATATTCAAAATCTGAATATTCTCTCTCTAGAATATTTTCTCTCTCTATGCCAAAACAGGCAGAGACAAGATCTCTTATATTTCTGAAGAGGGAATTGATTACAGGGGAATATGCTGGACATTTTGAGAGGCTGGGGAGGAATCTTACATTCTCTCCCACTTGAAAAACGCGAGATGTCCTCATCTTGCAAACTTGGGATAATTTCGCAAGATGCACGAACATGAGACTTAGAGAAAAATTTAATTAAGATTAACCACCAAATAAAAAAGTCTCAAAGAGAGTAAGGGTCAAGACAAGAACAAGATTTAAACTTTATTCATTCTTGGAACATATACAATAAAGATAGAAGAACTCTTTACACTTCCATAAGTCCGTCCATCACTATGATCACAAAAGCAGCACTCACAAGCTGCGCACGTATAAGGTAACTCATCTATGGGAATAATTCTGTTGGTTATTGCCGCACCTATCTTAGTGGTATGAGGTGATCTAACAAAAGGACCTCTGAGAGGCAAGCCAAAAACGGGGTAAAGACATATCTTCTGATGAGGAAGAAAACACGCCAGTAAGAAGACCCGCTCAGAAAACCCAAGATGTCTTGATCTCATGACACAGTAGTATCAGGGACCCAAACCCAAAGCTTCAATAACCATGGCCAAGCGGACATTGTTACGAAAGTGCTGCTGACCCCAGGGTGTTACCCTAGTTATGTCTTGATAGGTCTGCCATTTGGTCTGAGCTACAGAAGTTCCTAGGTGAGGAAAAAGTGAGCGCCCATACTGTTCTATAAAATCCTTCTTCACAGACTCGCTTGCGTCTTGAAGGTGAGAAATCATCATGGATAAAACTAATTATTGTTGCCAAGCCATGAAGGAGATTAAGAAAGAAAGGAGATCGATGGAAGTAAGATTACTGTGAGCGACAAGTAAAAGTTACGACTTATATAAAGGAAGGAGCTAGCGTAACCTAGAAGCCAACGGTATCTTGCCACCACTGAAGTTTTACCGTCTTTCCATGATTTGGGTTTGGCACATTTTTCTATAGAAGGCTTTAAGAACTTTGAGATGAAGAGATAAAAGAAGCTTGTAGGCTAAGTCACCTACTTTCATTGAATTCAGATATAAGGCTCACAATATCTGGGGGATAACTTCTTATACTCCCCAAGAGATAAAGAACTTCTTTTGGGCCGTACTCGAATGAAAACCAAAACCTTGGTATCCAAAACACCGATTTTCACTTCTGAACTCATTGTTCTGAATCCTTAAAACAGGCGTGACTCCTGAGAAGTATTCTAGGGAGAGGGTCTTCCTTTTTTTAAACAGAATCTTTCTTTTATTTTAGAGAGGGAATAATTATAAGATCAAAAAGGGAGATTCTTACTCTTGTATACCTTGAAGGCTGGGGAGGAATCTTACATTTTACCCCACTTAAAAAAGTGCGAGATGTCCTCATCTCGCAAGGTAGAGGACAACTCTTTTTCTTAAGATCCAATTTTATTCTGGGGTTCCTTATATTCTGGTCAACCCAATAGAATACTGGGATAAATATCCCTTAGAACTCATCATTAAATAACAATTCATTTAGATCATATCATTCATATCTTTAACATGATAATGGTCCATTAGACCGAAAAATTTCCTTCTGAACATTCCTCCACAGGAATTTCAGTCAAGTAAGTTCTCAATTTGTCATCCCTTAACTTGATCTAACGGTCAAGTGTTAACAGTAGCAATTTGATAGCATAATCCACTAATCTCATAGTGATTTGCTGAAATCATTATCATCATTTATCATCACAGGGACTCGTCCCATTCATCCTCATTGTAGTTTTGCTCAGGTTATTATATTTCAACTAAATTTCAGAAATCATCATTTTTCAATCAGAATCCAAATCAATTCATCAGTTCTCAAACAAAATTAAAATCATATCAACCACATTCAAAATCATCATTTGGATAGCATTAACGCTTATAATTTCAAGTCTTAGATTTTTTTTTTTCGAGAAAAGATCCTTTCATTAGTTATATAAAGAACCATTCAGATGTGATTGCTGAGGCTTGTACATATACCAATGTTGGTGTGCAAATAATGCATGGACACTGAATTCCAGGACCTGTGTGGCACATACCAGAGGATGTGCAGGTTTAGAGGGGGTGGATGTCGTGCCACGGCACGTCTATAGTGTGAAACCATGCATGTGAGGCCATCAAATGCAAATCCAGATGCATGGGATTAAGTGTCTGTGTACATACGGGATGTATGGTGTGTGGAGAGTTTTGCTTTTGAGGGCGTCGCTAGGTGTACAGGTGAAATGGTTTGGTGTTGAGCTTGTTACAAGCCTGTCTGGAGTAAGGTCAGTAGGGGTGACTTTAGCTGCTTGATGGCCGTCTCAGTGTGTACGTGTCCCCAAAGAAATGAGCGGGCACTCGTATGCTGCATCTTGAAGAGGTATGGCATGAAGGGCAATTAATAAGAAAGAAGGGCCAAGGTTGCTTGAGATATGGTGTGAAATGGAAATGTGAGTGTGGCCATTCTCTTAGGCCTTAGAAGAGATAAAGATAATAAAAGGTGGCCATAAAAGGCATGGCCACGTGGGGATTTTGATGGCCGCCAACGGGTACACTCGAGAAGCTGGCGAAGGAGGGAGTGATGCGCAGCTGGCGAGCTGGTAGAGTATGGTGGCCTGGGACGGGTAGAGACGGAGGGAGAGCTCTCGTCATTCTCTGCAGAGAGTGGATGATAACAGAGGGCTGTGTGTTCGCAGAGGGAAGAAAGCTATTCCACTAGAAGGTGGGGGGCTCTGGGAAGCAGGGTGCAGTGAAGGGTGCTCTTGGGCAACAACACGTATATGCAGAGAGACGCCAGAGGTGTGTGGCCAACGTACAGAGCTACTGGAATCCTTCCCTGTGAAGAGAGTGAAAGGGCGGCTCTGGTGTGAGTAGAGAGGGCGCAGCTGTGGCTAGTGTCAAAGGGCTTACGGGCTGGTGACTGCAGCTGCAAGTGTATACAGAGAAGGGTGGGGTGGCTGTGTTCTCTATGGAGGGAGCCTTTGGCCGTTGAGAGATGCAAAAAATCTGCTGAAGCCTATGCTTGGTCGAGGGAAGCTGAGATGTATTGGAGCAACAACTCTTGATGAGTACAGAAAATACATAGAGAAGGATCCAGCACTAGAGCGCCGCTTTCAACAAGTTTATGTAGAGAGCCAGCATCGAGGGGGGGTTGATGAGCAGAGGGCGGAGGCGCTAGAGAGAGAGAGAGACTGGTGATCTCAGCGCTGGAAACTTAAGCTTGTGGAGGTGGCAAACTCCTTGATGATTCTTGTTGCTGGAGTTGATGGCGATAGCCTTACAATGCAGCTTTGTTGACAGTGTGGGCATGCTGCTGGTATGTCTGAGGTATTATCATTATATGAACGTGTTGTTGTTGAGATTTTGGTGTCTTATTGCTCATGAAGCTATGTGTAATGGGTGCTGATGGTGTTTGGGCCATGTTCTTGCTTTAATTGAAGACTTGATGATCATGATGGTTTGGTGTTTAGCCAAGAGAGATATCTTTTTCCCCTTGTACATGCGTCTCTGAGAGAGGAGTGAGGAGGTTTGGCGGGATTTATTTTCTCTGAATAATCAAATCAAGTGAATGCAAATCAACGTAACTCTCACAGCCAGACACCCAGTGTGTTCCCGGCTAGACCGCACACATCACGACAGCTTTGGTGAACCCGACGTGAATCGAACACGCAACCTTCTGATGTGATTGCTGAGGCTTGTACATATACCAATGTTGGTGTGCAAATAATGCATGGACACTGAATTCCAGGACCTGTGTGGCACATACCAGAGGATGTGCAGGTTTAGAGGGGGTGGATGTCGTGCCACGGCACGTCTATAGTGTGAAACCATGCATGTGAGGCCATCAAATGCAAATCCAGATGCATGGGATTAAGTGTCTGTGTACATACGGGATGTATGGTGTGTGGAGAGTTTTGCTTTTGAGGGCGTCGCTAGGTGTACAGGTGAAATGGTTTGGTGTTGAGCTTGTTACAAGCCTGTCTGGAGTAAGGTCAGTAGGGGTGACTTTAGCTGCTTGATGGCCGTCTCAGTGTGTACGCGTCCCCAAAGAAATGAGCGGGCACTCGTATGCTGCATCTTGAAGAGGTATGGCATGAAGGGCAATTAATAAGAAAGAAGGGCCAAGGTTGCTTGAGATATGGTGTGAAATGGAAATGTGAGTGTGGCCATTCTCTTAGGCCTTAGAAGAGATAAAGATAATAAAAGGTGGCCATAAAAGGCATGGCCACGTGGGGATTTTGATGGCCGCCAATGGGTACACTCGAGAAGCTGGCGAAGGAGGGAGTGATGCGCAGCTGGCGAGCTGGTAGAGTATGGTGGCCTGGGACGGGTAGAGACGGAGGGAGAGCTCTCGTCATTCTCTGCAGAGAGTGGATGATAACAGAGGGCTGTGTGTTCGCAGAGGGAAGAAAGCTATTCGACTAGAAGGTGGGGGGCTCTGGGAAGCAGGGTGCAGTGAAGGGTGCTCTTGGGCAACAGCGCGTATATGCAGAGAGACGCCAGAGGTGTGTGGCCAACGTACAGAGCTACTGGAAGCCTTCCCTGTGAAGAGAGTGAAAGGGCGGCTCTGGTGTGAGTAGAGAGGGCGCAGCTGTGGCTAGTGTCAAAGGGCTTACGGGCTGGTGACTGCAGCTGCAAGTGTATACAGAGAAGGGTGGGGTGGCTGTGTTCTCTATGGAGGGAGCCTTTGGCCGTTGAGAGATGCAAAAAATCTGCTGAAGCCTATGCTTGGTCGAGGGAAGCTGAGATGTATTGGAGCAACAACTCTTGATGAGTACAGAAAATACATAGAGAAGGATCCAGCACTAGAGCGCCGCTTTCAACAAGTTTATGTAGAGAGCCAGCATCGAGGGGGGGTTGATGAGCAGAGGGCGGAGGCGCTAGAGAGAGAGAGAGACTGGTGATCTCAGCGCTGGAAACTTAAGCTTGTGGAGGTGGCAAACTCCTTGATGATTCTTGTTGCTGGAGTTGATGGCGATAGCCTTACAATGCAGCTTTGTTGACAGTGTGGGCATGCTGCTGGTATGTCTGAGGTATTATCATTATATGAACGTGTTGTTGTTGAGATTTTGGTGTCTTATTGCTCATGAAGCTATGTGTAATGGGTGCTGATGGTGTTTGGGCCATGTTCTTGCTTTAATTGAAGACTTGATGATCATGATGGTTTGGTGTTTAGCCAAGAGAGATATCTTTTTCCCCTTGTACATGCGTCTCTGAGAGAGGAGTGAGGAGGTTTGGCGGGATTTATTTTCTCTGAATAATCAAATCAAGTGAATGCAAATCAACGTAACTCTCACAGCCAGACACCCAGTGTGTTCCCGGCTAGACCGCACACGTCACGACAGCTTTGGTGAACCCGACGTGAAACCGCTGGGGTGAGAGTACGTAGAGATGGCTAGCAAAATGGAGCATTTATATGCAGAAATGAAAGAGCTTGAAGAGCGGTTCAGGAAGATTGAAGAAGAAAGGCGAATTCAGGAAGCGGTGGAAATTGCAGTGCAATTGGTATATGACAGGGTCAATATATTTGATGGTTACGATCCAGAAAGCTATCTAAGGTGTTACGAGACAGAGATGAAGAATCAAGGGGTTCCAGAAAACAAGATGATTGCATCTTTTGCATACCTTGTAAGTCCTCATTTAAAAGATGAAGTGCTGGAACTAGCAGAGTATCACTCCAAACGATGGAGTGATTTTGCAGATGCACTTATTTATGTGAGTTCCAGGTATAATGTGAGTTGTGATAGTGTTCCAGCAACAATCCGAGCCAATTTAGAAGCGGTTGTCGATGCATGTCTTATGGAAGACAATCAATTGCTATTCAAGGCTGCTGATACAGAGATTGTGGAGGCTGTTTATGCTAAATTGGGACTGCAAAAAGCCATTAGTGAGCAACAAGGCCTTCACAGTGCAAAAAGGGATGCTTTGCTACAGCCTCATAAAGATGCAATGGGTGAACTCTGCAAGTATAATCTGTCTTCCTTGTTTGAGGGTGCAGACATACAGGGTCCTATGATCATACCAAATGATGTGTGTATGCCTATGCTTGAGGAGACACTTGATTCAGAGAGCTTCAGGACAGGTGCTCAAGACCCAATACACGAGGAAGAGGACATCGCTAATAGTTTTCTCTTGGGCTGTGAAGCATGTAAGCTGTGTAAACTTGAGGATTCTCATGACGAAAGTGCTCCTTCGAAGGGTATTCCTCAGGTGTCGTATCATATGTGTGAAGAACAGCAGGAACCAATGCTTCTTGCTGAAAGCATGATTGCAGAGTTTGAAGATCTAAGACAAGAAGAAGATGCTATCATTACTGCATTCTTATCTGGTTATGATGCTTATAAGCAGGATGATGTACATGAATATGCAGACGGGCCACAAGTATGTGTGATTGATTTAGAGGGGGTGAGTGATATGGGTGATTCCAACAGTGATGTTGCTTCTGAAGCTGGTTGCCAAGGTTCTTTGGATTTGGGTTATTCTGGAATGCTAACAGGGTGTTCCAACAATAAACAGGGTGATGCTATGTCATCAGTGTCAGGGTTACCTTGCAACCACATTTGTCAGCAACAATCTCGAGCTTGGAAGCCTGTTTATGATGATGATTTGGAGAGGGAAATTGAATCTGTCTTTTTGAATCATACAGGGTTCAATGACATATAGATTCAAGGGTACTTGGGTGAGGGACCCATAAATCTAAGCCCATCTGCAGACATAGTATCAAGAAATACTGGGAGATAACATGCAGGATATGCAAAGTGTGGTCACAGAGCCTCAAGAGGCTGCATATGAGCAACCAAATGGATATAGTTATGGGGGTATGAATGTTCATGATAATCAACATGTGGGATTGCAAGATAATAATGGCTTTAATGTGATTGATCCTGGATTGGATGCTATCCTAGATGATGCATTGGATGACTTCATGGTATATAATAGATCCCCATCAGCCTTGGGCTCTTCTATGCTTGATGCTAGTCAACTGTTGGTTGCAAGTGAGGATGTGCAGGTGTTATGTAAGCCAAATGATTGTGATGAGATTGATTCAGATCTGGAGGTTATTCTCGATGATGCCTTGTTGGACTTTGTATGTGTTGATGCTTTTCCGTCTTTGGATGAGAAGAATGAATGTTTGTCAGTGGTGGGTGAGCTGGATCCGAGCACGGTAGATTTGGATGGGATGTTACCAAGTGTGTATTCTATGCTGTTAATGCAGTTGTTACTTGGTGTGGCCATACAATATGTGGTGCAAAGGCTTCAAACATGGCCTGAGGAAAATTTTGAAGCAAATCATTTTGAAGAGCATCCCACTTTGAATGATGAGGGTAATCATGCATATGCAGGAAATCTAAGTGAGGATAGGGCTTCATATAAGCAAAGGATATGGCACATATGCCAAAAGCGGTTGGTATTTGATCCAGGTGGGAAAGCAGAACCATTCAGATGTGATTGCTGAGGCTTGTACATATACCAATGTTGGTGTGCAAATAATGCATGGACACTGAATTCCAGGACCTGTGTGGCACATACCAGAGGATGTGCAGGTTTAGAGGGGGTGGATGTCGTGCCACGGCACGTCTATAGTGTGAAACCATGCATGTGAGGCCATCAAATGCAAATCCAGATGCATGGGATTAAGTGTCTGTGTACATACGGGATGTATGGTGTGTGGAGAGTTTTGCTTTTGAGGGCGTCGCTAGGTGTACAGGTGAAATGGTTTGGTGTTGAGCTTGTTACAAGCCTGTCTGGAGTAAGGTCAGTAGGGGTGACTTTAGCTGCTTGATGGCCGTCTCAGTGTGTACGCGTCCCCAAAGAAATGAGCGGGCACTCGTATGCTGCATCTTGAAGAGGTATGGCATGAAGGGCAATTAATAAGAAAGAAGGGCCAAGGTTGCTTGAGATATGGTGTGAAATGGAAATGTGAGTGTGGCCATTCTCTTAGGCCTTAGAAGAGATAAAGATAATAAAAGGTGGCCATAAAAGGCATGGCCACGTGGGGATTTTGATGGCCGCCAACGGGTACACTCGAGAAGCTGGCGAAGGAGGGAGTGATGCGCAGCTGGCGAGCTGGTAGAGTATGGTGGCCTGGGACGGGTAGAGACGGAGGGAGAGCTCTCGTCATTCTCTGCAGAGAGTGGATGATAACAGAGGGCTGTGTGTTCGCAGAGGGAAGAAAGCTATTCGACTAGAAGGTGGGGGGCTCTGGGAAGCAGGGTGCAGTGAAGGGTGCTCTTGGGCAACAGCACGTATATGCAGAGAGACGCCAGAGGTGTGTGGCCAACGTACAGAGCTACTGGAAGCCTTCCCTGTGAAGAGAGTGAAAGGGCGGCTCTGGTGTGAGTAGAGAGGGCGCAGCTGTGGCTAGTGTCAAAGGGCTTACGGGCTGGTGACTGCAGCTGCAAGTGTATACAGAGAAGGGTGGGGTGGCTGTGTTCTCTATGGAGGGAGCCTTTGGCCGTTGAGAGATGCAAAAAATCTGCTGAAGCCTATGCTTGGTCGAGGGAAGCTGAGATGTATTGGAGCAAAAACTCTTGATGAGTACAGAAAATACATAGAGAAGGATCCAGCACTAGAGCGCCGCTTTCAACAAGTTTATGTAGAGAGCCAGCATCGAGGGGGGGTTGATGAGCAGAGGGCGGAGGCGCTAGAGAGAGAGAGAGACTGGTGATCTCAGCGCTGGAAACTTAAGCTTGTGGAGGTGGCAAACTCCTTGATGATTCTTGTTGCTGGAGTTGATGGCGATAGCCTTACAATGCAGCTTTGTTGACAGTGTGGGCATGCTGCTGGTATGTCTGAGGTATTATCATTATATGAACGTGTTGTTGTTGAGATTTTGGTGTCTTATTGCTCATGAAGCTATGTGTAATGGGTGCTGATGGTGTTTGGGCCATGTTCTTGCTTTAATTGAAGACTTGATGATCATGATGGTTTGGTGTTTAGCCAAGAGAGATATCTTTTTCCCCTTGTACATGCGTCTCTGAGAGAGGAGTGAGGAGGTTTGGCGGGATTTATTTTCTCTGAATAATCAAATCAAGTGAATGCAAATCAACGTAACTCTCACAGCAGCCAGACACCCAGTGTGTTCCCGGCTAGACCGCACACGTCACGACAGCTTTGGTGAACCCGACGTGAATCGAACACGCAACCTTCTGATGTGATTGCTGAGGCTTGTACATATACCAATGTTGGTGTGCAAATAATGCATGGACACTGAATTCCAGGACCTGTGTGGCACATACCAGAGGATGTGCAGGTCTAGAGGGGGTGGATGTCGTGCCACGGCACGTCTATAGTGTGAAACCATGCATGTGAGGCCATCAAATGCAAATCCAGATGCATGGGATTAAGTGTCTGTGTACATACGGGATGTATGGTGTGTGGAGAGTTTTGCTTTTGAGGGCGTCGCTAGGTGTACAGGTGAAATGGTTTGGTGTTGAGCTTGTTACAAGCCTGTCTGGAGTAAGGTCAGTAGGGGTGACTTTAGCTGCTTGATGGCCGTCTCAGTGTGTACGCGTCCCCAAAGAAATGAGCGGGCACTCGTATGCTGCATCTTGAAGAGGTATGGCATGAAGGGCAATTAA
This sequence comes from Cibotium barometz, assembly GCF_041138505.1. Taxonomy (NCBI): domain Eukaryota; kingdom Viridiplantae; phylum Streptophyta; class Polypodiopsida; order Cyatheales; family Cibotiaceae; genus Cibotium; species Cibotium barometz. The sequence continues at coordinate 8,131,741 of NC_141070.1, forward strand.
TAAGAAAGAAGGGCCAAGGTTGCTTGAGATATGGTGTGAAATGGAAATGTGAGTGTGGCCATTCTCTTAGGCCTTAGAAGAGATAAAGATAATAAAAGGTGGCCATAAAAGGCATGGCCACGTGGGGATTTTGATGGCCGCCCAACGGGTACACTCGAGAAGCTGGCGAAGGAGGGAGTGATGCGCAGCTGGCGAGCTGGTAGAGTATGGTGGCCTGGGACGGGTAGAGACGGAGGGAGAGCTCTCGTCATTCTCTGCAGAGAGTGGATGATAACAGAGGGCTGTGTGTTCGCAGAGGGAAGAAAGCTGTTCGACTAGAAGGTGGGGGGCTCTGGGAAGCAGGGTGCAGTGAAGGGTGCTCTTGGGCAACAGCGCGTATATGCAGAGAGACGCCAGAGGTGTGTGGCCAACGTACAGAGCTACTGGAAGCCTTCCCTGTGAAGAGAGTGAAAGGGCGGCTCTGGTGTGAGTAGAGAGGGCGCAGCTGTGGCTAGTGTCAAAGGGCTTACGGGCTGGTGACTGCAGCTGCAAGTGTATACAGAGAAGGGTGGGGTGGCTGTGTTCTCTATGGAGGGAGCCTTTGGCCGTTGAGAGATGCAGAAAATCTGCTGAAGCCTATGCTTGGTCGAGGGAAGCTGAGATGTATTGGAGCAACAACTCTTGATGAGTACAGAAAATACATAGAGAAGGATCCAGCACTAGAGCGCCGCTTTCAACAAGTTTATGTAGAGAGCCAGCATCGAGGGGGGGTTGATGAGCAGAGGGCGGAGGCGCTAGAGAGAGAGAGAGACTGGTGATCTCAGCGCTGGAAACTTAAGCTTGTGGAGGTGGCAAACTCCTTGATGATTCTTGTTGCTGGAGTTGATGGCGATAGCCTTACAATGCAGCTTTGTTGACAGTGTGGGCATGCTGCTGGTATGTCTGAGGTATTATCATTATATGAACGTGTTGTTGTTGAGATTTTGGTGTCTTATTGCTCATGAAGCTATGTGTAATGGGTGCTGATGGTGTTTGGGCCATGTTCTTGCTTTAATTGAAGACTTGATGATCATGATGGTTTGGTGTTTAGCCAAGAGAGATATCTTTTTCCCCTTGTGCATGCGTCTCTGAGAGAGGAGTGAGGAGGTTTGGCGGGATTTATTTTCTCTGAATAATCAAATCAAGTGAATGCAAATCAACGTAACTCTCACAGCCAGACACCCAGTGTGTTCCCGGCTAGACCGCACACGTCACGACACCGTAGGGCTACAAAAGATCTCTCCTGCTCCTAAGAGAGATAGAGCAGCGAATACAGCATGGTAGCCCGGGAGACTCTCCCTAGGTGCTGCAAATTACAAGCATCAGTACAAAGAATTGAGCGGCTAAATCATACAATAGGGGGGGAAGAGCCAAACAGGTGGCCTGTAGTGCCAACGGGGGGATCCCGTGTGTAAGGTGTAGAAAGGGCCACAGCGCCAAGTGGTGTGAAAGGCCTGGCGCGCCGTAAGATCGCCTCATCCGAGTCTACGGTCGTACTGTCCTCGCAGGGTGTGGATCAACTCCTGCCAAATCCCCCGTACAGTCTCTGCTGGTGGCTCCAATCTCCCCTCAAAGGCCGTAAAGCACCGGGCCCTCCTGCTGAGGAGCTCCCATCGTAAATCCCTCTCCTGTGTCCAGCTGGCGGACGAGAAATCTGGTGCCGGAACCAGGCGAGGCTGGCCCCTAATAAATCTGATGGCCTGACTACCCTGCTCCATCTCATAGCCCATAGCAGGCCCTGACGAAGTCGACCAAGCAGCGGCACCCCACGTAAACATACCCTTTGGAGAGAGGGGGGCCAGAATACGCAGCATCCGCAGCCAAATCTGCTGTGCCTGAGGGCAGTCCCAAAGGCAATGTCTCTGTGTCTCCATAGGGTGGCCACATCGGACGTAGGCCACCGGAAGACTGCTGTAAACAAGCCAAGTGCCAACTGCTGAGCCCCTGTGGTGGTTGGGCGACCAGCCACCACTGAAAAGTCGAGATCCTGCGGGCCTGTCGACTAGCCCAGAGCCGAGCCCAGAAATCCTCCAGGAACTCCTGTGAGAGTCCCTGTAGTCGCCAATGCCCCGCTGCCCCGCTGGAGAAACCGTCCTCCTCGCCGTCAAAATATGCCGCCCCAGCCGAACAGTATACTGGAAAAAGGTGATCTCTGTGGCCTCAAGGGATGCATAAGGATCATGCCACTCGTACTCCCCGGGGTCCCACTGTAGCCGGGCAAGGGGCGCGCTGCATATGCCCATATGCGCCAATCCGGGAGCACATCAGCAGGGTCGGGGTCAATATGCCACTTCCGAGAAGCGGCGGCCACTACCCGAATCCTCTGAAAGGTGCACTCTACAACCAAAGGCGACTCCACCTCCACTCTCTGGAGTCTTCCCTCATCCTGAATCTCATAGTAGAGGCATCTGCCATCCTCAGTGCTAGCTCTGACAGCAATCAAGATCTCCAACTGTGTAAAGGCTCCCATCCACCGCCGTGGGGCCACTGGCTCGAGAGGCGTGAACCACTCCTCTGTGAGTGCCTCCTGTATATCATCCCTCATAATCAACCCCCCTCTGAAGTGACAGCCTCTCCACCTGGATCTCCTCTGGTAGACTGCAGAAAGCCTGCCAGTCTCCAAAACTACGAGCTGGGCCTGCCACTAAAGGTCCCCAGGCTAGACGAGGCCGAGAACCCAGCATATGACCCTGCTCCGTGCGAACCGCTGGGCTCCAGATGAGCGGCTGTCTGGCCCGCTCCTCAACACAAGAAGGAGGTCGCTGAGAGAGCCCCGGTCTTAGCAGCTCCCAAGCTCTCAGGATACTCAAAGCAAATCTGTCCTCCCATCCTCTACTGAGGCCTGTCCTCCTCATCTCTATGAAGATCCAGCGAATCTCTGGTGCCCAAGTACCCCCTGCTGGGGGCGCCCGAGCCTGCAGCAGCCGCTGCAAGAGGAGCTCTTTCCAAGGCTCAGCGCCTGGAAGCAACCCCCGAACAATAAGCTTCCCCAATAAGGCTCTACTCTGATCGACTGGATCTATAATGCCCAAACCACCCTGAGCCAGCGGAAGTGTAATAACTGCCCATGCAACCTTTGCCCGAGCTGGCTGACCGTCCCTCCCAGACCACAGAAATTTCTTGATCAGCCTCTGTACCTGGCTGATGCAAGAGCTCGAGAAAATCCAGCAAGACGTAATGTACCACATGGTCGCTAACAGCACCTTATTTGCCACCACCACCCTCCTAGCCAAGGATAGTCGAGCTGTACTCCAATACAATAGCTTCTTCCGAATGCTCAGAAGAAGCGGGGCAATCTGCTGCTCAGGTGACAAATTAAGGCCAATCTGGCATCCCAAATACCGCACTGCAGTGCCTGGAGGAATCCATCTAAAACCGGGGTCCGGGCTCCATGCCGGAGTGGGAGCACTACTGATCCAAAAGGCTACTGTCTTGCGCCAATTGATCAATGCTCCCGAAGCTGCACTAAAAACATGGAGCGACTGCTTAGCCCGAATAAGATTGGCCTCATGGCCATGCAAAAATAAGCCCGTGTCGTCTGCAAACTCAGCATCAAGCAGGTCCTCCCCCCGGACTGGGAGCTGCAGTCCTCTCAAACCAACCTCTTCTGCCGTCAAATACATACTCATAGCCTCCGCAAAGAAGAGAAAAAGGAAAGGGGCGAGAGGACACCCCTGAAGGACTGATCTGGTCAGCCCCCGTCCTCCTGCAATCAGCACACCTGGCTGCGAGCTGTGGAATACAGAGCTGCCACCCCTCTGATCCATCCTGGCTCAAAGCCTAGGCGAAGCATAGTGCCCTCTAAGAAACCCCAATCTACTCTATCGTATGCCTTCTCAAAATCGAGAAGCATCACGACCAAGTCCTCGCCAAGAAATCTAGCTCGGGCCGTCGCCTCCCAGAAAGTAAAGATGTTGTCAAGGATACTGCGCTCCTTGACAAATCCTGTCTGAGTAGCATGAATCAACTCTCCCAAGAAGGGTTGGATCCTCAAACTCAAGGCCTTTGCTAAGACCTTGTAGACAGTATTGAGGATCGTAATAGGCCTCCAATGCCGAATGTCATCTGATACTCCCTCCCCCTTGGGGATAAGATAGATCAAGCCCTCTGAAAAGCTCTGCGGCATCACCCTAGTGTCCAAAACATGCTGAAAGCCCCTGCGGAGGCCTGGCCCCAAAAGGTCCCAATAGCGCATAAAAAAGGCCGGCGTCAGTCCGTCCTCCCCTGGGCAACTATGTCGCAGGCAGGACCCTCAAGGCCTCGGCAAGCTCAATCTCTGACAGAGGCACACCTAGAACTGTACGCATATGGTCTGTGACCCTCCTCTGCACATGGGCCCACACAGTCTGTCTGCGAACATCTCGATCCTCAGTGGCTGGCTCCGCTGAAAGCAGGTCACTATAAAATGCAGTAGCAATGGCTCTGATCTCCCCGAGCTCAGTAGCTACCGATCCATCCGGTCTACCAAGCTGGCGGACTCCTGCTCGCGCATGACGGGGTCCAATGATCTCAAAAAACTCTCCAGTCACTCTATCACCAAGCTGCGTCCACTGAGAGGCCTGACGACGATAGTAAAACTCATGTCTCTGCTCCTTTACCTCTCTAACCTCCTGGCGTGCCTGGCTCAGCTGGGACGCCACCCACTCACATGCAGGCTGCTGCTCTTGAAGGCGCTGTAGCAAAGCAAGGCTGCGTCTCAGCCGTTGCTCCCGCTCGCGAATCTCTCCCAGTTGTGTCAAAGCTGCAGCGTGTAGAAAAGAGCTAAGATCAATGAGTCCCTGGGCACACTGGCCCGCTGCATCCTGGTCAGAGCACTGACTATCATGCCAGATCCTCTCAATGTCCTCAGCAAGACTGGGATTTGTAAGTACCCTCTCTGGGATCCTCAACTGCAAGCTCGGCTCCCGTGTCCCCTCCTCCAATGTCAATATAACTGGCGCATGATCTGAAAATGAGGTGCTAGCGAGAATGCCGACGGAGCCCCCTCGCTCCCCTAACCAGTCGCCCACATAAAAGCGATCAATCCGTGATAGATTAGTCCCTCCCTGCCGGCGATCCGACCGAGAGAAACTAAGACTGTCCTGAGACCGGGAGAAAGCCCCATGCTGCCATGCATCAGTGATCCTAAGTGACATGCAAAACCGGTCCCAAGCTGCAAGCTCCGTGCCGTGCATTGTAACATGACTGCCTCCCACCCTATCTGCCAGGTCCTCAAGCATGTTGAAGTCTCTCCCAACACACCAATGTGCGGCCTCTGGCAATGCATCTGTAACCTGAGTCCAGAACTCTGCTCTGGCACTAGCATGATTGGGCGCATAGATGTTGAGCACACCCAATAGCGCATCATGCATCCTCACAATGACATACTGTGCTCTACCAGGCACAATGATCCCTCGATCCACAATGGCCTGCCGCCATACATCTGCAATAACCATGCATACTCCTCCTTGTCCACCCAAAGGACCAAACCCTGCAGACCAAAAAGTGTCCCATCTACCAGGCATCACCGAACCATATCTCCGGATCCTGCTCTCACCCAAGTGGTGCTCCTGCATCATCAAAATATCAATGCTGCCACCAACCAGGCATCTCTGAAGCTCCTGCCTCAAGCAACCTCGATAGCGTATAAAGTGTGCTCTGCCAAGGCCCTGTACATTCCATGAGATGATCCTCATGGATGCCCTGCTGAGGTGGATGCTGTCTCAGCCGTACGGCGGGCCTTCGCAAGCGGCTTGGATGGAGAGTAGTCCCCATCCGAACGGCTGCGAATCTGCCCACCCGGTGTACTGCAAGAATCCTGGATCAGGCGCCAGTGGCTGTGGCCCATGGCGACTGCCTCTCGCTCTGACAGAGCAACCTCGTGTATACACACATATCCAGGGTCGAGTGCCAAGTCTGCCACTATGCGCACGACCAAGTGCCGAATCCCTGAGGTATCCACACTCCCGGGATCCAAGAAAAAATGAGCCAACTCCCAAAGTCGGCCTATCACATCTGTCACCTCCAGATCGCTCATGTGATGAGAAAACTCAACTGCCTGAGTCTTCAAAGTGCTGAGAGCGAGCTCTAGAGTCCACTCCCGGTCACAAGGGCCACATAGAGGGAACGAGAAGGCCACCGCTGAGTCTAGTGCCTCCTCCCCGCGGGCCGGAGGTATCACTACATGAACTCGGATGGGCACTGGCTCATGGGGGCCCTCTGCTCCAAAAAGCCGTGTGAAGGTATAATCAAAAGCCTCCGAGCGCTGTCTAATGCCAAGGCGACTCAGCCGACTGCGGATAGATGAAATCCGTGAAGCCCTAATCGGCATAGGTCTCCTCTGTGATGCTCGAGCGAGGTCAGTGCTCAGCGCTCTCCGGACTGCAGGTGAGCGCCAGGGAACTGCCAGGGCCTCCCGGGAAGGTGAGGCGGGCGGTGTGAGGCGGGCGGAGGGGGAGGAGGGGGAGGCGAGGGAGGTGGAGAGGGAGCCGCTGCCGGAGCGGAGACGGGAGGAGGCGATGGTGTAAGCGAGGCGGTGGGAGGGGACGGGGGTGGGGGGGGTGAAGGTGGGGGTGTTGGCATCTCCTGGTCCTCAGACGTCGCCGCGAGGGTCTCCTCCTGGAGGGGAGAAAAGCTGTTCCTCATGGGGACCCAGTGAGGCTGAGACTGTGGTGGCTGCTGCTGTAGCGGTCTCTGGGTGTGCTACTATGGCTGTCTCCCTCGGTCGCGCCCCTGTCCAAGCTGCCACTCCGAGGTCTCTGTGGCCTGAGCAGGTGTCCCGGAGGCAGCCTGCCGAGCCGAATCTGTGGGCGGGCCATCAGTAGCCTGCTGCTGTGGTGAGGGTCGGGGTCTCCTACGAGGACAGGCCCTGGCCAAATGACCGACCTGCCTGCAAATGAAGTACTGGTTCGGGAGCCCCGCGAACTCCACTCTCTGATCTATCCACCCCCCCCTATCCTAGGTAGCTGAATGACCTCAGGAAGGGAGGAGATGTCAGACACCAACACTCTGACCGAAGGTAGCCCAGCTGCTCTGGCCACCACTGAAGCTGCTGAGGGCCCGTCTCTAGTACCGAGCCCACCAATGCTCCGAGCTTGGAGAGGAGCGGAAGATACTCCCGGCAGAGACCAGGGAAACAAACTGTAACATGGAAGAGGCGCTCTCCGTGCTCCGCTGCTGGGTCAAATCCATGCTGCCAAGGTCTGAAGAAAGCCCGAGCACCCCTGATGTCAAGGGGACTCATGGCAAGGACCTTGGCAACGCTCTGGGCGGCCTCGAACTCGATCTGATAATGTCCCCGGCCCAGAAGCTGTACATCCAGGATCTTGCCCACATCTGCAAGAAGGCGGGCCTGAAGAAGATCCCTGATCTCCCCTCTGCTGGGGCGAGTGTCGACTATACGGCAGATGGTGGAATGAGCCTGGAGGCGTTCCACCTCTGCAGTGAGGCTCGCTTCCTCTTCCGGCGAAAGAGAAAGCCTGATGGGGGTGACCTCAGGGGCGGGCGAGGGGGCTGCGGATGAGTCCCTCTAAGAGGAGCCTCCATCAGAGTCTGAAGCTGCGGCGGCGAAGGCGAGGCGAAGGCGGGATCCTGCTAGAACCGAACTGCACACAAAGAGGCGGGATACGGAGCGAAAAATGAAAACGAAACCCCAAGGGGGGGCGGAAGCAAGAAAAAGGAAGGAGGGGGGGTGGGAGAAGGCGAAGGAGAAAAAAGAAAAAAAACCCCAAAAAAGGGGGAAGGCGGGGGCTGCGCGCAAGAGGGAAGGGAGGAAGCGAGCATGCGGAGGGGGGGGGATGAGGCGCAGCAGAGGGGAGGGGGGCGCGAAGACAAGGGGGGAGGCGCGAGGAGAGGAAGCGAGGCGGAACAAAAGGGAGGGGGGCGCAGCAGCGGAAGCAGGCGGGGGGGCTAAAAGGACAAGTGGCGGGCAATGCAGGGAAGGCGGAGGGGGGAAGGACGAGGGGAAGGGGGCGAGCAGGCAAGGGGGGGCGACAGGCGCAGTGCAGAATCGCAAGCAGGGAGAGGGGAGGCGGGAACTTCAGCGAGCTTTTTCTTCAAGTCTTAGATTTACTCGTATATACTGTCGGTAAAGAGCTGCAGTTATACCCTCGGTATATACGGGTCGTCATAATACTTGGAACTATAAGGTAAATACCATCATGTCTAGGCCTCAAGCAAGTCAGGGTTCCATACAATTGCGGTACTTCCATTTGAAGACCCAATTACTAATTTATGAATTTTCAGATTGAATATCAATTTGTATGAATTATATTACACAATTACAACCTTTTTGATTCTTGATAAATTTTTGATATATTTGGCTTCTCGGTTGATCCTCATTGACCAAAAAGCTCTGATACCAACTGTGAGATCCCCGTTCCCACCGCGCACGGATTCGGGGTACTAGCAGCGGAAGTAGCACTTCTAGCGCGAGTCAGGGTCCCACACTCGGGGCCTCATCCACGGATATCCGGACAAAAGACTAATCCGTCGGTTTTTCCAAAACCGAACCCGGAAAAACTTCCCTTATCCGGAAAGCACGGGTGATTCCTCCAGGATAACTTTTTACTCTAACGTAGTCAAGACCATTAGTGATCAAACTGATCCGACTGCACCTATAAAGATACTCGGTCATATCAGGGAAGAAACTTGCACTTGGATCATTGGGATCAACGCTTTTTTTCCCATCAAGAGGCACAGCCGTTGATTCCTATCCATAGAACAATTACTATCCGGGACTTACTTCATCTATCGTAATAACAGAAATTGAGTCTCGATTTACGGATCCATCAGTCCAGCCTAACCCCATCCAGTCCCATGGGTTAGTAGCCAACCGCCCAACCACTGTAGTGATGGGATCCAATTAAGAATTTGGTTAGGTTTTGTCCCGGGTACCAAGGAAAAGAGTTCCAAGGCCCCCTAGCCGGAAGTTCATGCAAACATAAAACTAGTCACACCACTTACACACCCAATATGAAATTGCCTTTTTCTTAGCATCAGCTAACTTTAAAACAATCCTTTAATGAAACCATTATGTCACTGATGACAATCCTCATAGTCTCTGGTTGAATCCTTATTTCCAGTCATTTATTCATCGGTATACTTATGGCATCATTGGCAACCAGAACGCTCACCACCTGTTCACTCAGGGGCCTTTTCCATAGTTCCTAGCTCATAGTAACCGGCAATATATTCATATAACAGAATGGAATCTCCGTGGAAGATCAGCAAGATCAACCCACAGATCCATATAAAAGAGCCATGGACTCATCCGTTGAGGACCAGCAAGGTCAATCAACCAGATCCATGCCCGGTTTCAGAAAACAACTCTTATTCCTTGTTCCAATATCTCCCACGATGCACGTGTGGGTATCTTCGGCGACCCAGAGCCCGAGCACCGTATGGTCAGCACCCTCTAGGATCCTCACAGGTGACCTAGCGCTTCACTCATAGGCCGCTTCCTTGGTCCCTCATCCACCGTACCGGGAAGCTCACCATTTAAATCAAACCGAGGCTGGTCAAGACCTCGGTCGACCTTGCTACGCGAGACGTCCTCCATTGACTCTCCGTCAGCAGTTGCAACTTTAACAGTTAGGTCTTCATGACCTTAATCCACAAGATGGTCAAAATGCTTCCCTAGCATTCTTGAAATAAAACAGTCATTTACAAACAGTCACAAAATACAGTTTCTAAATCGAACTCTCGTCTTTCCACATTATCCCTCCTTAGTCCACATTACTTATTTCACATTCCATTCAATGTGTACTCATTCTCATCCATTTCCTTATATCGACGACACATTAATTCACATACACATTCACATTCACATCCATACATCCACATCTACATGCATACATCCATTTTTACATCCTCATTTATACATCCACATCCCATATCCACATTCATACATACACATCCATATCCACATCCATACATCCACATCCACATCCACATTCACATACATACATCCACATCTACATGCTTACCTCCATTTTCACATCCTCATTTATACATCCACATTCATACATACACATCCATATCCATATCCATACATCCACATCCACATCCACATTCACATCCATACATCCACATCTACATGCATATATCATTTTTCACATCCTCATTCATACGTCCACATCCACATACATATATCCATATCCGTATCTACATCCATACAACCACATCCACTTCCACTTTCACATGCATACATCCACATCTACATGCATACATCCATTTTCACATCCTCATTCATACATACATCCACATCCGTATCTACATCCATTCTTGCCCTATCACAACCCATATACATCTTATCCCATCACATACACTTCTCACCTCATCCCATACACATCTTATCACATCTTGACTCATCTTATCACTTCCTAACTCATCTCATATGCATCTTATCACATCTTATCACATCCCATACACCTCTTATCACATCCTATCACATCTTATCACATCCTATCACATCTCATACACCTCTTATCACATCCTATCACTTTCATACACATCTTATCACATCTTATCACATCCCATACACCTCTTATCACATCCTATCACATCTCATACACATCTTATCACATCCTATCACATCTCATACACCTCTTATCACATCCTATCACTTTTCATACACATCTTATCACATCTCATACACCTCTTATCACATCCTATCACTTCCCATATCTATATATAGAATACAGGAGAATTCTTATATAAGATTTCTCTACACATTTATTTATGCATAAATTCCATTTAAGGAGACTAACACTTTCGAAATAAAAATCAATCTTTTATGCATCTTCCTATGCATAAATTCATTTTGAATGAAAATGACACTTTTGAATTAAAATTCAATCTTTTATGCATCTTCCTATGCATAAATTCAATTTGGATGAGAATAACACTTTTGAATTGAAATTCCATTCTTTTATGCATCTTCCTATGCATAAATTCAATTTGGTAAGAATTACACTTTTAGAATAAAAGAATTTCTCTTATGCATCTAAGTTATGCATAAAATCCATTTATGATGAAAATCACACTTTTAGTATAAAAAGAATATCTTTTATGCATACCTCTATGCATGAAATTCAATATGATAAAAGTAACACTTTTACAATAAAATAATCAACTTTTATGCATACCTCTATGCGTGAAATCCAAATATGATAAAAGTAACTCTTTTATAATAAAATAATCAACTTTTATGCATACCTCTATGCATGAAATCCAAATATGATAAAAGCAACACTTTTATAATAAAATAATCAACTTTTATGCATACCTCTATGCATGAAATCCAAATATGATAAAAGCAACACTTTTATAATAAAATAATCAACTTTTATGCATACCTCTATGCATGAAATCCAAATATGATAAAAGTCACACTTTTATAATAAAATAGTCAACTTTTATGCATACCTCTATGCATGAAATCCAAATATGATAAAAGTCACACTTTTATAATAAAATAATCAATTTTTATGCATACCTCTATGCATGAAATCCAAATATGATAAAAGTAACACTTTTATAATAAAATAATCAACTTTTATGCATACCTCTATGCATGAAATCCAAATATGATAAAAGTCACACTTTTATAATAAAATAGTCAACTTTTATGCATACCTCTATGCATGAAATCCAAATATGATAAAAGTCACACTTTTATAATAAAATAATCAGTTTTTATGCATACCTCTATGCATGAAATCCAAATATGATAAAAGTAACACTTTTATAATAAAATAATAAACTTTTATGCATACCTCTATGCATGAAATCCAAATATGATAAAAGTCACACTTTTATAATAAGATAATCAACTTTTATGCATACCTCTATGCATGAAATCCAAATATTGTAAAAGTCACACTTTTATAATAAAATAATCAACTTTTATGCATACCTCTATGCATGAAATTCAATTATGATAGAAGAAACACTTTTATATTAAAATAATAATTCTTTTATGCATACCTCTATGCATGAAATCCAAATATGATAAAAGAAACACTTTTATATTAAAATAATAATTCTTTTATGCATACCTCTATGCATGAAATCCAAATATGATAAAAGAAACACTTTTATATTAAAATAATGATTCTTTTATGCATACCTCTATGCATGAAATCCAAATATGATAAAAGAAACACTTTTATATTAAAATAATAATTCTTTTATGCATACCTCTATGCATGAAATCCAAATATGATAAAAGTAACACTTTTACAATAAAATATCATCAATTATGCATAACATAAAAATCAATTTCTCCATGATTACAATAAAATTCTTTCAATTAATCTAGGATGATAATTCCTAGAATATGGTAGGAAGTTCTCCTTTCATGCTTTGAATAAAATTATTTTATGTGTAATTTTTATAAAAATTTTGCCATAGCTCCGCTACTATGTGACTGAGAAATCTCAATTTATTTTGAAGGATAAAGCTTATCATTAAGGAAATGATTAGAATGATCCCTAATAGGATCATTAACCCAATAATGGGTTGAATCATTAATATTCATGAAATACATAAACTAAAAGCATAGAAAAAAGCCATCAATTTGATCTCAAGCATAGATTTTTCTTGGATTAAGGAAAAGATTTATGAAAAGCTTTATTTGGATTGAGAATGGGTCATGAGTATGACCATTTCTTGAGTGAGAGAGAGAAATTACATAAAAACCATTAGAATTAAGCATAAATAAAAATTTATGTAATTCTTAACTATCATTAATCAATTAACTTCAATAGCATTCATCAAATTATGTAACTCTTCACTACCATTCATCAATTAACTTCAATAACATTCAAAAACCATTCCAATTAAGCTTCTCAAGCTTGAGAGGGGTTGAGAAGAGAGAAACATTGAGAAATTATAGAAAATGATCAAAATTCACTAATTACCTTACAAATTGCTTGATTCTTTGTTCACGGTAGAGGCCCCCAACCAATAAATTGGTTAAGTATGTTGATGGAGCCACCAATGGGGATTGAAGAAAGAGGGAAGCTCCAATTTCTTCAATTTGGAGAGAATTTTAGAGAATAGTAGAAATTAGCATTATTTCAGCATAACTCTAGTATAGTAAAATTCTTCTATTTTTTTCAAAGGACTCATGTTCTATTTATAGGAGAGGGAAGCTCTAACCAAAGCTAACTAAATTCTAGAATTTTCCAAATTCAGTTTGGTTGAATTTGGACTAGATTTGGACCTAGTTTGGTTCCTTTTTGATTCGGTTTGGTTCCATTTTGATTTGGTTTGGTTCAAGAGAGAGGAGAGATAAAAATATCACATTATTTTTGAGTTTAAAACTCATTCAAGCATGTGAAATATGCACCTCCTTTAAAGAACTCCCCTTCCTTACATATGTGTCAAAATGGAATCATTATACCCAAAATATCTCATATTTTTAATATTGCTCATAGTTTTTTACTAATAAACTTTGTACATTTTCAACTCTTCATCTTGTGTGAGCATTTACTCATTTTTGGATACCCAAAATATCTCATAATTTTAATATTTCTCATAGTTTTTTACTAATAAACCTTGTACATTTTCAACTATTCATCTTATGTGAGCATTTACTCATTTTTGGATACCCAAAATATCTCATATTTTTGATATTACTCATAGTTTCTTACTAATAAACCTTGTACATAGTCAACTCTTCATCTTATGTGAGCATTTACTCATTTTTGGGTATCTTCTTTTACAAAATTGGATTTATCTCCTCCCTACACATGGATTGATGCTATTGGCCCATAGGAACCTTAATTGGACCATAATCCAAAAATTTCTGAAAATCTAGACCCTTAGGCAGGGATTTCATTCACGTGATCACGTTAACCGCGAAGTGGTAATAACACTAGTTAATAACACTCTCACACACTTGTTAATATCATAGATATTCACACAACCGGGAGAAACTTGCTATCCCGGTTTTCCCGGCGGGCTACTAGCTTGGCCCGGCGGGCCACTGTTTAGCCCGGCGGGTTACTTATCTAGCCCGGCGGGCCTTTTTTTGCGCCAAAAACTTGGCTGTTTTGGAGGGACCTATATAAAGGGTTTCCCCTCACTTCCAAATGTGCTTTACCAAAGTACTTGGGTGGCTCACCTCAGGCTAAAAGACACAAGAGGTGAGTATAAATATTCTGGATTTTTGTTTGAAGCTTGTTAATAATATTTTGTATTTTATAAGATTTTGATTGTAAATGGTTTATCGTATTTGTTACGTGGACTAGCAATGTCTCCTCTTGGGTGGTCTACTCGAGTGCCAATTGGTCTGGGTAGGAGCTTCCCTAGAGGAGGGTATAGGTGGTGAGATGTTCGGGACATCATCTCTATCTAGGGATGGATTGCCTCAAATGCATCTCACCAAACGTTTGGTTTCTTTAGGTCGACTAGCAATACCTCCTCTTGGGTGGTCTACTCGAGTGCCATTTGGTCTGGGTAGAAGCTTCTCTAGAGGAGGATATAGGTGGTGAGATGTTCGGGACATCATCTCTATTTAGGGATGGATTGTCTCAAATGCATCTCACCAAACGTTTGATTTCTTTAGGTCGACTAGCAATACCTCCTCTTGGGTGGTCTACTCGAGTGCCATTTGGTCTGGGTAGGAGCTTCTCTAGAGGAGGATATAGGTGGTGAGATGTTCGGGACATCATCTCTATTTAGGGATGGATTGCCTCAAATGCATCTCACCAAACGTTCGGTTGCATTGGCAAGAAGTGGGTTTTAGACTTTATAATTGCATATTTTAGTTTTACTCAGGCTGTTTTGGATCTCAAATCTTGCATGATTGTTGTTTAGGTGTTACAATGGTTGCTTCTAATTGCGGCACATCAACCCAACGAAGCAACAGACCATTAGAAACTAGTGGAGCTTCCTTGCAACGAGATATGACAGCACAAACTTTGAATGTTGCGTCTCAAAGTGGCAAGAGGAGGAGCGGAGGAAAATCACCGGGACCTGAATGGCAATTTGCTTCCAATCTTTCTAGATTTGTCGAATGGAAGTGTAATTTTTGTGGCTTGGTAAAATCTGGGGGTGCTCCCAGAATAAGGGAGCATTTGCTTGGCACTAGCACAAAAAATCCCGGAGGTAAATGCAAGGGTGCAGGAGCTGATGATGCTGCAAAGCGCCTTAGAGCTTTGATAAGTAAACAAGCATCACAAAACAAGAGGCCCAATCTCTGTGCAAGAAATCACCAATCGCCGAATTTGGCAGCATCAAGTGGAGGGATCTCCAACCAAGGAGTGACTCCAACACATACTACTTGCCAAAATGACACCCAAGGTCCAGATGTCTCAATACCGATGGATGCATCTCCTGAGTTTCAGGTGGGTATGTCTCGTACCAGACAAACTAATCTAGTTGACAGCTTTCGTGCCACTGCTTTAGAGGATGCTCAACTTGCTTTAGCGAAAGCGATCTTCTTTACTGGTTCTTCATTGTCTATGGTCACGAAAGATTCATGGAAGATGGCTTGGAAGAAGATTGGAGAATATGGTCCTGGGTTTTGTCCACCAACTTATCACCACATGCGAAATCAATTACTTGACAAGTGTTATGACAACACATGGGAAAGCGTTCAAAGACTCATAATTGACACCACAAATCAGTCTGGATGCACAATTGTCAGTGATGGTTGGTCGAATGCCCAAAGTCGTCCATTGATAAATGTAATGTTGGTATGTCCTCGTGGGGAATGCTTTATCAAAGCTGTTGATAGCTCCGGGGAAATTAAATCTGGTCAATTTATCGCCGATATCATTGGTGATGCTATCGACCAAGTTGGGTCTGAAAATGTGCTTCAAGTGATTATGGATAATGCAGCTAATTGTCGAGCAGCAGGTCGTATGTTGGAATCTCGATTTTCCAATATCTATACATTTGGTTGTAACACTCATAGCCTTAACTTGGTGTTACAAGATTGGTACAAAAATGCTGATACAGAGTGGTTCAAGGAGATTATCGATAGTGCAAGTAAGATTGTCAAATTTGTGCTCAAACGGCAACGTGTTTTAGATATGTATCGTCAACGCATGGAAACTATGCTAAAGTTGCCTTGTGAAACCAGATTTTGCACTAATTTTTATATGCTTCAATCTCTCCTAAGAAATAGGAATGCAGTCATGGAAACCTTTGTGTGTGCTGGCTTCTCTGAGTGGGAGGTTGACCAGTCCGAAAAGGTTAAAGAAAAGGTGAGGTACATGCGATCTTTGATATCGGATCGTAGTTTATGGGAGGAAGCAGCAGATTGTTATCATGTTATGATGCCAGTTATGCTTGCTTTGCGCCAGTTGGATTCTAGATTGCCAAATATCGGGAAGGTTTGGATGGCGTGGTGGTCCATTCAAGAAAGCCTCGCAAACCCAGAGGAGCCCACTAAAACTGTTGTCAAGCATTGGAGTCCTCCATTCACCAGAGCAAGGAGAAATATCTTGGCCAAGTATGTAAGCGCTCGGTGGGTAGGAGCACATAGTCCATTGCATAGTGTTGCATATTGTCTTGACCCAGAATACTGGCATATGGACGTGAATGCCCTAGATGAGGAGGTAATCGATGATTTCTATGATGTTGTGGAGCGATTTTATGAAGGTCCAGATGAGCAAGCAACAGCGGTAATTGAGCTAACCAAGTATAAATTGAAAGAAGGTAGATTTGCCTTGGAGTTTGTGCAAAAGCTTGCTAAGGAACAGCCTGCTTGGAAATGGTGGATGTTGAATGGGGGAAGTGTTCCAACTTTGCGACGCTTAGCTGTGAGTGTAAGATCCCTGTTCCCACCGAGCAACGGATTCAGGGTACTGGCAGCGGAAGTAACGCTTCTCGCGCGGGACAGGGGTCCCACACTCGGGGCCTCGCCCACGGATATCCGGATAAGAGACTAATCCGTCGGTTGT
Organism: Cibotium barometz; assembly: GCF_041138505.1. NCBI lineage: Eukaryota > Viridiplantae > Streptophyta > Polypodiopsida > Cyatheales > Cibotiaceae > Cibotium > Cibotium barometz. The sequence continues at coordinate 8,148,657 of NC_141070.1, forward strand.
TCCAAAACCGAACCCGGAAAAACTTCCTCTACCGGAAAGCACGGGCGATTCCACCAGGATAACTTTTTACTCTAACGTAGTCAAGATCATTTCTGATCGAGATGATCCGATTACATCTATAAGATACTTAGTCAGTTCAAGGAAGAAACTTGCACTTGGATCATTGGGATCAACGCTTTTTTCCCCATTCAAGAGGCACAGCCGTTGATTCCTATCCATAGAACAGTTTCTGTCCGGGATTTATTTTTTTTTTTCTATCGTAAAAACAAAAGTTTGAGTCTCGATTTACGGATCCATCAGTCCAGCCTAACCCCATCCAGTCCCATGGGTTAGCCAACCGCCCAACCACTGTAGTGATGGGATCCAATTAAAAATTTGGTTAGGTTTTGTCCCGGGTACCAAGGAAAAGAGTTCCAAGGCCCCCTAGCCGGATGTTCATGCAAAATAAAACTAGTCACACCACTCACACACCCAATATGAAATTGCCTTTTTCAACCAGATTCAACCAGTTTAAAACAATCCTTTAATAAAACCATAGTATCATTGATCACCATCTTCCAATTTATCCAATTGATTCTTAATTTCCCATCATTCCTTCATCAGAGTATCTATGGCATCATTGGCAACTAGAACGCTCAGGAGCCGTTTCGATAGTTCCTAGCCCATAATACTTGGCAATATAATCACTTAACAAGATGGACTCTCGTTGAAGATCAGCAAGATCAACCAACAGATCCATATAAGGAGCCATGGACTCATCCATTGAAGACCAGCAAGGTCAATCAACCAGATCCATGCTCGATTTCAGAAAACAACTCCAACTCTGTTCCAATATCTTCCTCGACGCACGCGTGGGTATCCTAGGCAACCCAGAGCCCAGAGCCCGAGCACCGTATGGTCAGCACCCTCTAGGATCCTTCGCAGGTAACCTAGCGCTTCACGCATAGGCCGCTTCCTTGGCCCCTCATCCACCGTACCGGAAGCTCACCATTTTAATCGCACCGAGGCTGGTCAAGACCTCGGCCGACCTTGCTACGCGAGACGTCCTTCATTGACTCCCCGTCAGCAGTTGCAACTTTACCATCACGACTTTAATCACAAGACGGTCAAAATGCTCCCCCCAGCATTCTTGACATAAAACAATCATTTACAAACAGCATTTACAAACAGTATTTACAAACAGTTTACAACACAATTTCTATTTTAACTTTCATTTTTCCACATTATCCTTCATCAATCTACATTACTTATTCCATATTCCATTTATATGTATACTCATCCCATCACATCATTTCTATCTCATCACTTTAGATTCCCTCACATCGCATATCGTATATTCACATCCATACATCCACATCTATATGCATACATTCACATCTACATGCATACATCTACATCTCTATGCATACATCCACATCCACATTCACATTCACCTCCATACATCTACATCTACATGCATACATCCACATCTCCATTCACATCTACATCTATACATCTACATCTACATGCATCCATCCACCTCCACATCCACATCTACATCTATACATCTACATCTACATGCATACATCCATATCTCCATTCCCATCTACATCTATACATCTACATCTACATGCATCCATCTACCTCCACATCCACATCTACATCTATACATGTACATCTACATGTATACATCCACCTCCACATCCACATCCGTATCTATACATCTACATCTACATGTATACATCCACATCCACATCTATACATCTACATCTACATGCATACATCCACATCTACATCTATACATCTACATCTACATGCATACATCCATATCTCCATTCCCATCTACATCTATACATCTACATCTACATGCATCCATCTACCTCCACATCCACATCTACATCTATACATGTACATCTACATGTATACATCCACCTCCACATCCACATCCGTATCTATACATCTACATCTACATGTATACATCCACATCCACATCTATACATCTACATCTACATGCATACATCCACATCTCCATTCACATCTACATCTATACATCTACATCTACATGCATCCATCCACCTCCACATCCACATCTACATCTATATATCTACATCTACATGCAAACATCCACATCTCCATGCATAATAAAATTCTTTTAATTAATCTAGGGTGATAGTTCCTAGAATATGGTAGAAAGTCCTCTTTTTATGCTTTGAATGAATTTATTTTATGCGTAATTTCTATAAAAATTTTGCCATAGCTCCGCTACTATGACTGATAAATCTCAATTTTTTTTCCTAAGGGATAAAGCTCATTATTAAAGAAATAATTAGAATGGTCTCTAATTGGATCATCAATCCATAATGGTCTCTAATTGGATCATTAAGAAAACAATTAGAATGGTCTCTAATTGGATCATCAATCCATAATGGTCTCTAATTGGATCATCAATCCATAATGGTCTCTAATTGGATCATTAAGAAAACAATTAAAATGGTCTCTAATTGGATCATCAATCCATAATGGTCTCTAATTGGATCATTAAGAAAACAATTAGAATGGTCTCTAATTGGGTCATCAATCCATAATGGATTGAATCATCAATGTGCATAAACTAAAAGCATAGCAAAAGCCATTAATTTGGCCTCAAGCATAGCTTAATCTTGGATTAAGGAAAAGCTTTATGAAAAGCTTCATTTGGATTGAGAATGGGTCATGAGTATGACCATTTCTTGAGTGAGAGAGAGAAATTATAAAAACCATTAGAATTTAAATATAAGTGGAATTTAACTTCTATAGCATTTAAAAAAACCATACCAATTAAACTTCTCAAGCTTGAGAGGGGTTGAGAAGAGAGAATCATTGAGAAATCATAGAAAAGATCAAAATTCAATATACTTACCTTATGATTTGCTTGATTCTTTATTCACGGTAGAGGCCCCCAACCAATCAATTGGTTTAGTATGTTGATGGAGCCACCAATGGGGATTGAAGAAAGAGAGAAGTATCAAAAACTAGTGAATTATTAAAGAATTCACAACTCTTGGCTTAGGTAGAGTAGAGTAACAAGCATAAGACTCTATCTAATTTGGCTTAGGTGGAGTAGAGTAACAAAGCATAAGACTCTATCTAATTTGGCTTAGGTGGAGTAGAGTAACAAAGCATAAGACTCTATATATTTTGGCTTAGGTGGAGTAGAGTAACAAAGCATAAGACTCTATCTAATTTGGCTTAGGTGGAGTAGAGTGACAAAGCATAAGACTCTATATATTTTGGCTTAGGTGGAGTAGAGTGACAAAGCATAAGACACTATATATTTTGGCTTAGGTGGAGTAGAGTGACAAAGCATAAGACACTATATATTTTGGCTTAGGTGGAGTAGAGTGACAAAGCATAAGACACTATATATTTTGGCTTAGGTGGAGTAGAGTAACAAAGCATAAGACTCTATCTAATTTGGCTTAGGTGGAGTAGAGTAACAAAGCATAAGACTCTATATATTTTGGCTTAGGTGGAGTAGAGTGACAAAGCATAAGACACTATATATTTTGGCTTAGGTGGAGTAGAGTGACAAAGCATAAGACACTATATATTTTGGCTTAGGTGGAGTAGAGTGACAAAGCATAAGACACTATATATTTTGGCTTAGGTGGAGTAGAGTGACAAGGCATAAGACTCTATCTAATTTGGCTTAGGTGGAGTAGAGTAACAAGGCATAAGACTCTATCTAATTTGGCTTAGGTGGAGTAGAGTAACAAGGCATAAGACTCTATATTTTTTTTTCAACAAGGGAAGGCTTCTATTTATAGGAAAATTTGAGCTCCTAACCAAACAAACTGATTCTAGAATTTTCCAAGTCAGTTTGGTCACTTTTTGACCATTTTTAGGTCAGTTAAGCTAACTTTTTGGAACTAGACTTGAATTAGGAGAGAGGAGAGATAAAATATCTCAATTTTTATGAGTTTAAAACTCATTCAAGCATGTGAAATATGCACCTCCTTTAAAGAGCTCTCCTTCCTTACATATGTGTCATAGTTTTTTTTTTTTTACTAATAAACCTTGTACATTTTCAACTCTTCATCTTATGTGAAATATGCACCTCCTTTAAAGAACTCCCCTTTCTTACATATGTGTTTTTTAAACTAATAAACCTTGTACATTTTCAACTCTTCATCTTATGTGAGCATTTAAGGGACTCCCCTTCCTTACATATGTGTCATAATAAAATCATTTAAGGGAAATATGCACCTCCTTTAAAGAACTCCCCTTCCTTACATATGTGTCATAATGGAATCATTTTAATATTGCTCATAGTTTTTTACTAATAAACCTTGTACATTTTCAACTCTTCATCTTATGTGAAATATGCACCTCCTTTAAAGAACTCCCCCTTCCTTACATAGGTGTCATAATGGAATCATTTTAATATTGCTCATAGTTTTTTTACTAATAAACCTTGTACATTTTCAACTCTTCACCTCATGTGAGCATTTACTCATTTTTGGGTATTTTCTTTTTACAATTTGGATTTATCTCCTCCCTACACATGGATTGATGCTATTGGCCCATAGGAACCTTAATTGGACCATAGTCTAAAGATTTCTGAAAATCTAGACCCTTAGGCTAAGGTTCTTTATACCTATTTCCAATTAATTCCAATTGCACATTGGAAAATTCTTTTTAAATTTCTGTTTCAGGGGAACTCATCTGAATTATAAGAGATATTTTTCTATCCAAAAATATTCAAAATCTGAATATTCTCTCTCTAGAATATTTTCTCTCTCTAGGTTAAAACAGCCACAAACAAGATCTCTTATATTTCAGAAAAGGAATTGATTACAGGGGAATATACTAGACATCAAAAAGGGGTTGGGGGAGGAATCTTACATTCTACCCCACTTAAAAAACGCGAGATGTCCTCATCTCGCAACTTGGAATAATTTTGCAAGATGTACAAATATGAGACTTAGAGAAAAATTTTAATCACGATTAACCACCAAGAAAAGTCTTAAAGAGAGCAAGATTCAAAATAAGAACAAGATTTAAACTTTATTCATTCTCAGAACTTATACAGTAAAGATAGAGAAACTCTTTACACTTCCATAAGCCCGTCCATCATATGGTCACAAAAGCAGTCCTCACAAGCTGCACAAGTATAGGGTAACTCATCTATGGGAATGATTCTGCTGGTTATTGCCGCACCTATCTCAGTGGTATGAGGTGATCTAACAAAAGGACCTCTGAGAGGCAAGCCAAAAACGGGATAAAGGCATATCTTCTCATGAGGAAGAAAACACGTCAGTAAGAAGACCCGCTCAGAAAACCCAAGATGCCTTGATCTCATGACGCAGTAGTATCGAGGACCCAAACCCAAAGCTTCAATAACCATGGCCAAGCGGACATTGTTACGAAAGTGCTACTGACCCCAGGGTGTTACCCTAGTTATGTTTTGATAGGTCCGCCATTTGGTCTGCGCTACAGAAGTTCCTAGGTGAGGAAAAAGTGAGCGCTCATACTGTTCTATAAAGTCTTTCTTCACAGACTCTCTTGCGTCTTGAAGGTGAGAAATCATCAGGGATAAAACTAATTCCTGTTGCCAAGCCATGAAGGAGATTAAGAAAGAAAGGAGATTGATGGGGGTAAGATTACTGTGAGTGACAAGTAAGTTACGACTTATATAAAGGAAGGAGCTAGCGTAACCTAGAAGCCACACGGTAACTTGCCACTGAAGTTTTACCGTCTTTCCATGATTTGTGTTTGACACATTTTTCTATAGAAGGTATTAAGAATTTTGAGATGAGGAGATAAAAGAAGCTTGTAGGCTAAGTCACCTACTTTCATTGAATTCAGATATAAGGGTCACAATATCTGGGGAATAACTTCTTATACTCCCCAAAAGATAAAGAACTTCTTTTGGGCCATACTCGAATGAAAACCAAAACCTTGGTATCCAAAACACCGATTCTCACTTCTAAACTCATTGTTCTAAATCCTTAAAATAGGCGTGACTCCTGAGAAGTATTTTAGGAAAAGGGTATTCCTTTTTTAAACAGAAACTTTCTTTTATTTTAGAGAGGGAATAATTATAAGATCCGAAAGGGAGATTCTTACTCCTATATACCTCGAAGGCTGGGGAGGAATCTTACATCCTACCCCACTTAAAAAGTGCGAGATGTCCTCATCTCGCAAGGTAGAGGACAGCTCTTATTCTTAAGATCCAATTTTTATTCTGGGGTTGCTTATATTCTGGTCACCCAACAGAACACTGGGATAAATATCCCTTATATAGAACTCATCATTAAATAACAATTCATTCAGATTATATCATTCATATCTTTAACATGATAATGGTCCATTACACCGAAAAGTTTCCTTCGGAACATTCCTCCACACGGAAATTTCAGTCAAGCAAGTTCTCAATTTGACATCCCTTAACTTGATCTACCGGTCAAGTATTAACAGTAGCAATCTGACAGCACAACCCACTAATCTCATAGTGATTTGCTGAATTCGTTATCATCATTCTAGTTATGAATATCATCACAGGGACTCGTCCCATTCCCCCTCATTGTGGTTTCATTTTATTTCAACTAATTTTTAAAAATCAACATTTTTCAATCAGCATTTTCAATCAGAATCCAAATCAATTCATTCATTCTCAAACAGAATTAAAAATCATATCAATCACATTCAAAATCATCATCTAGATAGCATTAACGCTTATAATTTCAAGTCTTAGATTTACTCGTATATACTGTCAGTAAAGAGCTGCAGTATACTCTCGGTATATACGGGTAGTCACGGCCCTTGGAATTATAAGGTAAATACTATCATGTCTAGGCCTCAAGCAAGTCAGGGTTTCTATATAATTGCGGTACTTCCATCTGAAGACCCAATTACCAAAATTACGAGTTTCAGTTTGAATATCAAATTGTATGAATTATATCACACAATTATAATCTTTTTGTGTTTCTTGATAAATTTTTGACATATTTGTCTTCTCAGTTGATCTTTATTAACCAAATGCTCTGATACCAACTGTAAGATCCCTGTTCCCACCGAGCAATGGATTCAGGGTACTGGCAGCGGAAGTAGCGCTTCTCGCGCGGGACAGGGGTCCCACACTCGGGGCCTCGCCCACGGATATCCGGATAAGAGACTAATCCGTCGGTTGTTCCAAAACCGAACCCGGAAAAACTTCCTCTACCGGAAAGCACGGGCGATTCCACCAGGATAACTTTTTACTCTAACGTAGTCAAGATCATTTCTGATCGAGATGATCCGATTACATCTATAAGATACTTAGTCAGTTCAAGGAAGAAACTTGCACTTGGATCATTGGGATCAACGCTTTTTTCCCCATTCAAGAGGCACAGCCGTTGATTCCTATCCATAGAACAGTTTCTGTCCGGGATTTATTTTTTTTTTTCTATCGTAAAAACAAAAGTTTGAGTCTCGATTTACGGATCCATCAGTCCAGCCTAACCCCATCCAGTCCCATGGGTTAGCCAACCGCCCAACCACTGTAGTGATAGGATCCAATTAAAAATTTGGTTAGGTTTTGTCCCGGGTACCAAGGAAAAGAGTTCCAAGGCCCCCTAGCCGGATGTTCATGCAAAATAAAACTAGTCACACCACTCACACACCCAATATGAAATTGCCTTTTTCAACCAGATTCAACCAGTTTAAAACAATCCTTTAATAAAACCATAGTATCATTGATCACCATCTTCCAATTTATCCAATTGATTCTTAATTTCCCATCATTCCTTCATCAGAGTATCTATGGCATCATTGGCAACTAGAACGCTCAGGAGCCGTTTCGATAGTTCCTAGCCCATAATACTTGGCAATATAATCACTTAACAAGATGGACTCTCGTTGAAGATCAGCAAGATCAACCAACAGATCCATATAAGGAGCCATGGACTCATCCATTGAAGACCAGCAAGGTCAATCAACCAGATCCATGCTCGATTTCAGAAAACAACTCCAACTCTGTTCCAATATCTTCCTCGACGCACGCGTGGGTATCCTAGGCAACCCAGAGCCCGAGCACCGTATGGTCAGCACCCTCTAGGATCCTTCGCAGGTAACCTAGCGCTTCACGCATAGGCCGCTTCCTTGGCCCCTCATCCACCGTACCGGAAGCTCACCATTTTAATCGCACCGAGGCTGGTCAAGACCTCGGCCGACCTTGCTACGCGAGACGTCCTTCATTGACTCCCCGTCAGCAGTTGCAACTTTACCATCACGACTTTAATCACAAGACGGTCAAAATGCTCCCCCCAGCATTCTTGACATAAAACAATCATTTACAAACAGCATTTACAAACAGTATTTACAAACAGTTTACAACACAATTTCTATTTTAACTTTCATTTTTCCACATTATCCTTCATCAATCTACATTACTTATTCCATATTCCATTTATATGTATACTCATCCCATCACATCATTTCTATCTCATCACTTCAGATTCCCTCACATCGCATATCGTATATTCACATCCATACATCCACATCTATATGCGTACATTCACATCTACATGCATACATCTACATCTCTATGCATACATCCACATCCACATTCACATTCACCTCCATACATCTACATCTACATGCATACATCCACATCTCCATTCACATCTACATCTATACATCTACATCTACATGCATCCATCCACCTCCACATCCACATCTACATCTATACATCTACATCTACATGCATACATCCATATCTCCATTCCCATCTACATCTATACATCTACATCTACATGCATCCATCTACCTCCACATCCACATCTACATCTATACATGTACATCTACATGTATACATCCACCTCCACATCCACATCCGTATCTATACATCTACATCTACATGTATACATCCACATCCACATCTATACATCTACATCTACATGCATACATCCACATCTACATCTATACATCTACATCTACATGCATACATCCATATCTCCATTTCCATCTACATCTATACATCTACATCTACATGCATCCATCTACCTCCACATCCACATCTACATCTATACATGTACATCTACATGTATACATCCACCTCCACATCCACATCCGTATCTATACATCTACATCTACATGTATACATCCACATCCACATCTATACATCTACATCTACATGCATACATCCACATCTCCATTCACATCTACATCTATACATCTACATCTACATGCATCCATCCACCTCCACATCCACATCTACATCTATATATCTACATCTACATGCAAACATCCACATCTCCATGCATAATAAAATTCTTTTAATTAATCTAGGGTGATAGTTCCTAGAATATGGTAGAAAGTCCTCTTTTTATGCTTTGAATGAATTTATTTTATGCGTAATTTCTATAAAAATTTTGCCATAGCTCCGCTACTATGACTGATAAATCTCAATTTTTTTTCCTAAGGGATAAAGCTCATTATTAAAGAAATAATTAGAATGGTCTCTAATTGGATCATCAATCCATAATGGTCTCTAATTGGATCATTAAGAAAACAATTAGAATGGTCTCTAATTGGATCATCAATCCATAATGGTCTCTAATTGGATCATCAATCCATAATGGTCTCTAATTGGATCATTAAGAAAACAATTAGAATGGTCTCTAATTGGGTCATCAATCCATAATGGATTGAATCATCAATGTGCATAAACTAAAAGCATAGCAAAAGCCATTAATTTGGCCTCAAGCATAGCTTAATCTTGGATTAAGGAAAAGCTTTATGAAAAGCTTCATTTGGATTGAGAATGGGTCATGAGTATGACCATTTCTTGAGTGAGAGAGAGAAATTATAAAAACCATTAGAATTTAAATATAAGTGGAATTTAACTTCTATAGCATTTAAAAAAACCATACCAATTAAACTTCTCAAGCTTGAGAGGGGTTGAGAAGAGAGAATCATTGAGAAATCATAGAAAAGATCAAAATTCAATATACTTACCTTATGATTTGCTTGATTCTTTATTCACGGTAGAGGCCCCCAACCAATCAATTGGTTTAGTATGTTGATGGAGCCACCAATGGGGATTGAAGAAAGAGAGAAGTATCAAAAACTAGTGAATTATTAAAGAATTCACAACTCTTGGCTTAGGTAGAGTAGAGTAACAAGCATAAGACTCTATCTAATTTGGCTTAGGTGGAGTAGAGTAACAAAGCATAAGACTCTATCTAATTTGGCTTAGGTGGAGTAGAGTAACAAAGCATAAGACTCTATATATTTTGGCTTAGGTGGAGTAGAGTAACAAAGCATAAGACTCTATCTAATTTGGCTTAGGTGGAGTAGAGTAACAAAGCATAAGACCCTATATATTTTGGCTTAGGTGGAGTAGAGTGACAAAGCATAAGACACTATATATTTTGGCTTAGGTGGAGTAGAGTGACAAAGCATAAGACACTATATATTTTGGCTTAGGTGGAGTAGAGTGACAAAGCATAAGACACTATATATTTTGGCTTAGGTGGAGTAGAGTAACAAAGCATAAGACTCTATCTAATTTGGCTTAGGTGGAGTAGAGTGACAAAGCATAAGACTCTATATATTTTGGCTTAGGTGGAGTAGAGTGACAAAGCATAAGACACTATATATTTTGGCTTAGGTGGAGTAGAGTGACAAAGCATAAGACACTATATATTTTGGCTTAGGTGGAGTAGAGTGACAAGGCATAAGACTCTATCTAATTTGGCTTAGGTGGAGTAGAGTAACAAGGCATAAGACTCTATCTAATTTGGCTTAGGTGGAGTAGAGTAACAAGGCATAAGACTCTATTTTTTTTTTCAACAAGGGAAGGCTTCTATTTATAGGAAAATTTGAGCTCCTAACCAAACAAACTGATTCTAGAATTTTCCAAGTCAGTTTTTTTGACCATTTTTAGGTCAGTTAAGCTAACTTTTTGGAACTAGACTTGAATTAGGAGAGAGGAGATATAAAATATCTCAATTTTTATGAGTTTAAAACTCATTCAAGCATGTGAAATATGCACCTCCTTTAAAGAGCTCTCCTTCCTTACATATGTGTCATAGTTTTTTTTTTTTTACTAATAAACCTTGTACATTTTCAACTCTTCATCTTATGTGAAATATGCACCTCCTTTAAAGAACTCCCCTTCCTTACATATGTGTTTTTTAAACTAATAAACCTTGTACATTTTCAACTCTTCATCTTATGTGAGCATTTAAGGGACTCCCCTTCCTTACATATGTGTCATAATAAAATCATTTAAGGGAAATATGCACCTCCTTTAAAGAACTCCCCTTCCTTACATATGTGTCATAATGGAATCATTTTAATATTGCTCATAGTTTTTTTACTAATAAACCTTGTACATTTTCAACTCTTCATCTTATGTGAAATATGCACCTCCTTTAAAGAACTCCCCCTTCCTTACATAGGTGTCATAATGGAATCATTTTAATATTGCTCATAGCTTTTTTACTAATAAACCTTGTACATTTTCAACTCTTCACCTCATGTGAGCATTTACTCATTTTTGGGTATTTTCTTTTTACAATTTGGATTTATCTCCTCCCTACACATGGATTGATGCTATTGGCCCATAGGAACCTTAATTGGACCATAGTCTAAAGATTTCTGAAAATCTAGACCCTTAGGCTAAGGTTCTTTATACCTATTTCCAATTAATTCCAATTGCACATTGGAAAATTCTTTTTAAATTTCTGTTTCAGGGGAACTCATCTGAATTATAAGAGATATTTTTCTATCCAAAAATATTCAAAATCTGAATATTCTCTCTCTAGAATATTTTCTCTCTCTAGGTTAAAACAGCCACAAACAAGATCTCTTATATTTCAGAAAAGGAATTGATTACAGGGGAATATACTAGACATCAAAAAGGGGTTGGGGGAGGAATCTTACAGTGAGAGTGCTTCCGCAATGTGCTTCAAATTCTAGTTCTGAACGTAATTGGAGCAGTTACAAGTATGTGCATTCTATTAGCAGAAATCGTTTATTGAGTGATAGAGCTGAGAAGTTGGTGTATATGTATTGTAATGATAAATTGGTGAAGTCAATTGAGTCAGATGATTACAACGAAGAGATGCCTAAGTGGACATATGACATTACTCAGGATGAGTATGATGCAGAAGAGAATGGAGATGTAGAGCCTAATGTCCCACATACGTGCGATAACTTGTGCTTTATTGAAGAGATAGAAGAAAACTTGCAACCCGATTTTGGTGTTAGTAAAGCCACCCGCAGACGCTCCTCACGTTTGATGTAATCATGTTAGTTTTGACACACTCCAATGTAATCCGTCTTGCAACAACTGGATATCAAACATGTTGGTGAACATTTTAGAGAGAATGGTTTTTAGTCATGTCATGTTAAACTTAGAATACGAAATCATGTTAGTTTTGACACACTCCAAGGTAATCCGTCTTGCAACAACTGGATATCAAACATGTTGGTGATCAATTTAGAGAGTATGGTTTTTAGTCATGTCATGTTAAACTTAGAATACGAAATCATGTTAGTTTTGAGACACTCCAAAGTAATCCATCTTGCAACAACTGGATATCAAACATGTTAGTGTCAATTTAGAGAGTATGGTTTTTAGTCATGTCATGTTAAACTTAGAATACGAAATCATGTTAGTTTTGACACACTCCAAAGTAATCCGTCTTGCAACAACTGGATATCAAACATGTTAGTGTCAATTTAGAGAGTATGGTTTTTAGTCATGTCATGTTAAACTTAGAATACGAAATCATGTTAGTTTTGACACACTCCAATGTAATCCGTCTTGCAACAACTGGATATCAAACATGTTGGTGATCAATTTAGAGAGTATGGTTTTTAGTCATGTCATGTTAAACTTAGAATACGAAATCATGTTAGTTTTGAGACACTCCAAAGTAATCCGTCTTGCAACAACTGGATATCAAACATGTTAGTGTCAATTTAGAGAGTATGGTTTTTAGTCATGTCATGTTAAACTTAGAATACGAAATCATGTTGGTTTTGACACACTCCAATGTAATCCGTCTTGCAACAACTGGATATCAAACATGTTGGTGATCAATTTAGAGAGTATGGTTTTTAGTCATGTCATGTTAAACTTAGAATACGAAATCATGTTAGTTTTGAGACACTCCAAAGTAATCCGTCTTGCAACAACTGGATATCAAACATGTTAGTGTCAATTTAGAGAGTATGGTTTTTAGTCATGTCATGTTAAACTTAGAATACGAAATCATGTTAGTTTTGACACACTCCAAAGTAATCTGTGTGCATGTGTTTGTGTGTGTGCGAGAGAGAGAGAGAGAGAGAGAGAGATAGAGAGAGAGCATTGGAAATCTTTTGAACAAAGTTGCCGAATCTTGTTAAATTCCAGGGTTGCATTTAAGAGAGAGATAAGTTTAAATGCGGCTCTAACTCGCCCATGTGTCGTGCATTGGTCAACCGATCATAGTCGGCACCCAATTTAAAACATATATACAAATTTTTGTGAAATTCTTTGCCGCACAAAGCACACGTAGTACTGTTGACCATGTGTTGCAAAAGACAGGTCAAGTGGTACATGTGCCCACATGGGACAGTGTAGTGGCCAGACCATGAGTGAAAGAAACTATAACAAATAGGGCATGGTCCGCCACTTTCGTGCCCATGTAGAGGTGGTTGCTCCAAACTATTCGGGTGTTCAAATGCCGTCATAGGAGAGTTTGCATGGCCTTGCTCCTCCATTTGCGTTATGCGTCTCTTCAAGAGCTTGTTCTCTCTTAGTATATCTCTAGCGCTTGAACTTTCAGGTGCTTGCCCGCGCTCTGGTGCTGCTTCCGTCTGTTGAGGGCCTTGGGTGCCTCTAATTTGGTTGATTTGAGTTTGAAGCTCATCAACCGTGTGATGAACTTCCATTGAGGCTCCAAGAATGGCCAGTTTTGCAACTCATCTCGAGGCATAGTGATTGACTCACTCCGAATGTCTTCCACATGTAGATGAGGAGGTCGAGAGCTAAAATCTACAACTGAATTCTGCACAAATTGTGCATATAGCATTTTAGCAAACCAGAGGGGACAGTCACCGTGATGCATGGGTTGGGCCATGACATCCACAAAAATGCGCTCCGCATGCTCGATAATTAAAGGAACACTACATTGTGTCAGCTTCAAGCGCCTTTTTTTATGGCATCATTGGAGACGTCAGGCCAGATGCTCTTGACCATCTCTTTGGACACATTCTTGTTTACTTGGGCATACTGTAATCCATGGGCCGGTGCCCATTTGGAGGTGCGTCCGGCAATACGTGCCGCATCATTCACAGTGCCACTGCCCGAGATTTGCTTTAAGCGTTCAAATGCCTTCTTTGCGGCTTCATTATTATCAGCCATCTGAGAAAAAGTATGTATACACTTTAAGTTTATAGAATCAATGTTAATTTAGGAATAGCTTTAAAGTTATTTTCAGATATTGGTATAAGTTTATAAAATCAATGTTTATTTACTGCAAACTTGTTATTTTCAAATACTCAGAGAGAGAGAGAGAGAGAGAGAGAGAGAGAGAGAGAGAATTGGGATCAAAATAATATTTAACAATTGGGACCAAAATAGTGTCAGTCGATTAAAGGCAAGTCATGGAATAGATAGCCAACCAAAACATATCATTTACAAGAGGCTTTATAATAAGTGTGGTGTCATCTCAGATAGTGGACGTAAGCATGCAGCAGGTGACACTTCCAAATTCTTCAATTGCTCCTCAAAATCTGCCATGGTCTTCCTATCTTCCTTTGATGGCGTCATATAGGTAGCCGTCCATTCCTTAATCAAATTTGTGTGGATGGCAGTTTTACCCACCCACGGCACTTTGGTCATTTCTGCAAACTCAGCACAAAATAATGTAAACTTTTCAATCACCCAAGCCAAGCAGAAGACATCTGATGCCTTGCTCCATGGACAAGGGGACCTTACATCTGCGAGCTTAGGGGCTCTCCAGGGGCGTTGATCGTGCTCTGCTTTGTTGGCGATATTTGTGGGTTTGAACTCAATCCCATCCCTCAATGCAAGACCCCAGTCAATGATGCCTACCCGTGGCACCCCTTCTTTGGTGAAATCTATCATTATATTCCAGGGGTGGCAATCATTGTGGATGATCCCTTCAGCATGTGCAAAGGCCATGGTATTCACAAGGGCACAGATAAGCTCGGGAGCATGAAAAATCAAAGACTTGTATCGCTCCATTTCATGAGGAGCCACTTGTTTTTTCTTGTATCTGTTGCCTTTGCCTGCACAGCAAGCATGGAACTGAGGGTCCCCTTAGGAGGCAGAACACACTCCATTATATCTCCAAGACTTCCCCCATTAAAGAGGGGGAAGAGCAGTATCCATGGCTCCTTCCTTGTGTGCCCAATGGCGCGCACTATGCCCCTGTGGGTTAGGTCGATTGAAGCCTCCTGAGCAAAAGACTTCAATTGAGCCCTTCGGCTACCAAGGAATTGCTTTGCACAATAAGAAATGCCTTCTGGAAACCAGGAGACACCTTGAATATGGCATTTATGTACAACGCCGTACGATCCAGAGCCCATCTTCTTTTCTGTGATGATGGCCTCTGCAGGCAACCCAATTGTCATGCTGCAGTTAGTATTATGCTTTGTGCGCTGCAAGTGGGTGCCTTTAGAGAACTCACGTGCACCAGATGATAAATCTTCTTGTTCATCAGCAGGCCTGTCCAGCTCTTTGCGAGCTCTCTTGCTCAGGATAGCTTGGGTGTCTATGGCCTTTGCACGCTTGGACCTCTCTTTCTCTACCTTCCATTTTGTGTGGAAGTGCTCCAGCTTGGATTCATTTGTTTCCGCTGGTCTGTCGTCACCTAGGTCAACAGCGCATCTAGGCATGTTGCCCACAATGCTAGTAACAAAATGCTTGATGGCTGCTCCATCAGCACCCACATGGATATTTTTCACTGCGCGGACAACCTCACCTAATATTTGCTCAAATCGATTCCTATCAGACACAATACCCTCGATGTGATTAGGTGACAAGCAACTAATGAGGGTAACGAGTTTGATACGAATTGATTTCTTGATTTCAGAAGTAAGTGCAAGCGTCGCCATCAATCTGCACAATATAATTGACAAATAGTTGCAACATTTATAACCACAAAAAATGCTATTTGTAAGCTAACTAAGAGATTTCTACATCCAACACACTTATGACTCATGTCATGCAAACTAAATAATCACATTCATCGTCAAAAACAAACACAAAACACAAGTTTACGACTTAACTTGACGTCAGCAGACCTAGTCAGTATACCGACCATCTGCAGATATCGCATTAAGATGAAAACTATGGCACAAGTTAAATGCTTTGACACATCGTCAGCAGACCTAGTCAGTATACCGACCATCTGCAGATGACTATCAAACCAAATAACAAAAACAAACTTCACCACATAGCTTGGTGTCAGCAGACCTAGTCAGTAAACCGACCATCTGCAGATACCGTACTAAGTAGCAAAGCATCACACATGTCAAATGCTACGAGCGCACATCAGCAGACCTAGCCAGTAAACCGGCCATCTGCAGCGGGCTCTCAAAGCATTTAACAAAAACAAAGCCGCATTGTAACTTGGTAACTGCAAACCTAGTCAGTAAACCGACCATTTGCAGATACCGTGCCACAACGAAAACTTCTACATAAGTTAAATATTAAGAGTGCACATCAGCAGACCTAGCCAATCGCTCGGCCATCTGCAGCGGGCCTCTTAACATTTAACGACACATGCACATGCATCACAAACAACGTTAAACTTAAGCGTATGCAAAAAATTAAATGACACCAACACTTTCAACTTAAAAATTACCTCAAATTGATCACACTAGCACCACTGACACCAAGTACAAGGAAGATTCTGTGAACAGTGACCCCCTGGACCACCCTTTTATACCACAATATAGCCTGCCGGGCCGGGAGGCGGGCCCGACGGGCTTCTGCGCGCCCGGCGGGCCCGGCGGTCCAGACTTGTAGCCCGGCGGGCCATTTGTGGGTTACCAGGTCATCCCACCCTCTAGGATTTGAGAACTGTGAATTTTGTGAACATTGAGATTTGTGAACAATAGCTGTGATCACAAGAAAAAAGGCTGTGATCACGTGAATATGAAATCCCTGCCCTTAGGCTAAGGTCCTTTATACCCATTTCCAATTAATTCTAATTGCACATTGGAAAATTCTTTCTGAATTTCTGTTTCAGGGGAATTCATTTTAATAAGATGAGATATTTTTCTATCAAAAAATATTCAAAATCTGAATATTCTCTCTCTAGAATATTTTCTCTCTCTAGGTAGAGACAAGATCTCTTATATTTCAAAAGAGGGAATTGATTACAGGGGAATATGCTGGACATTTTGAGAGGCTGGCGAGGAATCTTACAGCGGGGATAGGAAACCTCCCATGACATGGTTAGGGTAGAGTTTCCTTAACGCCTAGCTGTAGCCCAAGACTCCATCAAAGAATTTGTAGGCTTCCTTTTGTGTGACTCATTCAAGTACATGCTCCATGAAGGGCAAGGGATAATGATCCCGCATGGTGGTAGAATTGACCTTTTTGAGGTCCACCCACACTCTTACCTTCTCATTCTTTTTGGGCACTATCACTATGGGTGATACCTACTCTGTGTGCTCTATTTTGTAGATGAATCTTGGGTCAAAGATTCTATCAATTTCTTCCTAGACCATCTTGGAATACTTTGAGTTCATAGGGTAAGCCGTTTGTTTGACTGGTCCCACTCCATCGACCCATCGGTATGGTGTAGTTGACTACTTTGGGAGGTACACCCTTCATATCTATGTCTTCTAGGCAAAGCAATCATGGAATGATTTAAGTGGAGCGATGAGCTTGGTCTCTTCCTTGGTAGAGAGATCATCTACAATGTATACTTACCTTGGGTCTTTGCCTATGCTTTCTAGGTTAATTTCCTTTACATTGGCTGGTCCATCATATGAGGTCCCTAGCTATCCATTGTGGGACCTTTGGGTGGAGTCATATTGTACAAACCTATTGGCAATCTCTCGAAGGTTTTGAAGTGTTGGGCAATTGTTTGGTCTCTTCCGCCGCCCTAGAGATTTCTTCTTATATTAGTTTTTTGGCTTCTTTTTCTACCAGCACTAACTTCTCTTTGCGTGTAGAGAAGAAAAGATTTTCCACTTTCGGGTTTGGGATCAATGGGATCCATTGGCTCTAGGGTGTTCATGTGGACCAGAAGGGAGTTATTTGTAAACTCCTTTTGCCAAATTTGTTTGAAGTTTTCATGTGCTTCAACATCCCTAACATATTTTCGCTAGTGGGTGTTTAAACTATCATGAAAATCATAGCATTCTACCCTAGGGAATCCATCAGGATTGCGATTTCTATGTGAGTGTGTACCCCTTTATGGTTCCTCTTTATTGGCCTATTCAGGTTCCTAAGTGGTGACATTAGGCAGGTATGCTCTCAGTAGAGATATGTGATCTCCTACCCATCTACTTATAGCAACTGCAATTCTTGTGCAGCTTGGAAGTATGTCCAGGGTAGCAAGGATATGCATCCAATTCTGAGAGTCTTCTATCTCCAGAAGAGGTGCACATACCTCAATATCCTTTTCATCCTCTAGTGTTTTATGGAATGTCTTACACATGTGGACTATAGTGGATCTGGTCATCGTTGTTACTGAGTCCTCTGCGAAGGGTTTGCCACTCATGGGACGTACCCTCCACAAGCATAGCTTGATCTTAATTTTTTGATCTTTGCTTCAAATATAGATATGGTCGGTATGCCAATCGTGGATCATTTTGATTTCCCTTATGAAAGGTTGCCCAAGGATGCAGTCATATGAAGCTGGTTGACATCCATATGCAGTCATATGAAGCTGGCTGACATCCAAAGTTCATCACCACAAAGGTGTGGTGGAAGGTGGTTCCAAGGATCTTTATTTTCAAATCCTTCAATAGACCAATGGGTCTAGTAGTGGCTCCATCAACGAGTTTTACAAGTAATGTTATGTCATCCATGGTGGGCGCTCCTCATTTTTCCTAGCATTGTTTGCTAACAATGCTCACTCCTCCTCCCTTTTCCGGGATCACTATGACCAGGAGGCCATTGAAGGCTATCGGCAATGCGGCATGAGCTCATTGCCTTAAAAATATTGTCCAAGCTTATTTACTCAAACTATGGGGGTGCCGATGATCTTGTGGGGTTCAATTTCATCTTCCTCAAAATCATTAGAGCTATCTTGCTCTATAGATTCTTGCATGCCAAGCCTCCATCCAATCCTTTCGATCCTTCCATAAGCTTGGGCTACCTTGAAGCAATGTGCTATTGGGGATCTAGATCTCAGAAGAGAGGAAGGAACATAGACTAGAAATGTCTCTAGGAGCATGGAGGCTATTCCATGAGGAAGGTTGCCTTGTATTGTTCTCAAGATCTTATCTATATAAGGTATTTCTATGGGGGTCTCTATGTCAATTCTTTTGAGATGGTCATCCTCTAGGTTTTTGAGATATTCAGCTACCTGATTTCCTTGGTGTGGGGGGTAGCTGCTCCCAGTTGAAGTTGCTTCTTATGTTGGCCTATGAGGGGGTGACTGGTGTGGGAGCTCTTCAGTGGGTCTCATGTTGGAGACCGAAGGGCATGGTGCGAGGTAAGTAGTTGGAGGCTCATCTTCTATCTGATCTTGGCAGCCCCGAACCAATTCTTGGGCTACCAATAGTCTTTCCTTCTCTTCTATGGGCTTAGGGTATTTGGCAAGCTTTTTAGGGAGCTGGTGAGTTTGTTCAATTGGTTCCCTAGATCCTGAAGAAGAGGTTGATGCATGTGTGGTTGTGCCATCTTCCAAACCACTCTTAATTACTACCCGGTTGTCTCCTTTTCCAATTTTTGTGGTTTTCTTTCTCAAGTTTCTAGTTGATTGTGCTTGTTCAGGGACATTATTTGGGGATAAGACCTTTGTGTCTCCCTAGTCTCAAGAGGTCAATTCCCCTCTATCTATTTTGTAATCTAGTTATGGCATTGAGAGGGACTGTATGAATAAAGGCATCTCTTACACTCATCAAGTTAATGCTGGTGTTGGGATTAGCTTCACGAGTTTTTCCTGTTATCTCTGTCTCAACGAACAATCCTTATACATATGGTCTATCCCACACCCAAATCATAAAGGGTTAACGCATAAGCACCTATAGAGGTACTTGACATCCCTTTCTTGATTGGACACTCAACAACTCGGGGAGGTCCTGCACAGTGGTAGAATTACATGGGTGGTTGTTTATCCATTGTATTCATGACCTAGTGGCATTGGGGCGGCTAAGTACACAGGGAACATTTGGTCGCCCTCCATCATGTAGTGGCTTAGAATTGGGGAGGCTGGGCTGGTTGGCTCTAGAGGTTTGTAGGCAGGACCTTTAAGAACATCCCTCTCATACCCTTCTTCAAAAATTACCATCTCAAGATTAGCTAACAAAAATATGTGTGGTTCACAGTAATGGGGGTTAAGGTGGGAGAATTGGGGGTGGTAAGGGCATTTTGACTACCCTCAAAATTCCTCTTTGGGCCACTTCTTGGCCTAGTTGAGGTACATTGTGAAGAGCAGGTGCTGGCAAGGCTGGAGACTGCCTTGGGTTTATAGGTAGCACTTGAGGTAGAGTGCATGCTTTAGCAGCCCTTTGCTGATAGTAGTTCATGACTTCATGATTTCCCCATATTTGGCAATATGTGCAATGGAGGGTGAACGGGGTCCCAAATATAGACACTCTGTGCTAGTATGGTTAGGTGGAAAAATCGGACACCATACTAGATCCCTCTTTGGATAGAGATGGGGTTGGCCAACCTCATCCTAGCCTAGGCCAATTCTCCAATGTTGGGCTAGCTGCATTATCTCCCATCACTAAATCATGTCAATTTTCTAAGGTAAAACAACATCACTAGATATAACTAGTTCATATGTGCAATTATTGTTCCACAACAAGATAGCAAGATGCAACCTCGCACATACACCATTCATGTGAGACCCTCGCCCCCTTCGCGGTGCCCCCTCCGAGGGTGCTGGCGGCGGAAGCAGCGTCAGCCTCTCGCGCGGGGCAGGGATCCACACTCGCGGGGCCTCGCCCATAGATGTTTGGACAAGAGACTAGCCCGGCGGTTCCTCCGAAACTGAGCCCAGAAAAACTTCCCTCGCCTAGAAGGCACGTGTGATTCCACCACACGAAAATCATCTAACGGGAAAATTAATCTAACGAGTCAAAGTCTTAACTATTCAAACTGATCCAGCCGAACCCGAAGTCACATGGTCAGAAGAGACTTGCACTTGGTCCATATAATCACGGCTTTTTTCCTCCTTTAACGAGGCACAGTCGCTCATTCCCTCCCACATAACAAGGGTCTTCCTAGGACTTTATAACTAACATAACTAATCGTAACTTATTTGTATCGCAGGAATGCCCCGATCTAGCAATCGGCCCATGGGTTAGCCAACCACCCAACCACTATATTGGTGGGATTCCTTTACAGAAATTTGGTTATGTTTTGCCCGGGTAGTACTGAGGAAAAGAGTCCCAACCACTATATTGGTGGGATTCCTTTACAGAAATTGGGTTATGTTTTGCCCTGGTAGTACTGAGGAAAAGAGTCCCTAGGCCCCCTAGCCGATGCTTCGAGCAAAATTTAAGGTAGGCATACCACTCACACACCCAATATGAAATTGCCATTATAACAGATTCGACTGCCTTTAAAACAATCTTTTAATGAAAATCATAGTATTACTGATCATAATCCTCCAAAATATTGAGTCCATTGTATTATAAAATATATCATCTGGACTCCTACTGTGGTCAACCAACGAGATCCAATATCAAAATTCGACTCACAAAAGTCATTCTTTTCATTCATCCAAATCTTCCTCGATGTACGCACGGGTGTCCTAGCAACCGCAAGCCTGTGCATCACCTGGTCAGAACCCTCTAGCATCCTACTTAGGTATCCTAGCACTTCACTCAAGGACGGCTTCATCGGTCCTCACCCATCGTATCGGAAGTGCACCATTTTAACCATACCGAGGCTAGTCAAGACCTCGGTAGGCTTTTCCACAAGCGACGTCCCATGACGACTCCCTGCCAAGTGCTTCCTCTAGTATTCTGGCGTAAAACAGGCCTTTAAAGAAAATAGAGGTTCTATGCAAGTAAAATTTCCGGTTTGAGATTGGTTCCACAAAACCCTTTTTCGTTAACCCATATTTTCTTAATGGGATTCATTGATCTCTTATCAGGGTAATCTACCCATCATTTGACTGAATGTCCAACTAGATTCTTGATGATTTCAGTCAAGGAAAAACTAGGTTAATTCAACAGTAGTCTACTCTTTGTATTAAGAATTGGAATTGGTCATGAGGCTTTTGCTCGAGAGATGGACGAGTAGTGTATTGGTCGTCCTTCTCACAGTTGTGGTCTAACAAAAATTATCCGGTTTAATTCTAACTTTGATGCCAAGGATTTTTTTCACATAAATATTACTGAATTTCTAACCATAAGGAAAATTCCACTGTATGAATTTCATTCCTTCCTAACAATAATGGCTTAAGAAATGGTTCTATATGAGAATATCTAATTTTTATAAAAATGCTCTTCTTCCATTTAGTCTAATTTTGGATAATCATCAATTTGGTGATTTATCCACATGAAATATCTAAGGATATTCTTTCTACCCATTTAATTTATCATCCCTAATTCTCCAGGTGGAATTGTGGTGAAAATTCCTCTTTTGTCTCACCAAAATTTAATTCAAATCTTTCTCTACTTAAATACCATAAAAATTCTTCTTTTAACTAAATACAAATATCCATATTTTTTAATAAGCTTAAAATTTCTCTTTTTTCATTTAATGATTGAATTCCAATTGTCATGCGAATTCCTCTTTTATCATTTAAAATTTCTTATGCATAAAATAAGTTCATCAAAAATTTCTCTTAAAATTAAATAAAAAATATCCTTTAATTTTAATATACCAAAATTTCTCTTTTTCCATTTAATTACATAGATCTCCATTATCATGGGAGTTCCTCTTTTTGCATAAAATAAAATTATAAAAAATTTCCTTTTCTTTAATTAAATATTCATGCATAAACACTAAAATTTTATTTCCCATGAATTTGATGAAAATCATTCTTTTACCATAGGATGTCCAATCTTAGAATACGGTAGGAAGTCCTCTTTTAGGATTATGCATAAGATATGTATTATTTTCTAAAAATTTTGCCATAGCTTCACTGCTATTATAGATAATTTTTAATTTTTCTAGAAAAGAATAAGACTTTATAATACAATTATGATAGAAGAACTATATTTAAACTTAAATCCAAATTATGGAATTAAATCATAAATTTATCATAATTTTATTAACATAAAAGCATAAAAATACTATTTTCTTAACCTCTAGCTTAACAAACTTAGAGTTTGGTTTTGAATTAAGAATTTATCAATTAGAAGCATTATTTTTCTAAAGAATTAACCATAGGAATGACTATTCTTTTGGGAGAGAGAGATATACATAAAAATCATTCTAAATAAGCGTAAAGATTAACTTTTTTATGATTAATCACTAAAGTTCTTAGAGAAAGCTTTATTTGCATTAAAAACAACTAATTATAATATTCTCAATCTTGAGAGGGGTTGAGAAGTGAAATCATTTGAGAATATTAACAAAAATCATGAAATTCCTTCTTACCTCTAGGTTTGTCTTGCTTCTTTATCTAGAAGTGAAGCCCCCAACCAATCAATTGGTTTAGTGAAGTGAGAAGAAAGCTCCAAGAGTTGTTGAAGAGAGAGAGAAGCTCCAATCTCTCCAAAAGTAGAGGATTTTTAAGAGATAATAGAAAATATAATTATTTTAATGTAATACTAGCATTGTATAGCTCACAGATGAGAAGACAAAAGAATGAGGGTCTATTTATAGGTGAGGGAGGCCACTAACTGAGTCCAACTAAGTTCTAGAATTTTTGAGCTTCACTTTGGCTGAATTTGAACAAGATTTGGACCAGTTTGGCTCCCTTTTGATCCAGTTTGATCCAAGAGAGAGGAGAGATAAACATATCTCAAATTTTTTTAATTAAAAACCCTCGTAGAGAGTTTTTTTGTGGGAGATGGTAGGGGTCTCACAGCTGGTATCCGAAAACTCAAGAGTCAAAGATGAATTTTGTCTCAATTTTATAATAAAATCCTAGAAAGATGCATTTTCATGTTGTATTCTCATTGAGATTAAGCTTCACTAAAATTAAGACTTTTAATTGATGAATTTGATTTTATAGATGGGCGTTTTGTGTTTATCTGGTATCCCCGATCTTACTCAATCTCAGGATATGACTTCTTTCGCTTTTGAGGATATCCTCTCCTCTCTACTATGACTTGAACGAGCAGAGCAAGACTCGCAAATCATTTCGAGGAGCTATACTTTTTAGACCCAGCTGATAGACGACAACGTAAGTGGTTTGCAACATAATATGTCCATGCCTCTTGCAACCAGCGCCTGATGCGCTGAAGAATATCTCTTTAATCATGGTCCTATTGAGGCTAAAGGTGGTTCCGAGTGTTATCCTGTATCACCCCACACCTCGAGATTTTAGGCTTTCCTACCATATTTCTAGACTTCTCAATTGTTTTATCGCGAGAAGTAAGATTGTAGCACCTTTAGCAATTAAGGGAACAATTGTATCGCGGCATGTCAGTAGCCTAATATCGTCGTCTCATGCTTATACCACGGAGGTTTTGATTTTTTGGAGCCATGTTGCTCTATGTATATATTGCAAACCTTATGTAAATAAAGAATGTTTTGTGAAAAAATTCCAGTTGTCTAAGTGATTTTACTATCAGATATCCAGTTTTTAAAGAAATAAGATCTATTTCCTCGGATGTATGTCGTACATCTTTAATAAGATCGATTATCTTCTTTAAAGTAATTATTTCCAAACTTCTTAAGTCTAAGAATCTTGATGATGAAATCAAATAAAAATTTAATGATGTATCGTTTTGGCAGAATCATGAGATGTGCGAACCATGGAAGACAACTTGATCCTGTCACACGGATGAGAAAGAACTTGACCCCGATGTTCGCAAAACCTGGGCGAGGCTGGAAAAGTGGATCGAAAGCAATGGAAGAATTCTTTAATGTCAGTGGATACAATGAGA
Organism: Cibotium barometz; assembly: GCF_041138505.1. NCBI lineage: Eukaryota > Viridiplantae > Streptophyta > Polypodiopsida > Cyatheales > Cibotiaceae > Cibotium > Cibotium barometz. The sequence continues at coordinate 8,173,824 of NC_141070.1, forward strand.
AAAGTAAAGTGGCTCTTGCAAGGCTGAAGATCGTAGAAATAGCCAGAGTAGCATGGAGAAACCACTATGAGACAAACCATGTGGATCGAAACACCCAGACATGGAATGATCTCAAGACATACCTAAGGAAAAGATTCTGTCCTCCTAGATTCTTGGAAACTAAGATGAATGAATTCTTGGAGCTAACCCAGAGGAGCTAAACTATTGAAGAATTCCACCAAGAGTTTGCTCTCCTCTTCAAATACTGGATGAAGAACAACTGATGGCCAGGTTCATTCGGGGAATGAACAAACCCTTGGATACCTTGGTAAAGAATGCCAAGCCTGTTTCCATCACTGAAGTAGTACGGATGGCAAAGGACTTTGCCAAGGCCTTTATTGTTAAGGTACCATCAAAGCCAGCTCTCTCATCCTTCAAAAGGTTCCAAACCTCGGAAGTACTTCTAACCTTCCGCCTCCTAAAAGACACCAAGGTCCTAATCAGAACTAGGAGACGGGAAGTTTCAGAAATGAAGGAAGACTTTTTCCTTAGAGCACTTTTTTAGGAACTCTGGCTCTTTCTAGGATGCAGAAGCAAGAGCTTCGAAGTTAAAATAGGTGTTTCAGTTGTCAAGGTTTTGGACACCAGCTCAAGGATTACCCAACTCCTTCTATCTCAATGGGCCAAGGAAGCCAAGGTCCGAGAATTTAGAGACCAACTCCTTTGTATCAGTTCAATCAGGGTCTCCCTTGCCGCCAAAATCAAGGTAACCCCAGCTCAGCATGCAGCCTCAATGAAAAGTAGTCTTAGAACTCCTTCCTAGGACTGAGGAAACCAAACAGAGAGAGTTCCACCTCAGACTGCAGAAGCAGCTAGAGCCGCCACAATAGTTGAGGAAGTGGAGGAAGAAAGAGGACAGATTTATGCCGCCATTGAACATCAAGGGAAGAATCGTCAGTTCTTAGTCCTCCAAGCTCCAACAGAGTACAAGGGTAAGCATTTCAAGCTTTTGATTGCAGTACACATTCTTTTATTTCCCCTAGATGCTTGCATAAGTTAGTCCTAGATCAAAAAACAGGGAAACTTATGCAAGTATAATTGGCCAGTGGGAAGATTCATTTCACACACCATGAGACAGATCGCATTCAGTTTAATCTAGATGGGAACATAATAGACTACCAATTCAAAGTCCTACCCTTGGGAATCTATGATGGAATCCTTGGAATGATTGGCTCCATACGAATTAGGCTGACATTCACTCTGTCACAATGGAACCATTTCTTTCCTTGATCTAGAGCATGAGAATCAGCATGAGAATCAACTCCAAGGACCTAGAATTTTTGGATCCCCAATTTTGCAATTAGTCAAAGCTTCTAAATTGCTGAAGGGACTCACAAAGAGAAAAACTATCTATGTGGTTAAAATGAATCCAATAGATAGAAAATGCAAGGCTACGGAACCAGAATGGCTAAGTGATTACGCTAATGTATTCCTAGAAGAGAGCTGACTGAGATGCCTCCGACTCGTGAAGTAGATCATGAGATAGAGCTAACCCCCCGAGCTCAGCCACTAGCCCAGTCTGCATACAAAATGCTAGTTTCTGAAGCCATAGAACTTAAGGACGAGTTAAGACAATTACTAGAACAAGGATTCCTAAGCCCCAGTGTTTCACCTTGTGGTGCGCCCGTTCTCTTTCAAAAAAAGAAAGATGGAACATTAAGACTCTGTATTAATTACAGAGGATTAAATCAATTAACAATCAAAAAGAAGTATCCTATCCCTAGGATTGACGAACTTCTGGATTGGTTAAGTGGAACCCAAATGTTCACAAAGATAGATCTCAAATCTGGGTATTACCAGATGAGAATCAAGGAACAAGATATCCCAAAGACAGCTCGCTATGGGCATTATGAATTCACAGTCAGGGCATTCGGATTAACTAATGCCCTAGCGACGTTTAATCGCCTCATGCAGGACATTCTCAGAGAATAATTGGATTAATTTGTTCTTGTCTTCTTTGATGACATCCTCGTATACTCTAAGAATGCAGCAGATCATGAAGATCATGTGCATAAGGTCCTGGAGATCCTAAGGAAGCACCAACTCTTTGCAAAAAAGAGTAGGTTCACTTTCTCTTTTGACCATGTAGAATACTTGTGATTCATAGTATCTAAAGATGGAATTTCTCTTGACCTCGCTAAAATCCAAGCAGTCGTGGATTGGTCAGAGCCCAAAATAGTGAAAGAAGTCAGAGGATTCTTGGTATTAACAGGATGGTATAGAATCTGTATACCTAGGTATGCTCAAATAGCATCCCCTTTAACTCACCTTCTCAAGAAGAGCACCCTATTTGATTGGACCGCTATGTGTCAAAGTGCTTTTGACAAGCTGAAGACAACCTTAGTAACAAACCCTATCCTAAAATTACTAGATTTTTCCTTACCCTTTGAGGTAGTGATAGATGCCAGTGGTTTGGCCCTTGGAGGTGCTCTTATGCAGGAAGGTCATGCAATAGCCTACGAATCCAGAAAGCTCAGAATATATGAGAGAATTTATGTTGCCCATGACTTGGACTTACTCTCAGTAGTTTATGCTCTGAAGTTGTGGAGACATTATCTCTTGGGACAAAGATTCACCTTAATGATAGATCATCAAAGTTTGAAGTGGATATTCACCCAAAGGGATCTCAACATGCATCAAAGAAGATGTATGCAGAACCTGCATGAATTCAACTTTGAGATAAAGTATCGGCCAGGGAAAGAAAATGTGGTAGCCGATACGCTCTGTAGGAAATACCCCTTGCTTGCAATAACATTGGTGTCAAATCCATTGATCAGTGAAGCAAGAGAGAAAATCATGCAAGACATATTCTTTGCCCCTAATGCTACCCTACTGATGCAGGAAAGCAAGACTCCTCAAGAAATTAGTCATCCAAGGTTCATAAAGACCTACATGTCTATAGTAAAGAAGAGCTTCTTCTGGTGGCGAGGACTCAAAAGGGATGTACTTAATCATGTACGTCAATGCTTAACATGTCAAAGAGTCAAGGCAAAAAGGGTTAAGATGAAAGGAAAACATCATCCCTTAAGACATTCCACAAACGAAGTGGGAATGTATAAGTATGGATTTTTTTATTGGATTACTGTTGAAAGATCCTTGCCTCCTCCGCACAACAAATTCGGGGGTGATAGCAATCGAAGTAGCACTTCTAGCACGGGGTAGGGCCTCTCACTCGGGGACTTGCCCACGGATATCCGTCAAGAGACTAATCCCTCGGTTCTTCCAAAACCGAACCCGAAAAAACTTCCCTTGCCCAGAAAGCACGGGCAATTCCTCCAAGATATTTTTACTCTAACATAGTCAAGGTCATCACTAACCAAACTGATCCAACCAAACCTTTAAGTCACTTGGGAAGATCAAGGAAGAAACTTGCACTTGGATCATAGACACCAACGCTTTTTTCCTCATTGAGAGGCACAGCCATTGATTGTTTTCCATGTAACAATTACTATCCCATGGGTTAGGCAACTGCCCACCAACCACTGTAGTGATGGGATCCATTTAGGAATTTGGTTAGGTTTTGTCTGGGGTACAAAGGAAAAGAGTTCCCAGGCCCCCTAGCCTGATCTTCATACAAACTTCAAGCTAGTCACACCACTTCCACACCCAATATGGAATTGCCTTTTTCACAGACTCAGCTATCTTTAAAACAATCTTTTAATGAAGCCATAGAATCATTGATCATAATCCTCCCAAATATCTGGTTGAATTCTAATTTCCACAATCATTCCTTCATTGGTGTACCTATGGCATCACTGGCAACCACAACTGTGAGATCCCACTGCCCCCTCTACGCACCGGATTCCTGGATGGTAGCAGCGAAAGTAGATCTCTCTTGCGCGGGGCAGGGTATCTCACGCGGGGCCTCGCCCTCGAATGTCCGGGCACGAGACTAAGCTGGTGGTCCTTCCAAAAACCGAAACCGAGAAAATTTCCCATGCCCCAAAAGCGGGGACGATTCCACCATTTTTATTTTATTAACGATTTTTTCTAACAAAGTCAAGGTACTGAACTAACCTTCATCTAAATAAACCAGATAGAAGGGAAACTATTACAGACTTAACTTGAAGGAATCAACGCTTTTTTCCTGATTGAATAAGGCAAAGCCGTTGATTTATTCTTTAGAGAAGTCTTCAGGATTCTAATTAACTACTCGGTTTCTAAGCGTATTCCTATTAATCAATTTTATGATTAAAACTCTACTGATTCCAGCCTAACCCCATCCGGATGGGTTAGTAGCCACCACCCAACCACTGGAATAGTAGAACCGAATAAGTACTCACCCACCCATAATTGAATGCCTTTCTTAACTTTTGCTTTAGAAAACAGATACGCACACACTCCTCTTTAAACTTTAACTTATAAAACAATCTATTGACAAACAATTACAGGTTATACATGTCATAACTCAAAATTTTCATTGAGTCTTTGTTTCTCACAAAACAGTATCACTCTGGACTCTCCGTTGTTGAGACTAGCCAGTCAACAACGAGATCCAGTAAAACAGATTACAATAAACATTGGTCCATCATATAATATCTTTCTTGACATACGTATGGATGTCCTCGGCACCGTGAGCCTGTGCATCTGCTGGTCAGAACCCTCCAGGATCCTCCTTAGGTATCCTGGCACTTCACTCAAGCACCGCTTCATCGGCTCTCGTCCATCGTACTGGAAGCGCACCATTTTAACCATACCGAGGCTGGTCAAGACCTGGGCAGGCTTTGCCACGTGAGCTGTCCCTTGAACACTCCCCGCCGCCAGCTATTGCAATCGAATTCCCTTAGAAAACACATATACCACATGCTCCCTCCCCAGCATTCTGGCATAAGACAGTGCTTTAAGAAAATAGGGTTTCTATGCAAGTTTTGAGTTTGATTTTCTTTTGAATACAATGAGTATATCTTAATTCCGTATCCCAAGACTTCTAGATCACAATCTGGATTTCCCCAATCAGAATTCCTCGAATTTTGAATTCTTAATCCTTAGATCAAAATCAAAGGTCTCAACTTAGTTTCAGATTCGGTGGGTGATTTGAGTGTAGATTATGGAACTGGTCACATCATCTTTTCTTGAAACTGACGAAGGAATTATGTCTTGGTCAAAGTCTGATTCAGGTTTTGAGTCTGAAACGGTTCTTCTTGAACTATCTTTATCAAATGGTAATATTTTAATTACTACTTTACTAAATTTAAAACTAATCATTTACCAATATTCATGGGAATTAGTCATAGGATTAAGAGAACTCTTATCTTGATATAAAAATTCTTTTATGCATCATTTTTTTTGCATAAAAATCGATATTAGTGAAAGTAACACTTTTACAATAAAAAATTTTCTTTTATGCATAAAAATCAATAACGATAAAAGTAACACTTTTGATAATAAAAAGAAATTTCTTTTATGCATTATTTTATGCATAAAAATCTATAATGATAAAAGTAACACTTTTATAAAAAAAATATTCTTTAATGCATACAAATCAATAATGATAAAAGTAACACTTTTATAATAATAAAAATATTCTTTTATGCATACTTTTATGCATACAAATCAATAATGATAAAAGTATCACTTTTATCATTTTAAAAAAAATTCTTTTATGCATACTTTCATGCATAAAAATCAATAATGATGAAAGTAACACTTTTATAATTAAAAAAATTATTCTTTTATGCATACTTTCATGCATAAAAATCAATAATGATAAAAGTAACACTTTTATAATAAAAAAATATTCCTTTATGCATACAAATCAATAATGATAGAAGTAACACTTTTATCATTTAAAAAAAATTCTTTTATGCATACTTTCATGCATAAAAATCAATAATGATGAAAGTAACACTTTTATAATTAAAAAAAATATTCTTTTATGCATAATTTCATGCATAAAAATCAATAATGATAAAAGTAACACTTTTATGATAAAAAAATATTCCTTTATGCATACTTTTATGCATACAAATCAATAATGATAGAAGTAACACTTTTATATAAAAAAATTCTTTTATGCATACAAATCAATAATGATAAAAGTAACACTTTTATAATAAAAAACATATTCTTTTATGCATACAAAAAAATAATGATAAAAGTAACACTTTTATAATTAAAAAAAATATTCTTTTATGCATACTTTAATGCATAAAAATTAATAATGATAAAAGTAACACTTTCATAATTTTTAAAAAAAATCGTTTATGCATACTTTCATGCATAAAAATCAATAATGATCAAAGTAACACTTTTATAATTAAAAAAATATTATTTTATGCATAAAAATCCATTTTGATGAAAGTAACACTTTCATAATAATAAAAATTTATTCTTTTATGCAAAAAAAATCTATTTTGATAAAAGTAACATTTTCATAGTAAAAAATATATTCTTTTATGCATATAAAAAAATAATAATCAATATGCATCTTCTATGCATGAAAATGATACTTTTAGAGTATAGAAATAACAGGGATTACTCTTTTAGCATAATAAAAGATAATACTTATTTCCAAAAAATTTGCCATAACCTCCTTTGTATGGCTGAACATTTTTCAAATTTTTCTACTTAATTTGTCTTAAAAATTAACTCTAATTGGTTTAAAGTAATCTAGACTAATCAAAATTCACTTATAAAAGAAAAAAATTATAAAAAGTTTAATTCCAATAATTATCACTTAACTAGGATAAAGAAGGGTTGATTCTAAGAAGAGAGAGGGGAAAAGCCTTTCGATCAAGGCATAGCGTCCATTTATCACTTCAAACAATCATAAAAATTAGGAAAGCATAAAAATCAATAAAGAAAATTACAAGATCTCTACTTACATAATTTCTGAGAGCTTTCCTTTGGCTTGATGGTTTGAGGGTTCTACTCTTGTTTGTAACAAGAGTGGCCACCAAGTTGCATAAACACTATTATTTTTCAAAAAAGGGGGAGGCTTCTATTTATAGGAAAAATTGAGCTCCTAACAAAACAAACTGATTCTAGAATTTTTTTCCAAATCAGTTTGGTCAATTTTTGACCATTTTTAGGTCAGTTGAGCTAACTTTTTGGAACTAGACTTGAATTAGGAGAGAGGAGAGATGAAATATCTCAATTTTTGAAAATTTAAAACTCAATTGCACATGTGAAGTAGGCGCCTCATTCATGAGAGGAAAATCCCCATTGTGAGGTGTCAAAAATCCATTTTTTAAGCTTTTCCTTTGGTCCTTAGTCCACTCTTCATCTTATGTGAGTATTTACTCATTTTTTGGGGTGATTTTCTTTATTTCTTCTATTTATCTTCTTCATACGTTTGGATGAATTTGATTGGCCCTTCAAAACCTTAATTTGAAAATTTTCAAAAATCTGGACCCCTAGGATAAGGCCTCTTGAATAAATTATACTTAATTTTTAATGCACCTTCTGAAAATCTTTTTGAACTTTTGTTTTAGGGGAACTTATTGTAATAAGAAGACATATTTTTCCATCCAAAAATATTCAAAATGTGAATATTCTCTCTAGAATATTTTCGCTCTCTAGGCCAAAACAGGTAGAAACAAGATCTTTTATATTTATGAAGAGGGAATTGATTACAGAGGAAGATGTTGGACATCTTAAGAGGTTGGGGAGGAGGAATCTTACATTCTCTCCCACTTGAAAAACGCGAGATATCCTCATCTCGTAAACTGGGGGTAATCTCGCAACAGATCGGCTTCTTTCTCCCAGGTGGCATCTTCAAAAGGGTAGAACTTCCATTTGACCAATAATTCTCTCAGAGTTCTGTTCCTGAGAATCTTTTCTCGAACATCAAGGATTTCTTCAGGTTGGAGTTCCATTTGCCCTTGGGTTGAAGAGGTTAAGATCATCAAACACATGATTCGGGCTTGGTATATACTTTTTAAGAAGGCTGACATGAAATACATTATGTACTTTAAGATGATGAGGTAGAAGAAGCTCGTAGGCTAAGTCACCTACTTTCTTTGTAATCAGATATGGCCCACAATATCTCGGGAATAACTTCTTGTACTTTCCAAGAGATAGAGAACTTCTTTTGGGGCGTACTCGAATGAAGACCATATCTGCTTCTTCGAATTCTCTGTCTGTCCTCTTCTTATCTGCATACTGCTTTTGTCTATCCTGGGCAGCTTTTATATCTTTACGAATTTCTTGTATCTGCTGCTCCATGTCATCAAGTATCTGTCTGGACATCTCGACCCTAATCAATGGGTCAGACCAAGTTAACAGAGTTAAGCAATCTTGTCCATATAAAAACTTGAAAGGGCTCATCCCAATACTTTGGTGATAAGAAGCATTGTAGCCAAACTCGACTAGGTGCAGATAGCTTAGCTACTTCTTGGGTTCCCTGCCAGCATGACTGAAGTATATCTTCGATTAATTGGTTTACCCTTTCTGTTTGACCATCGGTCTCACAGGGTGGTAAGTTGTGCTGCGATCCAAGAAAGTTCCTATTGCTTCAAAAAATGTAGTCCAGAATCTTGACGTGAATTAGGCCATGCAATCTGAAGATTTCCTTGAGTAACACTATGGCCACATCCAGTGCAGTGTAGGTTTCTTTTACTGGAATCAGATGGGCAACTTTGGTTAATCTATCAACTACCACCAAGATGGAGTTGTAACCTAATTGCACTGAAGGTAATCCAATAAAATCCATACTGATACATTCCCACTTCATCTGGGGGGATGTCTAAAAGATGTAGCTTCCCAAGCATTTTTACTCTCTCGGCCTCGACTTTCTGACATGTCAGACATTGACGTACATGATTAAGCACATCCCTTTTTAGACCAGGCCAAAAGAAGCTTTTCTTCATAGACATGTAGGTTTGATGAAACCTGGATGTCCTACGATAAGGCTATCATGGGCTTCATTCAGAATTTGACCCTTAGTTCCCTCATCATTGGGAATTCATAGCTTGGGATTATAATACATAATTCCATCATCCAGGCTGTACCCTTGAACTCGGTTCAACTCCTGTGGAGTTTTGCTTTCTTGCATAAGTAGGGTAGCAATAGGGCCAAAGAATCTATCCTGCATGATCTTCTCTCTTGCTTCAATAATCAAAGGATTTGACACTACAGTAATTGCAAGCAAGGAGGCTTTTCTAGTGAGGGCATTTGCTACCACATTTTCTTTGCTTGGGCGATACTTGATTTCAAAATCAAATTCCTACAGGGTCTACATCCTTCTTTGGTGCATCTTGAGATCCTTCTGAGTGAAGATCCACTTTAAGCTCTGATGATCTGTCATCAAAGTGAATCTTTGACCTAGTAGGTAATGTTTCCACAACTTCAGGGCATATACTACTGCTGAGAGTAGTTCCAAGTCATGGACAGCATAATTCCTCTCATGCGTTTTGAGTTTTCGGGATTCATAGGCCACTGCATGACCTTCCTGCATGAGTGCACCTCCCAGGGCAAAACCACTGGCATCAGTTACTACCTCAAAGGGTAGAGAGAAATCTGGCAACTTCAAGACGGGATTGGTTACCAAGGCGGTCTTCAGCTTATCAAAAGAACTTTGGCACCTGGCAGACCATTGAAACGAAATATTCTTCTTGAGAAGATTAGTCAAGGGAAGTCAATATTAGATAAAGTGGGAAAAATCCCATTCCCATGAAAAAAGTGGGGGTATGGTAAACTCAAAAGTTTGTCAAAACATATTCATGTGACATATCATTGGAAAGAGCTTGAAAAGTAGAATATAGATCTACTTTGTCCGACAAATTTGGAGTTTACATGTTCAAGTTATGACCAAAACAAATTTTTTAAATACATTCCCATTTTGAGGGATTTTTCCCATTTTATCTAATATTGACCCCGGAGGAAGCTATGAGAGCATACTTTGGTATAAAAATTCTATACCAACCAGTCAATCCCAAGAATCCTCTGACTTCTTTCACTGTCTTTGGTTCAGGCCAATCTATGACTACTTGGACTTTTGCGAAATCTGGAGAAATTCCATCTTTGATACCAGAAAGCCCAAGTATTCAACATGGTCGGCAGAGAAAGTGCATTTGATCTTTTTTGCAAAGAGTTGGTGCTTCCTTAGAATCTCAAGAACTTTTCTGACATGAGCTTCATGGTTAGCTGCATTCTTTGAGTAAATCAGAATATCATCAAAGAAAACAAGATGGTTTCTCCATGCTACCCTGGCTATTTCCACTATTTTTAGCCTGGAAAGAGCCATTTTGCTCCGCTCATTGTAGCCTATGACATCAAAATATTCTTCCATGGCTTCCACCCATTTCTCCTCAGCCTCGCCTCGGTTCTCCCCTTCTCCTTTGAAGGGTCCTGGCTGAGAGCCTTGCGAACATCAGGGTCAAGCTCGTCATCTTCAGAGAGAGGGTCTGGCTGATGACCACGGTTTCCTCGTCTCATGATTCTGCCAAAATTTATATATTATTAAATTTTTATTTTGATACAATCCACCAGATCCTAAGACTTAAGAGCTTCGGAAAACAATTTCTTAAACAAGACAATGATCTTATTGGAGATCTATGACATATGTCCGATAACAGCTTTTTCTTTCTCAGATCGTCCATAAACAATCACTTATACAACAGGGAATTTTTTTTTTCCAAAAAATATTTCTTTATTTATATATAAGTTGCAATATGTACATAGAGCAGCTCGGCTCCAAAATTCAAAATCTCCTCGGGAGATGCATATGACAACAGTACTGGGCCATAGCCATGCGCCCTGATACAAACGTTCACTTATTACTGACAAGGGAGCTATTATCTTCCACTTAGGAATAAAGCAACTAAGGAGTCTGTAGACTTGACATGAAAGTTTTAAATTTTTAGGCGTCGAATGATATAGAATGACACCAGCACCATTTTCAGTTCTAACAGAATCGTTGCCAATGAGAGGTTTTGCCACAGCATTGCACGCCGGTCACAAGAGGCGTGGACATACTGCCCTGCAAACCACTTATGTTGTCGTCTCTCCGCTGGGTCAGGAAAATATAAATCCTCGAAATGGCTTGAAAGTCTTGCTCGGCTTGTTCGAGTCGAAGCGGAAGAGATGAGATGCTCAAAAGCGGAAGAGATGAGATGCTCAAAAGCAAATGCGGTCATGTCTTGTGATTGGGTGAGGTCGGTAGTACCGGATAAGTATGGAACTTCCATCTATAATTTCCAATTCAATTTGTAAGTTTTCAATTTTTTTGAAGTTTATTAAACATAATATTAGCAAGTGAAAACATTATTTCTCAAAATTTTAAGCGATTTCTGCCTACTGTTACATAAATTTTACAACAATGCTCTGATACCAACTGTGAGATCCCGCTACCCCCTCTGCACACCGGATTCCCGGATGGTAGCTGCAGCAGCGGAAGTAGATCTCTCTTGTGTGGGGCAGGGTATCTCACTCGGGGCTTCGCCCTCGAATGTCCGGGCACGAGACTAAGCCGGTGGTCCTTCCAAAAACAAAAACCGGGAAAATTTCCCATGCCTCGAAAGCGGGGACGATTCTACCATTTTTATTTTATTAACAAATTTTTCTAACGAGGTTAAGGTACTACACTAACCTTCATCTGAATAAACCAAATAGAAGGGAAACTATTACAGACTTAACTTGAAGGAATCAACACTTTTTTCCTGATTGAATCAGGCACATCCGTTGATTTATTCTTTAGAGAAGTCTTCAGGATTCTAATTAGCTACTCGATTTCTAAGCGTATACCTAATCAATTTTATTATTAAAACTGTACTGACCCCATCCAGCCCATGGGTTAGCCACCACCCAACCACTGGAATAGTAGAACTGAATAAGTACTCACCCACCCATAATTGAATGCCTTTCTTAACTTTTGCTTTAGAAAACAGATACGCACACACTCCTCTTTAAACTTTAACTTATAAAACAATCTATTGACAAACAATTACAGGTTACACATGTCATAACTCAAAATTTCCATTGAGTCTTTGTTTCTCACAAAACAGTATCACTTTGGACTCTCCGTTGAGACCAGCGAGTCAACAACGAGATCCAGTAACAGATTACAATAAACATTGGTCCATCATATAATATCTTCCTCGACATACGTATGGATGTCCTCGGCACCGTGAGCCTGTGCATCTGCTGGTCAGAACCCTCCAGGATCCTCCTTAGGTATCTTGGCACTTCACTCAGGCACCGCTTCGTCGGCTCTCGTCCATCGTACTGGAAGCGCACCATTTTAACCATACCGAGGCTGGTCAAGACCTGGGCAGGCTTTGCCACGTGAGCTGTCCCTTGAACACTCCCCGCCAGCTGTTGCAACCGAGTTCCCTTAGAAAACACATATACCAAATGCTCCCTCCCCAGCATTCTAGCATAAGACAGTCCTTTAAGAAAATAGGGTTTCTATGCAAGTTTTCAGTTTGATTTTCTTTTGAATACAATGAGTATATCTTAATTCCGTATCCCAAGACTTCTAGATCACAGTCTAGATTTCCCCAATCAGAATTCCGTATCCCAAGACTTCTAGATCACAGTCTAGATTTCCCCAATCAGAATTCCTCAAATTTTGAATTCTTGATCCTTAGATCAAAATCAAAGATCTCAACTTAGTTTCAGATTCGGTGGGTGATTTGAGTATAAATTATGGAACTGGTCACATCGTCTTTTCTTCGAAGGAATTACGTCTTGGTCAAAGTCTGATTCAGGTTTTGAGTCCAGAACGGTTCTTCTTGAACTATCTTTATCAAATGGTAACATTTCAATTACTACTTTACTAAATTTAAAACTAATCATTTACCAATATTCATGGGAATTAGTCATAGGATTACGAGAACTCTTATCTTGATATAACAATTCTTTTATGCATCATTTTTTTTTTGCATAAAAATCAATATTAGTGAAAGTAACACTTTTACAATAAAATTTTTTCTTTTATGCATCCTTTTATGCATAAAAATCAATAATAATGAAAGTAACTCTTTTATAATTAAAAAAATTTCCTTTATGCATCCTTTTATGCATAAAAATTAATAACGATAAAAGTAACACTTTTTATAATAAAAAGAAATTTCTTTTATGCATTATTTTATGCATAAAAATCGATAATGATAAAAGTAACAGTTTTATTAAAAAAAATATTCTTTTATGCATACAAATCAATAATGATAAAAGTAACACTTTTATATAAAAAAAATCTTTTATGCATTCAAATCAATAATGATAAAAGTAACACTTTTATAATTTTAAAAAAATATTCTTTTATGCATACTTTCATGCATAAAAGTCAATAATGATAAAAGTAACACTTTTATAATAAATAAAAAATATTCTTTTATGCATACAAATCAATATGATAAAAGTAACACTTTTATAATTAAAACAATATTCTTTTATGCATACTTTCATGCAAAAAAATAAATAATGATAAAAGTAACACTTTCATAATAAAAAAAATTCTTTTATGCATACTTTCATGCATAAAAATCAATAATGATAAAAGTAACACTTTTATAATAAAAAAATATTCTTTTATGCATACTTTTATGCATACAAATCAATAAAGATAAAAGCAACACTTTTATAAAAAAACTATTCTTTTATGCATACAAATCAATAATGATAAAAGTAACACTTTTATAATAAAAAACATACTCTTTTATGCATACAAATCAATAATGATAAAAGTAATGCTTTTATTTAAAAAAATCTTTTATGCATACTTTCATGCATAAAAGTCAATAATGATAAAAGTAACACTTTTATAAATTAAAAAATATTATTTTATGCATACTTTCATGCATAAAATCAATAATGATAAAAGTAACACTCTTATAATAAAAAAAATATTCTTTTATGCATCAAAATCCATTTTGATGAAAGTAACTTTTTCATAATAAAAAAAATTATTCTTTTATGCATAAAAAACTATTTTCATGAAAGTAACATTTTCATAATAAAAAAATTATTCTTTTATGCATATAAAAAAATAATAATCAATATGCATCTTCTATGTATGAAAATGACACTTTTAGAGTATAGAAATAATAGGGATTACTCTTTTAGCATAATAAAAGATAATACTTATTTCCAAAATTTTTGCCATAACCTCCTTTGTATGGATGACCATTTTTCAAATTTTTTTACTTAATTTGTCTTAAAAATTAACTCTAATTAGTTTAAAGTAATCTAGACTAATCAAAATTCACTTATAAAAGAGAAAACATTATAAAAAGTTTAATTCCAACAATTATCACTTAACTAGGATAAAGAAGAGTTGATTCTAAGAGAGAGAGAGAGGGGAAAAGCCTTTCGATCAAGGCATAGCATCCATTTATCACCTTAAACAATCATAAAAGTTAGGAAAGCATAAAAATCAATAAAGAAAATTACAAAATCTCTACTTACATATTTTTTGGGAGCTTTCCTTTGGCTTGATGGTTTGAGGGTTCTACTCTTGTTTGTAACAAGAGTGGCCACACCAATCTTTGGAAGAGGGAAACGTCAAAAACTAGTGAATTATTAATAAATTCACTGTTCTTAGCTTGGGAGGAGTAGAGTAACAGTGCATTAACACTATTATTTTTCAACAAAGGGGGAGGCTTCTAATTATAGGAAAAATTGAGCTCCTAACCAAACAAATTGATTCTAGAGTTTTCCAAATCAGTTTGGTCAACTTTTGACCATTTTTAGGTCAGTTAGAGAGGAGAGATGAAATATCTTAAATTTTTAAGATTTAAAACTCAATTGCACATGTGAAGTAGGCGTCTCATTCATGAGGGGAAAATCCCCATTGTGAGGTGTCAAAAATACATTTTTTAGCTTTTCCTTTGGTCCTTAGTCCACTCTTCATCTTATGTGAGTATTTACTCATTTTTTGGGGTGATTTTCTTTATTTTTTCTATTTATCTTCTTCATACATTTGGATGAATTTGATTGGCCCTTCAAAACCTTAATTTGAAATTTTTCAAAAATGTAGACCCCTAGGATAAGGCCTCTTGAATAAATTATACTTAATTTCTAATGCACCTTCTTTGAACTTCTATTTCAGGGGAACTTATTTTAATAAGAAGAGATATTTTTTCATCCAAAAATATTTAAAATTTGAATATTCTCTCTCTAGAATATTTTCTCTCTCGAGGCCAAAACAGGTAGAAACAAGATCATTTTATATTTCTGAAGAGGGAATTGATTATAGGAGAAGATGCTGGACATCTTGAGAGGAGGTTGGGGAGGAATCTCACAACAACGCTCACCACCTGTCCACTCAGGGGCCTTTTCAATAGTTCCTAGCTCATAGTACCTGTTAATACAATCACACAAGAAAATCCAAATGGGCTCTCCGTTGAAGATCAGCAAGATCAACCAAAAGATCCATATAAAAGAGCCATGGACTCATCCGTTGAGGACTAGCAAGGTCAATCAATCAGATCCAGGCCCGAATTCAGAAAACAACTCTTAGTCCTTGTTCCAATATCTTCCCTAACACACGTGTGTGTTAAATTTGCAGCAATGTGATGAGCTATGGTGGATCAAATGCTAGAATCAACATCATTAGAAAAGAGATTAGATGATAATTAAGATGTGATTAGTGAGCAATTAACTAATAGCTTAATGTAGAAAATTCATGAATTTTGGCAGCTCTAGTAGGCGGTTTGGCATGCCGAATTGATGGGCTGAATGGTGGGCAAGGTGACTATCTTTGCCTAGAAGCATTTACCCTCATGTTGATCCTGGAGGGAGGTCAAGCCCCTCCACTAGCTGGGGGTGCAGAGAGCTTGTTGAAAAAGAGTAAAAAAAGTGATTATCTCTTAATCCTAATTAGTTAGGTGATTAGCAAGATAATGGGCTCATAAATTTGATGGATAGCCCCTCCACTAGCTGGGGGTGTAGAGAGCTCTTTGAAATAGAGTAAAAAAAGTGATTATCTCTTAATCCTAATTAGCTAGGTGAGTAGCAAGATAATGGGCTCATAAATTGATGGATTCTAGGCTAGGCTCTGATACCATGTTAAATTTGGAGCAATGTGATGAGCTATGGTGGATCAAATGCTAGAATCAACATCATTAGAAAAGAGATTAGATGATAATTAAGATGTGA
Source organism: Cibotium barometz (assembly GCF_041138505.1). NCBI lineage: Eukaryota > Viridiplantae > Streptophyta > Polypodiopsida > Cyatheales > Cibotiaceae > Cibotium > Cibotium barometz. The sequence goes on from NC_141070.1 coordinate 8,189,904, forward strand.
TTAGTGAGCAATTAACTGATAGCTTAATGTAGGCATGGATAATAAAAAACTAACAAATTCTCATTAGGCCAACACCTCAATTTATAGAGTTTATATCCAAGCATCTAATCCCACTAATTACTCCTTGATTCACTCCACCTCTTTTTCTTGATTCTCTCCACCTCTTCCCAGAATATCTCCACACCTCCTAAATCTCCTCATGCTACCCTTTATTCTCTCCCAATAGATACTTCTCACCTTTTCACAGCTTCTCTCACATTTACAGATTCTCTTTTACAGTCTCTTTGCTAAGGGCTTGTTCTTGCACACACCCTTTTCACTTGTATATTTCAACAGTGTGGGTATCTTCGGCGACCCAGAGCCCAAGCACCATATGGTCAGCACCCTCTACGATCCTTTGCAGGAGGTCACCTAGCGCTTCACTCATAGGCCACTTCCTTGGTACCTCATCCACCGTACCAAAAGCTCACCATTTAAATCGAGCCGCTGGTCAAGACCTCGGCCGACCTTGCTACACAAGACGTCCTTCATTGACTCTCCGTCAACTGTTGCAACTTTATCAGTTAGGTCTCCATGACCTCATTCACTCACAAGACGGTCAAAATGCTTCCCCAACATTATTGACATAAAAAAGTTATTTAAAAATAGGTCATAAAATACAATTTCTATAACGAACTGTCATCTTTCCACATTGTTCCACATCGATCCACATTACTTTATCCACATCCAATTTATATATATTCCCATTCTCATCCAATCACATCATTTTCCATCTCATCCAATCACATCATTTTTCATCTCATCCAATCACATCATTTTTCCATTCTCATCCAATTAGATCATTTTCCATCTCATCCAATCACATCATTTTCCATCTCATCACATCGTTCCTCATTTATCCTCATCACATCTCATCCACTCGCATCTACCCATATCCACATCTCATCGCATCACATTATCTACCCCGATCCACATCACATCACATCCATTTCACCTCACATCTCATTCATTCACATCTATCTCGACTCACATCCCATCACATCCCATCACATCCATTTCACCTTCACATCTCATTCATTCACATCTATCCCGATTCACATCCCATCACATCTCATCCATTCACATCACATCTTATCCATTCACATCACATCTCATTTATTCACATCTATCCCGTTTCACATCACATCACATAACATATCATCCATTCACATATATCCCATTTACATGACATCCATTTCATATCCATCACATTCATTCCCATCACATACATTCTATTCACATTACATCACATCCACATCATATCTCATTTATACACATCCATCTAATCATTCACATGTACGATTACTCACATCTATTCATACATTCACATCTATCACTTCATATTCACATCATTTCGCATCTCTTCCAATCATCATATCTCATTCATACACATCCATCCAATCATTCACATGTACGATTACCCACATCTATTCATACTTTCACATCTATCACTTCATATTCACATCATTTCGCATCTCTTTACATCACATCATATCTCATCCCCATTCACATCACATTCACATCCACATCCACATCCCTTTTCATCACATCACATCTCATCCACATCCACATCACATTTACATCCACTTCCCTTTACATCATATCACATCTTGTCCACATCCACATTCACATCCATTTACGTCACATCATATCCTTTCACATCCACATCCACATTCACATCCATTTGCATCACATCACATCCTTTCACATCCACATTCACATCCATTTGCATCACATCACATCCTTTCACATCCACATCCACATTCATTTATATCACATTCTTTCACATACATATCCCCATTCATTTACATCATATTCTTTCGCATACACATCCACATCCATTTACTTCCCATCTCATCCTTTCACATATCCTCTCATCTCATCATTCACATCCACATCCATTTACTTCACATGTCATTCCCATTCATTTTCATCACACCACATCCTATCACATTCCATTCACATCTTATCGCATCCTATTTTCATCTTATCACATCCATTCACATCCTATCGCATCCCATTTACATATTATCACATCCCATTCACATCCTATCGCATCCCATTTACATATTATCACATCCATTCACATCTTATCATATCAAATTTACATCTTATCACATCCTTTCACATCTTATCCCATCCCATTTACATCTTATCAGATCCATTCACACTCCCATTTAGTAGCTTTTTCTAATTTGATACCCGATAATGAGACTTTTTCTGCCAATTGCTTGGCCTAGATAAAGATTCTTTTTTCTCGATGACTATTTCCATATTCCTTCTCAATTCCTCAATTGAATTATATTCAATATTCCTCTTTTGAATAAAAGAATTCATGGGATTTACAAAAATCAATTCTACCCATATTTTCACTTTTGATAAATAAGCATAAATTGAATTATACTAAAAATTCCTCTTTTTCCCATTTAATTTCTTGGATCTCAAATACCATGCGAATTCCTCTTTTTGCATTTAATTATTTGCATTCCAATGTCATGGGAATTCCTCTTTTATCATCAAATATTTCTCATAAAATAAATTCATCTAAAATAAAATACTCATTAATTCAATATGCTAGGAATTTCTCTTTTCCCATTTAAATGATTGAATTCCAAATGTCATAGGAATTCCTCTTTTATCATTTAAATATTTCTCATAAATAAAATAAATTTATCTAAAATTTAAATAAAATATCCATTAATTCCAATATGCTAGGAATTTCTCTTTTCCTTTTAAATGATTGAATTCCAACTGTCATAGGAATTCCTCTTTTATCATTTAAATATTTCTCATAGATAAAATAAATTTATCTAAAATTCATCTTTAAATTTAAATAAATTATCCATTAATTTCAATATGCTAGGAATGTCTCTTTTCCCGTTATGCATAAGAATGAATTATGTATCAATTTTCATAAAAATTTTACCATAGCTTCGCTGCTATTATTGGTAATTTTTAATTTTTATGAAAAGAATAAGACATAGTAAAGTAATTATGATAGTATAACTATCTTTTAGCCTTAAATCCAATTTACGGATTTATCTCATAATATTACCATATTTTTCAAGCATATAAGTATAAAAACTATTTTCTTAAACCTCTAGCTTCACAAGCCTAGAGTTTGAAGATAATTTCTCCATGAGAAGCATTAATTGAATAGAGAATTGGTCATAGCAATGACCATTCTTTAGGGAGGAGAGAGATAAACATAAAAGCATTCCAATTTAAGCATAAATGTAAAATTTATGTGATTAATCACACTAAAATTCATTAGAGAGTTTCATTTGCATTGAAGAACCGTTCAATTGAATACTTCTCAAGCTTGAGAGGGATTGAGAAGTGAAAAACATTTAGAAGAGTAAGAAAAAGACCATAAAATCACACTTTATCTCTTGTTTTGCTTGATTCTTTACTTCTTTCTTTAAAGAATCAAGCCAAAATCAAAGGTAATCCTTAATCCAATGGTTTTTCTATCTTTCTCAATGGTTATCTTCTTCCCAACCCCTCTAATGCTTAGGAAACTTTCAATTAAATGGTTTTTTCTTGAAATCAAGCTTTCTAATGATTCATAATGTTTAATGGTTTAATACTAATCTTTATGCTTAAATATAGTATTTTTATTAGTAAATCTCTCTTTTTGAAAGATTAATCATCTTTGTGGTTAGATCCTTGTTAGAAGGATGGTTCTTATTGATAAATTCATTATCTTAAACAAAACTCTAGGCTTGACAAGCTAGAGAAAAAGATTAGGTATTTTTATAGTTTTAATCTAGTTAAAAATGATGATTAATTTATTTAAGCTTGTTTATGATTAAGAAAAAACATATTAATTCAATTTAAATTGAAAGAGGGTTATGCTAACATTTTTGGAGAAGAGAGATGGATATTTAAGAATAATAAAGAGATTTAATCGTAATTATGCTTATAATTATGCTATGTATGCATAATAAAATTTTAGTTTAAAAGAGGAGTTCCTATTACATTTCATAATTTTTGGATATTAATTAAAAGGAAGTTGGCTAACCCATGGGCCGGTTAGGCTAGATTGATGGATTCCTGTGATGATAGAGTTAGATATGTTCAAGTTACAATAATTAGAATAAGTCCCACGAAGATTCTTGCTCTGTGGGAAAGAATGAGCAACTGTGCCTCGCTTCTTAAGGGAAAAAAAGCGATGATTTCTATGAACCAAGTGCAAGTCCCTTCCTTGATCTGGCCATGTGACCTACTACGGGTTCAGTCGAAATAGAAAAGCTAGTTGAGGCCTTGACTCGTTAGATAAATTTTTCGTTAAATGATTTTTCTTGGTGGAATCTTTCCGGGCGAGGGAAGTTTTTCCAATCTCGGTTTCGGAGGAGCTGCCGGATTAGTATCTTGTTTGGACATTCGTGGGTGAGGCCCTGAGTGGGAAACCCTGCCCCATGCGTGAGGCTGCTGCTTTCGCTGCCCCAGTGCCCCAGAAGGTTGCGCGAAGAGGGCAGGGGTCTCACACTTATGCATGTCAAGGCTTTGTGCACAAGTCTCATGCATGTGGCTTATTCAAAAGCCTCATGCATAAAGCTTATATATAAGCCTCAAGCATAAGGCCTATGCCTATAGCCTAGGTAACTACTACCGGCATGCCTCGTTAGCTACTTGCATGCATAGGTAGCTACCAACATGCATTGGAAGCTACCGACATGCCTAGGTAGCACCGAGCATGCATTGGAAGCTACCGTCATGCATTGCAAGCTACTGGCATGCCTAGGTAACACCGAAAATGCCTAGCGTAGGTAGCTACCGACATGCTAATGTATAAGCCTATGCATGAGGCTTATGCCTATGGACTAGGTAGCTATTGGCATGCATTGGAAGCTATCTTGAGAGCTGCATAGCTCTCTAAAGGCTACACATATAGGCTTATAGCTAATAGTTAAGACTTATACATAAGCTTTATACATGAGCCTTATACATGAGGCTTTGTGCACAAGTCTCATGCTTGTGGCTTATTCATAAGCCTTATGCATAAATCTTGTATATAAACCTTATACATGAGGCTTATGCCTATGGCCTAGGTAGCTACGGGAATGCATTGGAATCTATCGGCATGCATTGGAAGGTAGTTACCAGCATGCATTGGAAGCTACCGATATGCTAATGTATAGGCCTCGTGCGTGAGGCTTATGCATATTTCTCATGCATATTGCCACCTCTTGAGATATGCATATCTCTCTAAAGGATATGCATCCAGGCTTATGGTAAAGGCCTAAGCCTCATGCATAACCTTTGTACATGAGCCTTTTGCACGAGGCTTTGTACACAAGTCTCATGCATGTGGTTTATTCATAAGCCTCATGCATAAAGATTATGTATAAGACTCATGCATGAGGCTTATGCATATGTTGGCTAATGCATAAGTCTTATGCATGAGGCTTATGCACTAGCCTGATGCATAAGCTTTATGTTCAAGCCTCTTGCATCATACCAAGGCATATGATCACCTCTCTTGAGAGAAGCATAGCCTCAAAAGGCTATCCATAGAGCATGGGAAAAATAACAAATCCTAATCTTAAAATCCCTAAAACTTACAAATCCTATAACATGTCGGTGAAGGGGGATTAACACATTCTGAGCGATCGAAACCGAGAAGGAACTATCTCTAAGTAAGCTCAAAAAAATTTCTTGAACAATTATTTCAATGATGATATCAAAACATACATTCTCCATGTTAAATACAAGAAGCCAACGGAGCTCAGCTTCACCATCAAGGAAGCATTAAAAAATATAATCCCCTTGGATTCATTGCCAACCTTGACCTATGCAAGCTAGAAATATATGTCAATTGCATGTCAAAAATGAAATCCTACACCATAAAACAAACAAAATTGCATCCAACACTATAATATAACTCTCACTTGCCGTCATAATCCTCCCGAGTACTCACATAGAAGCAACTATTTACAACTCCATATATTAGCCATAGATTCATTGCAAGAAATAAAAAACCACTATTGTGGAACACCTCAAAAGCTACTACATTTAACCTCAATACACTCTATGCATAAATAGACTACGAGGATTTCAAAGGAACAATCCACGGAAAAACAACCAAAAACCAAAACTTGCTTCCATGTAACACCACAAAGTTGGACTCATTTGTCCTCATAATCTTCTCCATAGGGGATTATAAAGCCAAATCGAACATCAAGGCATATTGTCAAGGCACAATGTGAGACCTATGTCCTACCACCAGTGCTTGGAATAGCTCCATCTTAGATAGAGTATCTTGATGCATGAAGAAATGAGCCCACGCATCTAAATTGAGGACTTGAAGGAACACAAAGTACATGTGTTTGCAAGGTACATAAGTAATGTGTTTGCTTTCCTGCTTTTGAAAGTCCTCACAAGCGCAATGAGGGAGATCCAAAATCGTGAACGAATAGCTCACACCCTTGCTTCATGACCCCTCTTTGCTAACATAAAATATGTGTGATTCATTGCACAAGAAGATTGCTTCCTGAACCACTTTAGCCCACTGACAGATTTTTACCCTTCTCAATTTTTTCATCGAACTCCTTTGTCAACTTCTCCCTCCATCGAACTACCTTGTCGTCTCTATATTTACAACATACACTTCTGATGAATGACCTTTGAGTGGTGTGATGATCTCTCTGTTGATTGGTGGTTGAGCTTCCTCTCTCCAACACAAAACCACTTGCATGAAGATCTTCAATCTCAACAATAGTGAGGCTTGTCCCAATGGAACCTGGCCAAACGCCAGGAGGCAGACGAGGTGGCCCAAAGATTGTGGACGTATCCACAACCCATGAGTGTGTGTTGGTGGAGTTGCACAACCATATAAAAGTCTGAAATGCACCACCGGGGTATCAACAGTAGCGACCCCAAAAACTAGGTGTAAGAACACCCTCATCTGTGGAGTTCCCATAAGGATTAATCAATTTCGCACACCTCACTTTGCTTGCCAAAACACATGGCCATGCTATGTGATTCAATTCTGCAAATATCTCACATGGTCTTGTTGCCATCTGCCTCTACAAAATCCATACTGAATGGTCTTTGTGGTGTACGTGGACCCACCCGTGAATTCAGTCATGTACTCTGTCCTATTACTATCATTGTCAAGAAAAATACTTGGAGTATTTAACCACTTACATTGCACACTACATTGTTCCCTATGAATGCACTGCATTTTAGGAGAGTTAATTCCCACCTCTTCCATTGTTGAATTAGCCAAATCAACAAGATTCTTACCAGAGGATGTGGCAACCTCCCCATAATAGAACTTGTCTCGTATGCCCTCCTCGAGTTGTGGACCAGTTTCCCAAGTGCCTTCCTGTAAGAAATGCATGGTATTTGGAGCTTTGCAAAACTACCAAGGACAAGACTGTACCAACTGCCTCATACAAGGAAATGTGATTTTTGAATCCCACACTTGCTCTCATGCTAGAGTGCTTTACCTTAGCCAAATTTGTTATCGGCAGCACAAACAAGCCGTAATCATTTTGCGTAAGAAGCCATGAACCCTAATGGAAGGCCCCACCATCCCACCATGCTAGCCAAGTTTCTAAGAAAGGAATCCCTCCCTTCACAACATGATTATTGCACTGTTAAGGTCTATGGGGGCTTCTTTCCATTTTCTTCACAAGATCTTGTGGTCCTACCGAGAGGATTCACGCATACATTTCTTTGTATGATTGAGCATGCTTTGCTCCTAGTGGAAAACACAAGATCTCTCCTTACCCTGCATGATATTTTAGCACTGCCATTATACACTTACCGCATAGCTAACCAATTAGCACTAGTCTCGCTGGCCATGAACCCTCTAAACTCTTGAGTTCCAAAGCCACACTTCTTAACCCACTGCATTCAACATATTCCAAGACTCAATCTAGGAATTTCTATCCTCCACCTTGAACTCACATTTCACTATTGTCAATAACTCATGAATGAAAGGGTCGTTTACATGGGCACACATTGTAGACCAGCCTTGAACTTGATGCACGTGGTCAAATTGAATCCACATCTCTTCTAGATTTCCACCTAGATGCATTCTATTCACAAGGTCCAAGCAACTCTTTGGTCCCATAGTGGACATTTTAAATACATGCGGTTGGTGTGATGTCTCTAGTTGATTAGGAAACAAAATGCTATGAATAAATGGATATTTTCATCTATTTTTAAGATCCAACACTACATCCAATCCCTTTGAACTAACCTAACTTACTCTCTTTGCATCCTCTACACACTTTTGAATCTTCCTCTTATCAAAAAGGGGAGTCATTACATCCAGAAGCTCTTTATGTTCTCGGTCTCCAAACTCAACATTATTTGTAACCCCATCACCTAACAACATTTCCATAACAATGTCCCATGCCACAGTAACCCCTAATTGTTTTGGAATAGCAAAAGGATTGAATTGTGCACGCATTGCAATCTTGTCCTCCACATCTTGTAGTTAAGAAATGGTCACTAGGTATGCAGTAGTAAATAATTGCTTGACAAGTCCTAATACACTCAGGCATTTGATCATAATGTTTGCAAGAGAGAACTCCATATTCAGGACCAACAATTCCTACTTGGCATGTTCTTTTAAGTCTTCCTTTTCACTGGGTCAAGTTAGCTCTCATCATTCTTACCAGGTATGGGAAATCAAGATTCATGCATTGCAAATGACTAGCACACCTGCTAAGCATGACGACACCAGAAAAATAATCTGATATGCAAGTAATGTATTCTGTTCAAACATGCCCATCGTGCTATTGATCCATACCTATCATTGTATAACATGCTCCACAAGGAGGAAGCTCAAATGAAATGTATCCATCAAATGTAGAATGAAACTCCTCCACCTACAACACTTATTTTGCACTACACAGGGCAACATGCAAACTACTATGTAATGGTAGGTTCCCTTCTATCAAATCCAACACACTCAAAATAGCAGTATTTTGTGCATGTCCGGCAGTGCCACAATCATCTTCAAGAAAAATCAGAGGTGTTTGTGTTCAAAACTTTATAGGAGAGGAATCAGTATCTACATCAAGAACAAAATCAGCTTCCCCATTTGGAAGTGTTGTTATTTCTATATTCACCTTCACTACCTAGAGACAACGGCCAAAGCGTAACACAACATCCCACTAACTCAAAGTGTTGAAGAATATCAACAAGCTTTAGATGACAATATCTGGCCTCATTCATAACAACAAGATCTTTTTGAGGCAAACATCCGTAACCAGTAATATGCCTAGCTATACAAAATCTTTCAAAATGGTTGAAATAGAAGAAATCACTTGTTGCAAAAGATCTAGCATTCAGAACTTGGGGGATCATCTTTATATTTCTTATTACTATAACAAACTCTCTAGAATTTTTACAACAATGAAAATAACGATTCTTCATAGGTCGAGTAATTATTTTGGTCTTGAATATTTAGAGTTCAAGGAATTTTAACAGCATCAATAAATGTTTCCTTTAAGCTCATCGAATGAAGGATGTATCAAATATTCTACTATGATTTCCAAGCCAACGAAATCTTAGCAAAATATCAGCTTTAAGTAAATGGGCTTTTTAAAGTCCCACAAAGTGCAATAATTAATATTTTATTTATGCTCATTTAGTAAAGATGGATTTCCCAAACATTAGTTTTTTTGTAATGATTTCCAAAACACGTAATATCACTTTGAGTTCAGCCAGCTAAATTGTAATTTAACTTTTAACTATGCAAATGGCTGACTCTAATTTTGATAAGCATGTAAATTAGACCTAATCACCTTACTTATTGCGTGAGTTATTAGAGTATTTAGTAAAGAATTATTATATTTTGAGTACAGATATGGCCCAAATACCAACACAATCTGGAAAAGGTATGTACATGCAACATTTCTTCATTATAAACAACAAACAATATTTTGCATCTAATGCATTAAAGGTTATTATAATAGGAAATTAAACAGCTCTACTAGACGTGCTCATAATTCTGGATTTGTGTAGTCACAAACTTGCTTCCCCTAACTTCATCATAATTTTATATTTTATATTTTCTCGTATTACCTAAGGCACAAAAAGAGATAGAAAAAGAGAGAGAGAGAGTTACTTGCATGTTTCCCTTCACTACTTACCCTAATCATTGCTTTCCCCAACCTAGAAAGAGCAAACAACGCCGCACAACACCATTGCCTTCTTCTTTGAGGTTTTCTCATAGGAGTTTGCCCATCGACTTCATCCAAGGTTCATAAAGACCTACATGTCTGTAGTAAAGAAGAGCTTCTTCTGGTGGCGAGGACTCAAAAGGGATGTACTTAATCATGTACGTCAATGCTTAACATGTCAAAGAGTCAAGGTAGAAAGGGTTAAGATGAAAGGAAAACATCATCCCTTAAGACATTCCACAAACGAAAGGACTCAAAAGGGATGTACTTAACCATGTACGTCAATGCTTAACATGTCAAAGAGTCAAGGTAGAAAGGGTTAAGATGAAAGGAAATCATGTACGTCAATGCTTAACATGTCAAAGAGTCAAGGTAGAAAGGGTTAAGATGAAAGGAAAACATCATCCCTTAAGACATTCCACAAACGAAAGGACTCAAAAGGGATGTACTTAACCATGTACGTCAATTCTTAACATGTCAAAGAGTCAAGGTAGAAAGGGTTAAGATGAAAGGAAAACATCATCCCTTAAGACATTCCACAAACGAAGTGGGAATGTATAAGTATGGATTTTTTTATTGGATTACTGTTGAAAGATCCTTGCCCCCTCCGCGCAACAAATTCGGGGGTGATAGCAATAGAAGTAGCACTTCTTGCACGGGGTAGGGCCTCTCACTCGGGGCCTTGCCCATGGATATCCGTCAAGAGACTAATCCGTCGGTTCTTTCAAAACCGAACCCGAAAAAACTTCCCTTGCCCAGAAAGCACGGGCAATTGCTCCAGGATATTTTTACTCTAACGTAGTCAAGGTCATCACTAACCAAACAAATCCAACCAAACCTGTAAGTCACTTGGTAAGATCAAGGAAGAAACTTGCACTTGGATCATAGACACCAACGCTTTTTTCCTCATTGAGAGGCACAGCCGTTGATTCTTTTCCATGTAACAATTACTATCCCATGGGTTAGGCAACCGCCTAGGCAACCGCCCAACCACTGTAGTGATGGGATCCATTTAGGAATTTGGTTAGGTTTTGTCTGGGGTACCAAGGAAAAGAGTTCCCAGGCCCCCTAGCCTGATCTTCATACAAACTTCAAGCTAGTCACACCACTTCCACACCCAATATGGAATTGCCTTTTTCTTCACAGACTCAGCTATCTTTAAAACAATCTTTTAATGAAGCCATAGAATCACTGATCATAATCCTCCCAAATATCTGGTTGAATTCTAATTTCCAATCATTCCTTCATCGGTGTACCTATGACATCACTAGCAACCACAACTGTGAGATCCCACTTCCCCCTCTACGCACCGGATTCCTGCATGGTAGCAGCGAAAGTAGATCTCTCTTGCGCGGGGCAGGGTATCTCACTCGGGGCCTCGCCCTCGAATGTCCGGGCACGAGACTAAGCTGGTGGTCCTTCCAAAAACGGAAATCGGGAAAATTTCCCATGCCCCGAAAGTGGGGACGATTCCACCATTTTTCTAACAAAGTCAAGGTACTGAACTAACCTTCATCTAAATAAACTAGATAGAAGGGAAACTATTACAGACTTAACTTGAAGGAATCAACACTTTTTTCCTGATTGAATAAGGCAAAGCCGTTGATTTATTCTTTAGAGAAGTCTTTAGGATTCTAATTAACTACTCGGTTTCTAAGCGTATTCCTATTAATCAATTTTATTATTAAAACTCTACTGATTCCATCCTAACCCCATCCGGATGGGGTAGCCACCACCCAACCACTGGAATAGTAGAACCGAATAAGTACTCACCCACCCATAATTGAATGCCTTTCTTAACTTTTGCTTTAGAAAACAGATACGCACACACTCCTCTTTAAACTTTAACTTATAAAACAATCTATTGACAAACAATTACAGGTTATACATGTCATAACTCAAAATTTCCATTGAGTCTTTGTTTCTCACAAAACAGTATCACTCTAGACTCTCCGTTGAGACCAGCGAGTCAACAACGAGATCCAGTAAAACAGATTACAATAAACATTGGTCCATCATGTAATATCTTCCTCGACATATGTATGGATGTCCTCGGCACCGTGAGCCTGTGCATCTGCTGGTCAGAACCCTCCAGGATCCTCCTTAGGTATCCTGGCACTTCACTCAGGCACCGCTTCGTCGGCTCTGGTCCATCGTACTGGAAGCGCATCATTTTAACCATACCGAGGCTGGACAAGACCTGGGCAGGCTTTGCCACGTGAGCTGTCCCTTGAACACTCCCCGCCGCCAGCTGTTACAACTGAATTCCCTTAGAAAACATATATACCACATGCTCCCTCCCCACCATTCTGGCATAAGACAGTCCTTTAAGAAAATAGGGTTTCTATGCAAGTTTTGAGTTTGATTTTCTTTTGAATACAATGAGTATATCTTAATTCCGTATCCCAAGAGTTCTAGATCACAATCTGGATTTCCCCAATCAGAATTCCTCGAATTCTGAATTCTTAATCCTTAGATCAAAATCAAAGGTCTCAACTTAGTTTCAGATTCGGTGGGTGATTTGAGTGTAGATTATGGAACTGGTCACATCGTCTTTTCTTGAAACTGACGAAGGAATTATGTCTTGGTCAAAGTCTGATTCAGGTTTTGAGTCTGGAACGGTTCTTCTTGAACTATCTTTATCAAATGGTAATATTTTAATTACTACTTTACTAAATTTAAAACTAATCATTTACCAATATTCATGGGAATTAGTCATAGGATTAAGAGAACTCTTATCTTGATATAAAAATTCTTTTATGCATCATTTTTTTTTTGCATAAAAATCGATATTAGTGAAAGTAACACTTTTACAATAAAAAATTTTCTTTTATGCATAAAAATCAATAACGATAAAAGTAACACTTTTGATAATAAAAAGAAATTTCTTTTATGCATTATTTTATGCATAAAAATCTATAATGATAAAAGTAACACTTATATAAAAAAAATATTCTTTAATGCATACAAATCAATAATGATAAAAGTAACACTTTTATAATAATAAAAATATTCTTTTATGCATACTTTTATGCATACAAATCAATAATGATAAAAGTATCACTTTTATCATTTAAAAAAATTCTTTTATGCATACTTTCATGCATAAAAATCAATAATGATGAAAGTAACACTTTTATAATTAAAAATATATATTCTTTTATGCATAAAAATCAATAATGATAAAAGTAACACTTTTATAATAAAAAAATATTCCTTTATGCATACAAATCAATAATGATAGAAGTAACACTTTTATATAAAAAATTATTCTTTTATGCATACAAATTAATAATGATAAAAGTAACACTTTTATAATAAAAAACATATTCTTTTATGCATACAAATCAATAATGATAAAAGTAACACTTTTATAGTTAAAAAATATTCTTTTATGCATACTTTAATGCATAAAAATTAATAACGATAAAAGTAACACTTTCATAATTTTTTAAAAAAATCTTTTATGCATACTTTCATGCATAAAAATCAATAATGATCAAAGTAACACTTTTATAATAAAAAAATATTCGTTTATGCATAAAAATCCATTTTGATGAAAGTAACACTTTCATAATAATAAAAAATTATTCTTTTATGCAAAAAAATCTATTTTGATGAAAGTAACATTTTCATAGTAAAAAAAATATTCTTTTATGCATATAAAAAAATAATAATCAATATGCATCTTCTATGCATGAAAATGATACTTTTAGAGTATATAAATAACAGGGATTACTCTTTTAGCATAATAAAAGATAATACTTAATTTCAAAAAATTTGCCATAACCTCCTTTGTATGGCTAACCATTTTTTAAAATTTTCTACTTAATTTGTCTTAGAAATTAACTCTAATTGGTTTAAAGGAATCTAGACTAATCAAAATTCACTTATTAAAGAGAAAACATTATAAAAAGTTTAATTCTAAAAATTATCACTTAACTAGGATAAAGAAGGGTTGATTTTAAGAAGAGAGAGGGGAAAAGCCTTTCGATCAAGGCATAGCGTCCATTTATCACTTCAAACAATCATAAAAATTAGGAAAGCATAAAAATCAATAAAGAAAATTACAAGATCTCTACTTACATAATTTCTGGGAGCTTTCCTTTGGCTTGATGGTTTGAGGGTTCTACTCTTGTTTGTAACAAGAGTGGCCGCCAATCTTTGGAAGAGGGAAACGTCAAAAACTAGTGAATTATTAATAAATTCACTGTTCTTGGCTTGGGAGGAGTAGAGTAACAGTGCATAAACACTATTATTTTTCAAAAAAGGGGGAGGCTTCTATTTATAGGAAAAATTGAGCTCCCAACAAAACAAACTGATTCTAGAATTTTTCAAATCAGTTTGGTCAATTTTTGACCATTTTTAGGTCAGTTGAGCTAACTTTTTGGAACTAGACTTGAATTAGGAGAGAGGAGAGATGAAATATCTCAATTTTTGAAGATTTAAAACTCAATTGCACATGTGAAGTAGGCGCCTCATTCATGAGGGAAAAATCCCCATTGTGAGGTGTCAAAAATCTATTTTTTAAGCTTTTCCTTTGGTCCTTAGTCCACTCTTCATCTTATGTGAGTATTTACTCATTTTTTGGGGTGATTTTCTTTATTTCTTTTATTTATCTTCTTCATACATTTGGATGAATTTGATTGGCCCTTCAAAACCTTAATTTGAAATTTTTCAAAAATCTGGACCCCTAGGATAAGGCCTCTTGAATAAATTATACTTAATTTCTAATGCACCTTCTAAAAATCTTGTTGAACTTCTGTTTTAGGGGAACTTATTTTAATAAGAAGACATATTTTTCCATCCAAAAATATTCAAAATGTGAATATTCTCTCTAGAATATTTTCTCTCTCTAGGCCAAAATAGGTGAAAACAAGATCTTTTATATTTATGAAGAGGGAATTGATTACAGAGGAAGATGTTGGACATCTTGAGAGGCTGGGGAGGAGGAATCTTACATTCTCTCCCACTTGAAAAACGCGAGATATCCTCATCTCGCAAACTGGGGGTAATCTCGCAGCAGATCGGCTTCTTTCTCCCAGGTGGCATCTTCAAAAGGATAGAACTTCCATTTGACCAATAATTCTCTCAGAGTTCTGTTCCTGAGAATATTTTCTCGAACATCAAGGATTTCTTCAGGTTGGAGTTCCATTTTCCCTTGGGTTGAAGAGGTTAAGATCATCAAGCACATGATTCAGGCTTGGTATATACTTTTTAAGAAGGCTGACATAAAATACATTATGTACTTTAAGATGATGAGGCAGAAGAAGCTCGTAGGCTAAGTCACCTACTTTCTTTGTAATCAGATATGGCCCACAATATCTTGGGGATAACTTCTTGTACTTTCCAAGAGATAGAGAACTTCTTTTGGGGCGTACTCGAATGAAGACCATATCTGCTTCTTCGAATTCTCTGTCTGTCCTCTTCTTATCTGCATACTGCTTCTGTCTATCCTGGGCAGCTTTTATATCTTTACGAATTTCTTGTATCTGCTGCTCCATGTCATCAAGCATCTGTCTGGACATCTCGACCCTAATCAATGGGTCAGACCAAGTTAACAGAGTTAAGCAATCTTGTCCATATAGAAACTTGAAAGGGCTCATCCCAATACTTTGGTGATAAGAAGCATTGTAGGCAAACTCGACTAGGTGCAGATAGCTTAGCTACTTCTTGGGTTCCCTGCCCACAGCATGACTGAAGTATATCTTTGATTAATTGGTTTACCCTTTCTGTTTGACCATCGGTCTCACAGGGTGGTAAGTTGTGCTGAGATCCAAGAAAGTTTCTATTGCTTCAAAAAATGCAGTCCAGAATCTTGACGTGAATTAGGCCATGCAATTTGAAGATTTCTTTGAGTAACACTATGGCCACATCCAGTGCAGTGTAGGTTTCTTTTACTGGAATCAGATGGGCAACTTTGGTTAATCTATCAACTACCACCAAGATGGAGTTGTAACCTGATTAAACTGAAGGTAATCCAATAAAATCCATACTGATACATTCCCACTTCATCTGGGGGGATGTCTAAAGGATGTAGCTTCCCAAGCATTTTTACTCTCTCGGCCTCGACTTTTTGACATGTCAGACATTGACGTACATGATTAAGCACATCCCTTTTTAGACCAGGCCAAAAGAAGCTTTTCTTCATAGACATGTAGGTTTAATGAAACCTGGATGTCCTGCACAATAAGGCTATCATGGGCTTCATTCAAAATTTGACCCTTAGTTCCCTCATCATTGGGAATTCATAGCCTGGGATTATAATACATAATTCCATCATCCAAGCTATACCCTTGAACTCGGTTCAACTCCTGTGGAGTTTTGCTTTCTTGCATAAGTAGGGTAGCAATAGGGCCAAAGAATCTATCCTGCATGATCTTCTCTCTTGCTTCAATAATCAAAGGATTTGACACTACAGTAATTGCAAGCAAGGAGGCTTTTCTAGTGAGGACATTTGCTACCACATTTTCTTTGCTTGGGCGATACTTGATTTCAAAATCAAATTCCTACAGGGTCTACATCCTTCTTTGGTGCATCTTGAGATCCTTCTGAGTGAAGATCCACTTTAAGCTCTGATGATCTATCATCAAAGTGAATCTTTGACCTATTAGGTAATGTTTCCACAACTTCAGGGCATATACTACTGAGAGTAGTTCCAAGTCATGGACAGCATAATTCCTCTCATGCGTTCTGAGTTTTTGGGATTCATAGGCCACTGCATGACCTTCCTACATGAGTGCACCTCCCAGGGCAATACCACTGGCATCGGTTACTACCTCAAAGGGTAGAGAGAAATCTGGCAACTTCAAGACAGGATTGGTTACCAAGGCGGTCTTCAGCTTATCAAAAGAACTTTGGCACCTGGCAGACCATTGAAAGGGAATATTCTTCTTGAGAAGATTAGTCAGGGGAAGTCAATATTAGATAAAGTGGGAAAAACCCATTTCCATGAAAAAAGTGGGGGTATGGTAAACTCAAAAGTTTATCAAAACATATTCATGTGACATATCATCATTGGAAAGAGCTTGAAAAGTAGAATATAGATCTACTTTGTTCGACAAATTTGGAGTTTGCATGTTCAAGTTATGGCCAAAACAAATTTTTTAAATACATTTCCATTTTGAGGGATTTTTTCCATTTTATCTAATATTGACCCCGGAGGAAGCTTTGAGAGCATACTTTGGTATAAAAATTCTATACCAACCAGTCAATCCCAAGAATCCTCTGACTTCTTTCACTGTCTTTGGTTCAGGCCAATCTATGACTACTTGGACTTTTGCGGAATCTGGAGAAATTCCATCTTTTGATACCAGAAAGCCCAAGTATTCAACATGGTCGGCAGAGAAAGTGCATTTGATCTTTTTTGCAAAGAGTTGGTGCTTCCTTAGAATCTCAAGAACTTTTATGGCATGAGCTTCATGGTCAGCTGCATTCTTTGAGTAAATCAGAATATCATCAAAGAAAACAAGAACAAAATCATCCAAGTATTCTCTGAGAATGTCTTGCATTAAGTGATTGAATGTAGCTGGGGCATTTGTCAAACCAAACGGCATGACAGTGAATTCATAATGCCCATACCGAGTATTGATGGCTGTCTTCGGAATATCTTGCTCATTAATCCTGATCTAATAATATCTTGATTTGAGATCTATCTTTGTGAAGATCTGGGCTCCACTTAGCATGTCCAAAAGCTCATCAATTCTAGGGATAAGATACTTATTCTTAACTGTCAGCTGATTTAGACCTCTGTAGTCCACATAGAGTCTTAGCATTCCATCTTTCTTTTTCTAAAAGAGAACTGGCACACCCCAAGGTGAAACACTGGGTCTTACAAACCCTTATTCTAAAACAGCTGTCTAAGCTGTTCCTTGAGTTTCAAGTCTTCAAGAACTGGCATGTTGTACGTGCGCAGGGCTACTGGCTGAGCTCCTGGGGTCAATTCTATCACATGATCTACTTCCCGAATTAGAGGCATCTCTGTTAATTCTACTGGGAATAGATCATCATATTCACTTAACCATTTAGGTTCTTTAGCTTTTAACTTTGAGTCTACTGGATTCATTTTGACAAGATAAATGCGTTGCTTCTTTCTAAGTCCTTTTAGTAGCTTAGAAGCTTTTACTAACTACAAACTAGGGGATCCTGAAATTTCGGTTCCTTGAACTTTGTTTCCGTGAAGGTCACGGAAGGAGATGGTTCCATTATGACAGTGAATGTCAGCTTGATTTTTGTGGAGCCAATCCATTCCAAGGATCTCGTCAAAAACTCCCAAAGGTATAACTCTAGACTGACAGGCAATTAAATTAAAATCTAGATTGAACTGAATACGATCTGTTTCAAGGTGAGTGAAAAGAATCTTCCCACTTGCCAATTCAACTTGCATAGGTTTCCTTGATTTCTGATCTAAGACTAGCTTACGCAAGCATCCAAGGAAAATGAAAGAATGAGTACTGCATGAATCAATCAAAAGCTTAAAAGACTTACCCTGATAGTCAGCTTGAGTATTGATGATGGAGAATTGACAATTTGGCCCTTGATTTTCAATTGCTGCATAAATCTGGCCTCTTTCTTCTTCCACTACTTTTGCTAGTGTGACTGCTCTGGCTGCTGCAGTCTGAGGCGGAACTCTTTCTCTTTGGTTGCCCCAGTTCTGGGAAGAAGTTCTGAGGCTACTCTCGATAGAGACAGACGGCTGAGCTGGAGTTCTCCTGGGATTTTCCTGATTCTGGCACGGGGGACCCTTATTGGGCTGATAAGAAGGAGTCTGTCTTGGAACTCTGGGACCCTGGCTTCCTTGGCCCACAAAAAGAGATGGGCAATCCTTGAGCCGGTGTCCAAGACCTTGACATCCGAAGCATCTGTTCTCGCTTCGAAGGTCTTCTCTTTGCATTTTGGAGAGAGCCGGAGTTTCGAAGAATGTACTTTGGGGGAAAGGTCTTCCTTCATTTCGAAAGCTTCCTATTTCCACATTCTAGTTAGGACCTTGGTGTTTCTTTGGAGGCGAAAAGTTGGAAGAACTTCCCAGTGTGTGAAATCTCTTGAAGAACGAGGGAGCTGGCTTTGGAGGGACTTTTACGATGAAGGCTTTGGCAAAGTCCTTCGCCATTCTGACAGCTTCAGCCATGGACACTGGCTTGGCATTTTTGACCAGTGTGTCCAAGGGTTCGTTCATTCCCCGAATGAACGAACCCTTGGACACTGGCTTGGCATTTTTGACTAGTGTGTCCAAGGGTTCATTCATTCCCCGAACGAACGAACCCTTGGACACTGCCTTGGCATTTTTGACCAGTGTGGGTTCGTTCATTCCCCGAATGAACCTAGCCATGAGTTGCTCTTCATCTAGAGATGGTGAATATTTGAGTAGAAGAGCGAAGGCCTGGTGATATTCCTCGATGATTTTGCTCCCCTGCTTTAGCTCTAAGAATTCATTCATTTTGGTTTCCAAAAATCCAGGGGGACAAAATCTCTTTCTCCAAATAGGTTTTTAGGTCGGTCCAGGACTGAGTATTTATGTCCAGACGGTTGGTGTCACAGTGGTTTCTCCATGCTACCCTGGCTATTTCCACTATTTTTAGCCTGGCAAGAGCCATTTTGCTCTGCTCATTGTAGCCTGTGACATCAAAATATTCTTCCATGGCTTCCACCCATTTCTCTTCAGCCTCGCCTCGGTTCTCCCCTTCTCCTTTGAAGGGTCCTGGCTGAGTCCTATGAAGAGCCTTGCAAACATCAGGGTCAAGCTCGTCATCTTTAGAGAGAGGGTCTGGCTGACGACCACGGTTTCCTCGTCTCATGATTCTGCCAAAATTTATATATTATTAAATTTTTATTTTGATACAATCCACGATATCTTAAGACTTAAGAGCTTCGGAAAACAATTTCTTAAACAAGATAATGATCTTATTGGAGATCTATGACATATGTCCGATAACAGATTTTTCTTTCTCAGATCGTCCATAAACAATCACTTATACAACAAGGAATTTTTTTTTAAAAAATATTTCTTTATTTATATATAAGTTGCAATATGTACATAGAGCAGCTCGGCTCCAAAATTTAAAATCTCCTCGGGAGATGCATATGACGACGGAACTGGGCCATAGCCATGTGCCCTGATACAAACGTTCACTTACTGACAAGGGAGCTATTATCTTTCACTTAGGAATAAAGCAACTAAGGAGTCTGTAGACTTGACATGAAAGTCTAAAATTTTTAGGCGTCAAATGATATAGAATGACACTAGCACCATTTTCAGTTCTAACAGAATCATTGCCAATGAGAGGTTCTGCCACAGCATTGCACGCCGGTCACAAGAGGCATGGACATACTGCCCTGCAAACCACTTATGTTGTCGTCTCTCCGCTGGGTCAGGAGAATATAAATCCTCGAAATGGCTTGAAAGTCTTGCTCGGCGTGTTCGAGTCGAAGCGGAAGAGATGAGATGAAGCGAATGCGGTCATGTCTTGTGATGACTGGGTGAGGTCGGGAGTACCGGATAAGTATGGAACTTCCATCTATAATTTCCAATTCAATTTGTAAGTTTTCAATTTTTTTGAAGTTTATTAAACATAATATTAGCAAGTGAAAACATTATTTCTCAAAAATTAAAGCGACTATTAAACATAATATTAGCAAGTGAAAACATTATTTCTCAAAATTTTAAGCGATTTTTTCCTACTGTTACATAAATTTTACAACAGTACAACAGTGCTCTGATACCAACTGTGAGATCCCGCTGCCCCCTCTGCGCACCGGGATTCCCGGATGGTAGCTGCACAACGGAAGTAGATCTCTCTTGTGCGGGGCAGGGTATCTCACTCGGGGCCTCGCCCTCGAATGTCCGGGCATGAGACTAAGCTGGTGGTCCTTCCAAAAACGGAAACCAGGAAAATTTCCCATGCCCCGAAAGCGGGGACGATTCCACCATTTTTATTTTATTAACAAATTTTTCTAACGAGGTCAAGGTACTACACTAACCTTCATCTAAATAAACCAGATAGAAGGGAAACTATTACAGACTTAACTTGAAGGAATCAACACTTTTTTCCTGATTGAATCAGGCACAGCCATTGATTTATTCTTTAGAGAAGTCTTCAGGATTCTAATTAGCTACTCGATTTCTAAGCGTATACCTAATCAATTTTATTATTAAAACTGTACTGATTCCAGCCTAACCCCATCCGGCCCATGGGTTAGCCACCACCCAACCACTGGAATAGTAGAACTGAATAAGTACTCACCCACCCATAATTGAATGCCTTTCTTAACTTTTGCTTTGGAAAACAGATACGCACACACTCCTCTTTAAACTTTAAGTTATAAAACAATCTATTGACAAGGTTACACGTCATAACTCAAAATTTCCTTTGAGTCTTTGTTTCTCACAAAACAGTATCACTTTGGACTCTCCGTTGAGACCAGCGAGTCAACAACGAGATCCAGTAAACAGATTACAATAAACATTGGTCCATCATATAATATCTTCCTCGACATACATATGGATGTCCTTGGCACCGTGAGCCTGTGCATCTGCTGGTCAGAACCCTCCACGATCCTCCTTAGGTATCGTGGCACTTCACTCAGGCACCGCTTCGTCGGCTCTCGTCCATCATACTGGAAGCGCACCATTTTAACCATACCGAGGCTGGTCAAAGACCTGGGCAGGCTTTGCCACGTGAGCTGTCCCTTGAATACTCCCCGCCAGCTGTTGCAACCGAATTCCCTTAGAAAACACATATACCAAATGCTCCCTCCCCAGCATTCTGGCATAAGACAGTCCTTTAAGAAAATAGGGTTTCTATGCAAGTTTTCAGTTTGATTTTCTTTTGAATACAATGAGTATATCTTAATTCCATATCCCAAGACTTCTAGATCACAGTCTGGATTTCCCCAATCAGAATTCCTCGAATTTTTAATTCTTGATCCTTAGATCAAAATCAAAGATCTCAACTTAGTTTCAGATTCGGTGGGTGATTTGAGTGTAGATTATGGAACTAGTCACATCGTCTTTTCTTTGAAGGAATTACGTCTTGGTCAAAGTCTGATTCAAGTTTTGAGTCCAGAACGGTTCTTCTTGAACTATCTTTATCAAATGGTAACATTTCAATTACTACTTTACTAAATTTAAAACTAATCATTTACCAATATTCATGGGAATTAGTCATAGGATTAACTCTTATCTTGATATAAAAATTCTTTTATGCATCATTTTTTTTGCATAAAAATCAATATTAGTGAAAGTAACACTTTTACAATAAAATTTTTTCTTTTATGCATCCTTGTATGCATAAAAATCAATAATAATGAAAGTAACTCTTTTATAATTAAAAAAAATTCCTTTATGCATCCTTTTATGCATAAAAATTAATAACGATAAAAGTAACACTTTTTATAAAAGTGTTACGATGCATAAAAAAATTCCTTTATGCATCCTTTATGCATAAAAATTAATAATGATAAAAGTAACATTTTTTATAATAAAAAGAAATTTCTTTTATGCACTATTTTTTGCATAAAAATCTATAATGATAAAATTAACAGTTTTATAAAAAAAATATTCTTTTATGCATACAAATCAATAATGATAAAAGTAACACTTTTATATAAAAAAATCTTTTATGCATACAAATCAATAATGATAAAAGTAACACTTTTAAAATTTAAAAAAAATATTCTTTTATGCATACTTTCATGCATAAAAGTCAATAATGATAAAAGTAACACTTTTATAATAAATAAAAAATATTCTTTTATGCATACAAATCAATATGATAAAAGTAACACTTTTATAATTAAAACAGTATTCTTTTATGCATACTTTCATGCAAAAAAATCAATAATGATAAAAGTAACACTTTTATAATTAAAAAAAATTCTTTTATGCATACTTTCATGCATAAAAATCAATAATGATAAAAGTAACACTTTTATAATAAAAAAATATTCTTTTATGCATACTTTTATGCATACAAATCAATAAAGATAAAAGTAACACTTTTATAATTAAAAACATATTCTTTTATGCATACAAATCAATAATGATAAAAGTAACGCTTTTATTTAAAAAAATTCTTTTATGCATACTTTCATGCATAAAAATCAATAATGATAAAATTAACACTTTTATAATTAAAAAAATATTAATTTATGCATAATTTCATGCATAAAAATCAATAATGATAAAAGTAACACTCTTATAATAAAAAAATATTCTTTTATGCATCAAAATCCATTTTGATGAAAGTAACTTTTTCATAATAATAAAAAATATTCTTTTATGCATAAAAATCTATTTTGATGAAAGTAACATTTTCATAATAAAAAAATTATTCTTTTATGCATATAAAAAATAATAATTAATATGCATCTTCTATGTATGAAAATGACACTTTTAGAGTATAGAAATAATAGGGATTACTCTTTTAGCATAATAAAAGATAATACTTATTTCCAAAAATTTTGCCATAACCTACTTTGTATGGATGACCATTTTTCAAATTTTCCTACTTAATTTGTCTTAAAAATTAACTCTAATTAGTTTAAAGTAATCTAGACTAATCAAAATTCACTTATAAAAGAGAAAACATTATAAAAACTTTAATTCCAACAATTATCACTTAACTAGGATAAAGAAGGGTTGATTCTAAGAGAGAGAGAGGGGAAAAGCCTTTCGATCAAGGCATAGCGTCCATTTATCACCTTAAACAATCATAAAAATTAGGAAAGCATAAAAATCAATAAAGAAAATTACAAGATCTTGGAAGAGGTAAACGTCAAAAACTAGTGAATTATTAATAAATTCACTGTTCTTGGCTTGGAAGGAGTAGAGTAACAGTGCATAAACACTATTATTTTTCAACAAAGGGGGAGGCTTCTATTTATAGGAAAAATTGAGCTCCTAACCAAACAAATTGATTCTAGAATTTTCCAAATCAGTTTGGTCCACTTTTGACCATTTTTAGGTCAGTTTAGTTAACTTTTTGGAACTAGACTTGAATTAGGAGAGAGGAGAGATGAAATATCTTAAATTTTTAAGATTTAAAACTCAATTGCACATGTGAAGTAGGCGCCTCATTCATGAGGGGAAAATCCCCATTGTGAGGTGTCAAAAATCCATTTTTTAGCTTTTCCTTTGGTCCTTAGTCCACTCTTCATCTTATGTGAGTATTTACTCATTTTTTGGGGTGATTTTCTTTATTTCTTCTATTTATCTTCTTCATACATTTGGATGAATTTGATTGGCTCTTCAAAACCTTAATTTGAAATTTTTCGAAAATCTGGACCCCTAGGATAAGGCCTCTGAAAATCTTAATTATACTTAATTTCTAATGCACCTTCTGAAAATCTTAATTATACTTAAGTAGATCTCTCTTGTGCGGGGCAGGGTATCTCACTCGGGGCCTCGCCCTCAAATGTCCGGGCATGAGACTAAGCTGGTGGTCCTTCCAAAAACGGAAACCAGGAAAATTAAGTATAATTTCTAATGCACCTTCTGAAAATCTTTTTGAACTTTTGTTTTAGGGGAACTTATTTTAATAAGAAGGGATATTTTTCCATCCAAAAATATTTAAAATTTGAATATTCTCTCTCTAGAATATTTTCTCTCTCGAGGCCAAAACAGGTAGAAACAAGATCATTTTATATTTTTGAAGAGAGAATTGATTATAGGAGAAGATGCTGGACATCTTGAGAGGAGGCTGGGGAGGAATCTCACAACAACGCTCACCACCTGTCCACTCAGGGGCCTTTTCAATAGTTCCTAGCTCATAGTACCTGTTAATACAATCACACAAGAAAATCCAAATGGGCTTTCCGTTGAAGATCAGCAAGATCAACCAAAAGATCCATATAAAAGAGCCATGGACTCATCCGTTGTTGAGGACTAGCAAGGTCAATCAATCAGATCCAGGCCATGGACTCATCCGTTGGAGGACTAGCAAGGTCAATCAATCAGATCCAGGCCCGAATTCAGAAAACAACTCTTAGTCCTTGTTCCAATATCTTCCTCGACACACGTGTGTGTTAAATTTGCAGCAATGTGATGAGCTATGGTGGATCAAATGCTAGAATCAACATCATTAGAAAAGAGATTAGATGATAATTAAGATATGATTAGTGAGCAATTAATTGATAGTTTAATGTAGGCAATTCGTGAATTTTGGCAGCTCTAGTAGGCGGTTTGGCACGCCAAATTGATGGGCTGAATGGTGGGCAAGGTGACTATGTTTGCCTAGAAGCATTTACCCTCATGTTGATCCTGGAGGGAGATCAAGCCCCTCCACTAGCTGGGGGTACAGAGAGCTCTTTGAAAAAGAGTAAAAAAAGTGATTATCTCTTAATCCTAATTAGTTAGGTGATTAGCAAGATAATGGGCTCATAAATTTGATGGATAACCCCTCCACTAGCTGGGGGTGCAGAGAGATCTTTGAAAAAGAGTAAAAAAAGTGATTATCTCTTAATCCTAATTAGCTAGTGAGTAGCAAGATAATGGGCTCATAAATTTGATGGATTCTAGGCTAGGCTCTGATACCATGTTAAATTTGGAGCAATGTGATGAGCTATGGTGGATCAAATGCTAGAATCAACATGGACATAGAAAATATGATATTTAAAAATCTAAGAAAAATGACTGCTCTCATTAAAGATAAGGCCTTAACAATGATACTTACAACTTTCCATGACTAAACAAGACCAACACTCATAAAAATACAGTTGTAGATAGACCAATTATTAAATATAATTCCTTAACAATGACACTTACAAAACTCCCATAACTATAAAGGACCAATGCTCCTTTGAGAAATTGGGTTGAATGAAACATAATGACCAATTATGGAAACTTAATATTGATAACGCATTGTATACAAAACTCGTAGTCCATAAAGAGCTCATCTCATTCCTTGAGGTGACATACAGATTCAACATAAACGTATCCATATTCAAGGTTATTGATCGACATGTGAGTTTGTTTATGCCAAGGTGGAAATGATGGATAAAACACATATCTCACATTTCCTTTCTCACTGGAACCCTACCCCTACAACTATTTAACACTGCTCTTGTCTCCACATAATAAAAAATGGTAATTGTCTCCCTACATGCAATTCTAGAGTTTCCACCATATGCACCACATTTTTATGTAATGTTGTGGACCATATTCCAACATGGAACTTTATGAATAGATTGGTTTAAAACTCTATGCATCCTGGACAAAGTACAATCCATTGTTTCCCACAACGCAAGCTTGTATGCTTATTTGACTTTGTGAAGCAACGTTCTAATAATAATCCATTCAAATCCAATATTATAGACATTTGGCTTGCCACATTCCTTGTATCCAATCCTATGTTGTCATTATCTTTGCTAACACATCTATGTTATACTTTTTTTGAAAAAAAAAAGACAAAAGACATGTTAATCGACCAAAACTTAATCAAAAAATCACACACATATAACTTCTCACAAATATTATATATTTTTTTCACTATATAAAATTACATTTGGTAATATGATAAATTGTCCACATATTGTGTATGGTTTTGAATGTTGAATTTAGTTTGTTATCCAAATATCACTAGATAATGTCTTGTGCATGCGTGTTATAGGGAAAACAAAAGATAGATGACATTGAGCCAAACGACAAAAACTCAATTAGAAACTCACAAACACATGATTTCATTACTCTTAAGATACACTATATGTCTCTAAGTACATAGAACTAAATTTGGCTATAAATTTAATTGTTCACATATTTGGATAGGTTTGAATGTTGGATTTGGTCAGTTGTTCAAATCTCACTAGATGCCAATAGACATCTTGTGTATGGGTGTTATTGGCTAGATTCATTTACTTGTCTCCAAATCTACATTAAGGGTGGATAATGCTAAAGGTTGAATCTTATAGATGGATGTGAATTTCTAGATTTAGTCACTTGTTCAAATCTGTAAGATTCCTCCCTCCGGCTTTTGAGGTGTGTAGGTGTAAGAACCTCCCCTTATGATCTTATAATTATTCCCCTCTCTGAAATAAAAGAAAGATCCTATTTTACCCTATTTTGGCCTAGATCAGAGAGAAAATGTCTAGAGGGAGGTAATTCAAAATTGAGATACTTTTTTATATAAAAATCCTCCTAGTGTGTGAAATGGTTTCCCCTAAAACAGAAATTAAAAAAGAACTTTTCAATGTGCAATTGGAATTAATTAAAAATAGGTATAAAGGACCTTAGCCTAAGGGTCCAGATTTTCTGAAATTTTTGAATTATGCTCCAATTAAGGTTCCTATGGACCAATAAGATTAATCCAAATGTAGGGAGGAGATAAATTGAAGAATAAACACAAATCCCCCAAAAATGAGTAAATGCTCACATAAGATGAAGAGTTGACTAAGGACAAGGTTTATTACTGAAAAAAGATGAGATATTTAGAGAAACTGATGCATTTTTGACACCGCGGTGTGGGGATCTCCCCTCGTCAAGGAGGTGCCTATTTCACATGTGTGGAGGAGTTTTAAACTCATAAATAATGAGATATTTTTATCTCTCCTCTCTCCTGTTTCAACTAGATCCAAAAAGTAAGCTAAACTGACCCAAAAATGGTCAAAAATTGACCAAACTGATCTGGAAAATTCTAGAATCAAATTGCTTGGTTAGAGGCTCATTTTTTCTTATAAATAGAAGACTCCTCCTTTGTAAAAGGTTAATAGTGTTTATGCACTGTTACTCTACTCCTACCTAGAGCCAATTACATTGAATTCACTTCATCATTCAATTGTTTTTGAATAAATCCTCTCCAAAGAAATTGGTGGCCACTCTTGATCCAAACAAGAGTAGAACCATCAATCCCTCAAGCCAAAGGAAATCTTACAAAACTCCATGTAAGCTAAAATTTCTACTTTTTAATTTTAAATCTATGAATTTCTGATTTCCTTTTTTTTTTTAGTTGATTAAAGTGAATCCTGATGTTATGGCTTGATGAAAAGGCTACCCCCTTCTCTTCCTCAAGAATTCAGCCTTTCTTTATCCTAAAATGAGTAACAAATAAATTGATTAAACTTTTCTTATTGTTTACTCACACTAGAAAGTGAAAATTGAGTAGATTAGAGTACTTTACTTCAAATTGGGGTTAAATTTAAATTAAAAATAGATATTTAAAAATTGAGAAATGGTCAGCCATACAAAGGAGGTTATGGAAAATTTTTCTTAACTTTTGTGAAAAATAAAGTTTATTTTTATGTGATTCTAAAAGAGTAATTCCAACGGTTTGTGCATTCTAAAAGAAATATTTTTATTTACTCCATGTACATATTCACCTATGAATATGCATGGATATCATTGATATTAATTATTGTAATTAATTTCTATGCATAAAAAGATGCATATTGAAAATCTTTTTATTATAAAAGTGTTGTTTTCATTGAATTTAAATTATATGCATGGAAAGATGCATAACGAAATTTTTTTTATTAGAAAAGTGTTATTTTCATTGAATTTAAATTCTATTCATAGAAAGATGCATACTAGAAATTTTTATTATAAAAGTATTGTTTTCATTAAAATTAATTTTATGCATAGAAAGATGCATAAAGGATTCATTTTTCTTTCAAAAGTGTTATTCTCATTAAAATTGATTTTATGCATACAAAGATGCATACAGGATTTATTTTTCTTTCAAAAGTGTTATTTTCAATAAAATTGATTTTATGCCTAGAAAGATGCATAAAAGATTTATTTTTCTTTCAAAAGTGTTATTCTCATTAAAATTAATTTTATGCATAGAAAGATGTATAAAGGATTTATTTTTCTTTCAAAAGTGTTACTCATTAAAATTGATTTCATGCATAGAAAGATGCATAAAGGATTTATTTTTCTTTCAAAAGTGTTATTTTCATTAAAATAGATTTTATGCATAGAAAGATGCATAAAGGATTTTTTTTTCATTCAAAAGTGTTCTTCTCATTAAAATTGATTTTATGCATAGAAAGATGCACAAAGGATTTATTTTTCTTTCAAAAGAGTTATTCTCATTAAAATTGATTTTATGCATAGAAAGATGCATAAAGAATTTATTTTTCTTTCAAAAGTGTTATTCTCATTAAAAATGATTTTATGAATACAAAGATGCATAAAGGAATATTTTTTTTCCAAAAGTGTTATTTTCATTAAAATTGATTTTATCCATGGAAAGATGCATAAAAGATTTATTTTAATTTCAAAAGTGTTATTGTCTTTAAAATTGATTTTATGCATAGAAAGATGCATAAAGGATTTATTTTTCATTCAAAAGTGTTATTCTTATTAAAAATGATTTTATGCATAGAAAGATGCATAAAGGATTTATTTTTATTTCAAAAGTGTTATTTTCATTAAAATTGATTTTATGCATAGAAAGATGCATAAAAGATTTATTTTCATTCAAAAGTGTTATTCTCATTAAAATCGATATTTTATGCATAGAAAGATGCATAAACGATTTTTTTTTTCTTTCAAAAGTGTTCTTCTCATTAAAATTGATTTTATGCATGGAAATATGCATAAAGGATTTATTTTTCTTTCAAAAGTGTTATTTTCATTAAAATTTAATTTATGCATAGAAAGATGCATAAAGGATTTATTTTTATTTCAAAAGTGTTATTTTCATAAAAATTAATTTTATGCCTTGAAAGATGCATAAAGGATTTAATTTTATTTCAAAAGTGTTATTTTACTTTAAATTAAATTTATGCATAAATAGATGCACAAAAGGATTTTTATAAAAGTGTTAGTCCCACTGAAGTTGATTTTTATGCATAAGTAGATGCGTAAAGAATCTTTACATAAAAAATTAAAGTTCTCTTAAATTCTATGAATAGATGTAATGAGATGTGATGAGAATCAGATAAGTGTGAATGAATGGATGGGTGGTTTTGATGTAAATAGAGGTGATGAGATGTGAGGTGAATAGATGTGATGTGAATCAGATAGATGTGAATGGATGGATGGATGTGATGTGAATAGAGGTGATGAGATGTGAGGTGAATAGATGTGATGAGATGTGATGTGAATCAGATACATGTGAATGGATGGATGGATGTGATGTGAATAGAGGTGATGAGATGTAAGGTGAATAGATGTGATGTTAATCTGATAGATGAAAATGGATAGATGGATGTGATGTGAATAGAGGTGATGAGATGTGAGATGAATAGATGTGATGAGATATGATGTGAATAGATGTGATGAGATATGATGTGAATAGATGTGATGAGAGATGATGTGAATCAGATAGATGTGAGTGGATGGATGGATGTGATGTGAATAGAGGTGATATGTGAGGTGAATAGATGTGATGAGATGTTATGTGAATCAGATAGATGTGAGTGGATGGATGGATGTGATGTGAATAGAGGTGATGAGATGTGATGTGAATCAGATAGATGTGAGTGGATGTTATGTGAATCAAATAGATGTGAGTGGATGGATGGATGTGATGTGAATAGAGGTGATGATCTTGCAAGGTAGAGGACAACTCCTTTTCTTAAGATCCAATTTTATTCTGGGGTTCCTTATATTCTGGTCAACCCAACAGAATACTGGGATAAATATCCCTTATATAGAACTCATCATTAAATAACAATTCATTCAGATCATATCATTCATATCGTTAACATGATAATGGTCCATTAGACCGAAAAATTTCCTTCTGAACATTCCTCCACGGGAATTTCAGTCAAGTAAGTTCTCAATTTGTCATCCCTTAACTTGATCTACCGGTCAAGTGTTAACAGTAGCAATCTGACAGCACAATCTACTAATCTCATAGTGATTTGCTGAACTCATTATCATCATTGCAGTTATGAATATCATCACAGGGACTCGTCCCATTCATCCTCATTGTGGTTTCGCTCAGGTTATTATATTTCAACTAAATTTCAGAAATCATCATTTTCCAATCAGAATCCAAATCAATTCATCAATTCTCAAACAGAATTAAAAATCATATCAACCACATTCAAAATCATCATCTGGATAGCATTAACACTTATAATTTCAAGTCTTAGATTTACTCGTATATACTGTCAGTAAAGAGCTGCAGTTATACTCTCGATATATACGGGTAGTCACGGCCCTTGGAATTTATAAGGTAAATACCATCATGTCTAGGCCTCAAGCAAGTCAGGGATTCTATATAATTGCGGTACTTCCATCTGAAGACCCAATTACCGATTTACGAATTTTAGTTTGAATATCAAATTGTATGACTTATATCACACAATTACAACCTTTTTGTGTTTCTTGATAAATTTTTGACATATTTGTCTTCTCAGTTGATCTTTATTAGCCAAATGGCTCTGATACCAACTGTGAGATCCCTGTTCCCACCGAGCAACAGTTTCAGGGTACTAGCAGCGGAAGTAGCACTTCTCACGCGG
This sequence comes from Cibotium barometz, assembly GCF_041138505.1. Classification (NCBI taxonomy): domain Eukaryota; kingdom Viridiplantae; phylum Streptophyta; class Polypodiopsida; order Cyatheales; family Cibotiaceae; genus Cibotium; species Cibotium barometz. The sequence goes on from NC_141070.1 coordinate 8,221,496, forward strand.
GATAGGGGTCCCACATTCGGGGCCTCGCCCACGGATATCCGGACAAGAAACTAATCCGTCGGTTTATCCAAAATCAAACCCGGAAAAACTTCCCTTACCCGGAAAGCACAGGGCGATTCCTCCATCAGATAACTTTTGCTCTAACGTAATCAAGACCATTTCCGATCAAGCTGATCCGACTGCATCTATAAAGATACTTGGTCAGATCAAGGAAGAAACTTGCACTTGGATCATTGGGATCAACGCTTTTTTCCCCATCAAGAGGCACAGCTATCCATAGAACAATTACTATCCGGGATTTACTTTATCTATCGTAGTAACAGAAATTGAGTCTCGGTTTACGGATCCATCAATCCAGCCTAACCCCATCCGCCCAACCACTGTAGTGATGGGATCCAATTAGGAATTTGGTTAGGTTTTGTCCCGGGTACCAAGGAAAAGAGTTCCCAGGCCCCCTAGCCGGATTTTCATGCAAAAATAAAACTAGTCACACCACTTACACACCCAATATGAAATTGCCTTTTTCACAGATTCAATCAGTTTTAAAACAATCCTTTAATGAAACCATAGTATCACTGATCACACTCTTCCAAATTATCCGATTGATTCTTAATTTCCCATCATTCCTTCATCAGAGTATCTATGGCATCATTGGCAACTAGAACGCTCACCACCTGTCCACTCAGGGGCCTTTTCAATAGTTCCTAGCCCATAATACTCGGCAATATAATCACTTATAAAAATCCAAATAGACTCTTGTTGAAGATCAGCAAGATCAACCAACAGATCCATATGAAGAGCCATGGACTCATCCATTGAAGACCAACAAGGTCAATCAACCAGATCCATGCCCGGTTTCACAAAACAACTCTTACTCCTTGTTCCAATATCTTCCTCGACGCACGCGTGGGTATCCTAGGCGACCCAGAGCCCGAGCACCGTATGGTCAGCACCCTCTAGGATCCTTCGCAGGTGACCTAGCGCTTCACTCATAGGCCGCTTCCTTGGTCCCTCATCCACCGTACCAGAAGCTCACCATTTTAATCGAGCCGAGGCTGGTCAAGACCTCGGCCGACCTTGCTACGCGAGACGTCCACCATTGACTCTCCGTCAGCAGTTGCAACTTTATCAGTTAGGTCTCCACCCACGACCTTAATCACAAGACGGTCAAAATGCTTCCCCAGCATTCTTGACATAAAACAGCCATTTACAAACAGTATTTACAAACAGTTTACAAATACAGTTTCTATATAAACTCTCATTTTTCTACATTATCCCTCATCAATCCACATTACTTATTCCACATTCCATTTATATGTGTACTCATCCCATCACATCATTTTCCATCTCATCACTTCAGATTCCTTCACATCACATATCATATATTCACATCCATACATATATCCACATCCACATCCACATTCACATCCATACATCCACATCCACATCCACATCCACATTCACATCCATACATCCACATCTACATCCATGCATCTATTTTCACATCCAAATCTACATGCACATTCACATCCATACATCCACATCTATATGCGTACATTCACATCTACATGCATACATCCACATCCACATTCATACATCTACATCTACATGCATACATCCACATCTCCATGTATACATCCACATCCACATTCACATTCACATCCATAAATCTAGATTCATATTCACATCTACATGCATACATCCACCTCCACATTCACATCCATAATCTCACCCTATCACAACCCATATACATCTTATCTCATCACATACATTTCTTACCTCATCCCATACACATCCTATCACTTCTTAACTCATCTTATCACATCCTAACTCATTTCATATGCATCTTATCACATCTTATCACTTCCCATATCTTTTATGCATGCCTCTATGCATGAAATTCAATTATGCTAAAAGTAACACTTTTATAATAAAATATTCATCTCTTATGCATACCTCTATGCATGAAATTCAATTATGCTAAAAGTAACTCTTTTATAATAAAATATTCATCTCTTATGCATACCTCTATGCATGAAATTCAATTATGCTAAAAGTAACCCTTTTATAATAAAATATTCATCTTTTATGCATACCTCTATGCATGAAATTCAATTATGCTAAAAGTAACTCTTTTATAATAAAATATTCATCTCTTATGCATACCTCTATGCATGAAATTCAAATATGCTAAAAGTAACTCTTTTATAATAAAATATTAATCTCTTATGCATACCTCTATGCATGAAATTCAATTATGATAAAAGTCACACTTTTATAATAAAATAATTATCTTTTATGCATACCTCTATGCATGAAATTCAAATATGATAAAAGTAACACTTTTATAATAAAATAATCATCTTTTATGCATACCTCTATGCATGAATTTCAAATATGATAAAAGTAACACTTTTATATTAAAATAATAATCTTTTATGCATAGCTCTATGCATGAAATCTAATTATGATAAAAGTAACACTTTTATGTTAAAATAATAATCTTTTATGCATACCTCTATGCATGAAAATCAATTATGCATAATATAAAAATCAATTTCTCTAGGCTTACAATGAGTATCTTTCAATTAACCTAGGATGATAATTCCTAGAATATGGTAGAAAGTCCTCTTTTCATGATTTGAATGAAATTATTTTATGCGTAATTTTTATAAAGATTTTCCCATAGCTCCGCTGCTATGACTCATAAATCTCAATTTTTCTAAGGGATAAAGCTTATCATTAAGGAAATAATTAGAATGATCCCTAATTGGATCATTAATCCATAATGGATTGAATCATCAATATTCATGAAATACATAAACTAAAAGTATAGAAAAAAGCGATTAATTTGACCTTAAGTATAGATTAATCTTGGATTAAGGAAAAACTTTATGAAAAGCTTCATTTGTATTGAGAATGGGTCATGAGTATGACCATTTCTTGAGTGAGAGAGAGAAATTACATAAAAACCATTTGAATTAAACATAAATGAAAATTTATGTAACTCTTAACTATCACTAATCAATTAACTTCAATAGCATTCATCAAATTATGTAACTCTTCACTACCATTCATCAATTAACTTCAATAGCATTCAAAAACCATTCCAATTAAGCTTCTCAAGCTTGAGAGGGGTTGAGAAGAGAGAAACCTTGAGAAATTATAGAAAAGATCAAAATTCACCATTTACCTTACAAATTGCTTGATTCTTTGTTCACGGTAGAGGCCCCCAACCAATCAATTGGTTTAGTATGTTGATGGAGCCACCAATGGGGATTGAAGAAAGAGGGAAGCTCCAATTTCTTACAAATTGGATAGAATTTTAGAGAATAGTAAATATTAGCACTCATGTTCTTTTTATAGGAGAGGGAAGCTCTAACCAAAGCTAACTGAATTCTAGAATTTTCCAAATTCAATTTGGTTGAATTTGGACTAGATTTGGACCTAGTTTGGTTACTTTTTGATTCGGTTTGGTTCCATTTTGATTTGGTTTGGTTCAAGAGAGAGGAGAGATAAAAATATCACATTATTTTAGAGTTTAAAACTCATTCAAGCATGTGAAATATGCACCTCCTTTAAAGAATTCCCCTTCCTTACATATGTGTCAAAATGGAATGATTATACCCAAAATATCTCATATTTTTAATATTGCTCATAGTTTTTTACTAATAAACCTTGTACATTTTCAACTCTTCATCTTATGTGAGCATTTACTCATTTTTGGATACTCAATTTATCTCATTTTTTTGATATTACTCATAGTTTTTTACTAATAAACCTTGTACATATTCAACTCTTCATCTTATGTGAGCATTTACTCATTTTTGGATACTCAATTTATCTCATTTTTTGATATTACTCATAGTTTTTTACTAATAAACCTTGTACATATTCAACTCTTCATCTTATGTGAGCATTTACTCATTTTTGGGTATCTTCTTTTACAAATAGGATTTATCTCCTCCCTACACATGGATTGATGCTATTGGCCCATAGGAACCTTAATTGGACCATAATCCAAAAATTTCTAAAAATCTAGACCCTTAGGCTAAGGTCCTTCATATCCATTTTCAATTAATTCTAATTGCACATTGGAAAGTTCTTTTTGAATTTCTGTTTCAAGGGAACTTATTTTAATAAGATGAGTTATTTTTCTATCCAAAAATATTCATAATCTGAATATTCTCTCTCTAGAATATTTTCTCTCTCTATCCCAAAAAACAGGCAGAGACAAGATCTCTTATATTTCAGAAAACGGAATTGATTATAGGGGAATATGCTGGACATTTTGAGAGGCTGGGGAGGAATCTTACATTCTAGATTTAGTCACTTGTTCAAATCTGTAAGATTCCTCCCTCCGGCTTTTGAGGTGTGTAGGTGTAAGAACCTCCCCTTATGATCTTATAATTATTCCCCTCTCTGAAATAAAAGGAAGATCCTATTTTATCCTATTTTGGCCTAGATCAGAGAGAAAATGTCTAGAGGGAGGTAATTCAAAATTGAGATACTTTTTTATATAAAAATCCTCCTAGTGTGTGAAATGGTTTCCCCTAAAACAGAAATTAAAAAAGAACTTTCCAATGTGCAATTGGAATTAATTAAAAATAGGTATAAAGGACCTTAGCCTAAGGGTCCAGATTTTCTGAAATTTTTGAATTATGCTCCAATTAAGGTTCCTATGGACCAATAAGATTAATCCAAATGTAGGGAGGAGATAAATTGAAGAATAAACACAAATCCCCCAAAAATGAGTAAATGCTCACATAAGATGAAGAGTTGACTAAGGACAAGGTTTATTACTGAAAAAAGATGAGATATTTAGAGAAAATGATGCATTTTTGACACCGCGGTGTGGGGATCTCCCCTCGTCAAGGAGGTGCCTATTTCACATGTGTGGAGGAGTTTTAAACTCATAAATAATGAGATATTTTTATCTCTCCTCTCTCCTGTTTCAACTAGATCCAAAAAGTAAGCTAAACTGACCCAAAAATGGTCAAAAATTGACCAAACTGATCTAGAAAATTCTAGAATCAAATTGCTTGGTTAGAGGCTCATTTTTTCTTATAAATAGAAGCCTCCTCCTTTGTAAAAGGTTAATAGTGTTTATGCACTGTTACTCTACTCCTACCCAGAGCCAATTACATTGAATTCACTTCATCATTCAATTGTTTTTGAATAAATCCTCTCCAAAGAAATTGGTGGCCACTCTTGATCCAAACAAGAGTAGAACCCTCAATCCCTCAAGCCAAAGGAAATCTTACAAAACTCCATGTAAGCTAAAATTTCTACTTTTTAATTTTAAATCTATGAATTTCTGATTTCCTTATTTTTTTTATAGTTGATTAAAGTGAATCCTGATGTTATGGCTTGATGAAAAGGCTACCCCCTTCTCTTCCTCAAGAATTCAGCCTTTCTTTATCCTAAAATGAGTAACAAATAAATTGATTAAACTTTTCTTATTGTTTACTCACACTAGAAAGTGAAAATTGAGTAGATTAGAGTACTTTACTTCAAATTGGGGTTAAATTTAAATTGAAAATAGATATTTAAAAATTGAGAAATGGTCAGCCATACAAAGGAGGTTATGGAAAATTTTTCTTAACTTTTGTGGAAAATAAAGTTTATTTTTATGTGATTCTAAAAGAGTAATTCCCACGGTTTGTGCATTCTAAAAGAAATATTTTTATTTACTCCATGTACATATTCACCTATGAATATGCATGGATATCATTGATATTAATTATTATAATTAACTTCTATGCATAAAAAGATGCATATTGAAAATCTTTTTATTATAAAAGTGTTGTTTTCATTGAATTTAAATTATATGCATGGAAAGATGCATAACGAAATTTTTTTTATTAGAAAAGTGTTATTTTCATTGAATTTAAATTCTATTCATAGAAAGATGCATACTGGAAATTTTTATTATAAAAGTATTATTTTCATTAAAATTAATTTTATGCATAAAAAGATGCATAAAGGATTCATTTTTCTTTCAAAAGTGTTATTCTCATTAAAATTGATTTTATGCATACAAAGATGCATACAGGATTTATTCTTCTTTTAAAAGTGTTATTTTCAATAAAATTGATTTTATGCCTAGAAAGATGCATAAAAGATTTATTTTTCTTTCAAAAGTGTTATTCTCATTAAAATTAATTTTATGCATAGAAAGATGTATAAAGGATTTATTTTTCTTTCAAAAGTGTTATTCTCATTAAAATTGATTTTATGCATAGAAAGATGCATAAAGGATTTATTTTTCATTCAAAAGTGTTATTTTCATTAAAATAGATTTTATGCATAGAAAGATGCATAAAGGATTTTTTTTTCATTCAAAAGTGTTCTTCTCATTAAAATTGATTTTATGCATAGAAAGATGCATAAAAGATTTATTTTTCTTTCAAAAGAGTTATTCTCATTAAAATTGATTTTATGCATAGAAAGATGCATAAAGAATTTATTTTTCTTTCAAAAGTGTTATTCTCATTAAAAATGATTTTATGAATAGAAAGATGCATAAAGGATTTATTTTTCTTCCAAAAGTGTTATTTTCATTAAAATTGATTTTATCCATAGAAAGATGCATAAAAGATTTATTTTAATTTCAAAAGTGTTATTGTCTTTAAAATTGACTTTATGCATAGAAAGATGCATAAAGGATTTATTTTTCATTCAAAAGTGTTATTCTTATTAAAATTGATTTTATGCATAGAAAGATGCATAAAGGATTTATTTTTATTTCAAAAGTGTTATTTTCATTAAAATTGATTTTATGCATAGAAAGATGCATAAAAGATTTATTTTCATTCAAAAGTGTTATTCTCATTAAAATCGATATTTTATGCATAGAAAGATGCATAAACGATTTTTCTTTCTTTCAAAAGTGTTCTTCTCATTAAAATTGATTTTATGCATGGAAATATGCATAAAGAATTTATTTTTCTTTCAAAAGTGTTATTTTCATTAAAATTTAATTTATGCATAGAAAGATGCATAAAGGATTTATTTTTATTTCAAAAGTGTTATTTTCATAAAAATTGATTTTATCCTTGAAAGATGCATAAAGGATTTAATTTTATTTCAAAAGTGTTATTTTACTTTAAATTGAATTTATGCATAAATAGATGCACAAAAGGATTTTTATAAAAGTGTTAGTCCCACTGAAGTTGATTTTTATGCATAAGTAGATGCGTAAAGAATCTTTATATAAAAAATTAAAGTTCTCTTAAATTCTATGAATAGATGTAACGAGATGTGATGAGAATCAGATAAGTGTGAATGAATGGATGGGTGGTTTTGATGTAAATAGAGGTGATGAGATGTGAGGTGAATAGATGTGATGTGAATCAGATAGATATGAATGGATGGATGGATGTGATGTGAATAGAGGTGATGAGATGTGAGGTGAATAGATGTAATGAGATGTGATGTGAATCAGATACATGTGAATGGATGGATGGATGTGAATAGAGGTGATGAGATGTAAGGTGATGTGAATGGATGTGATGGATGTGATGTGAATAGAGGTGATGAGATGTAAGGTGAATAGATGTGATGAGATGTGATGTTAATCTGATAGATGAAAATGGATAGATGGATGTGATGTGAAAAGAGGTGATGAGATGTGAGATGAATAGATGTGATGAGATGTGAGATGAATAGATGTGATGAGATATGATGTGAATAGATGTGATGAGATATGATGTGAATTAGATAGATGTGAGTGGATGGATGGATGTGATGTGAATAGAGGTGATATGTGAGGTGAATAGATGTGATGAGATGTTATGTGAATCAGATAGATGTGAGTGGATGGATGGATGTGATGTGAATAGAGGTGATGAGATGTGATGTGAATCAGATAGATGTGAGTGGATGTTATGTGAATCAGATAGATGTGAGTGGATGGATGGATGTGATGTGAATAGAGGTGATGAGATGTGAGGTGAATAGATGTGATGAGATGTTATGTGAATGAGATAGATGTGAATGGATGGATTGATGTGATGTGAATAGAGGTGATGAGATGTGAGCTGAATAGATGTGATGAGATGTGAAGCAGATAAATGTGAATGGATGGATGGATGTGATGTGAATAGAGCTGAATAGATGTGATGAGAGCTGAATAGAGGTGAATAGAGGTGATGAGATGTGAGGTGAATAGAGCTGAATGGATGGATGTGATGTGAATAGAGCTGAATAGAGGTGATGAGATGTGAGGTGAATATATATGATGAGATGTGATGTGAATCAGATAGATGCAAATGGATGGATGGATGTGATGTGAATAGAGGTGATGAGATGTGAGGTGAATATATGTGATGAGATGTGATGTGAATCAGATAGATGTGGATGGATGGATGGATGTGATGTGAATAGAGGTGATGAGATGTGAGGTGAATAGATGTGATGAGATGTGATGTGAATCAGATAGATGTGAGTGGATGGATGGATGTGATGTGAATAGAGGTGATGGGTGAATAGATGTGATGAGATGTGATGTGAATCAGATAGATGTGAATGGATGGATGGATGTGATGTGAATAGAGGTGATGAGATGTGAGGTGAATAGATGTGAAGTGAATCAGATAGATGTGAGTGGATGGATGGATGTGATGTGAATAGAGGTGATGAGATGTGAGGTGAATAGATGTGAAGTGAATCAGATAGATATGAGTGGATGGATGGATGTGATGTGAATAGAGGTGATGAGATATGAGGTGAATAGATGTGATGGGATATGAGGTGAATAGATGTGATGAGATGCGATGTGAATTAGATAGATGTGAGTGGATGGATGGATGTGATGTGAATAGAGGTGATGAGATGTGAGGTGAATAGATGTGATGAGATGTGATGTGAATCAGATAGATGTGAATGGATGGATGGATGTGATGTGAATAGAGGTGATGAGATGTGAGGTGAATAGATGTGATGTGAATCAGATAGATGTGAGTGGATGGATGGATGTGATGTGAATAGAGGTGATGAGATGTGAGGTGAATAGATGTAATGAGATGTGATGTGAATCAGATAGATGTGAATGGATGGATGGTTGTGATGTGAATAGAGGTGATGTGATGCCAAGTGAATAGATGTTATGATATGTGATGAGAATTAGATAGATGTGAATGGATGGATGGATGTAATGTGAATAGAGGTGATGAGATGTGAGGTGAATAGATGTGATGAGATGTGATGTGAATCAAATAGATGTGAATGGATGGATGGATTTGATGGGAATAGAGGTGATGATATGTGAGGTTAATAGATGTAACGAGATGTGATGAGAATTAGATAAGTGTGAATGAATGGATGGGTGGTTGTGATGTGAATAGAGGTGATGAGATGTGAGGTGAGTAGATTTGATCTGAATCAATAGATGTGAATGAATGGATGAGATGTGATGGCATGTGAATGATATGGGATGTGAGATCCCATTGCCCCCTCTGCGCACCCCGGATTCCCGTATGGTAGCAGCGAAAGTAGCTTTCTCTTGCGTGGGGCAGGGTTTCTCACTCGAGGCCTCGCCCTCGAATGTCCGAGCACACGAGACTAAGCTGGTGGTCATTCCAAAAACCGAAACCGGGGAAATTTTCCCTGCCTAGAAAACGGGGACGATTCCACCATTTTTTTTTCTTAACAAATTTCTCTAACAAGGTCAAGATACTAAACTGACCTTCATCTGATTAAATCAGATGGAAGGAAAACTATACAGACTTAACTTGAAGGAATCAACACTTTTTTCCTAATTGAATCAGGCACAGCTATTGATCTATTCATCAGAGAAGTCTTCAGGCTTTTAATTAACTACTTGAGTTCTAAGCGTATTCCTATTGATCAATTTTATTATTAAAACTCTAGTGATTCCAGCCTAACCCCATCCGGCTCATGGGTTAGCCACGGCCCAACCACTGGAGTTGGTAGAACCAGACAAGTACTCACCCACCCATAATTGAATGCCTTTCTTAACTTTTGCTTTAGAATACAGATACGCACACACTTCTCTTTAAACTTTAACTTTTAAAACAATCCATTGACTTACAGATGTCATAACTCAAAATTTCCATTCAATCCTTGTCTCTCACAAAATAGAATCACTCTGGACTCTCAGTTGAGACCAACAGGTTAGCAACGAGATCCAGTAATAGATTACAATAATTTTCTCATCTCATACATATATATATCTTCCACTGCATACGCATGGGTGCCCTAAGCACCTCGAGCCCGTGCATCACCTAGTCAGAACCCTCTAGGATCCTCCTTAGGTGTCCTGGCACTTCACTCAGGGACCGCTTCGTCAGCCCTCGCCCATCGTACTCGAAGGACACTATTTTTCACCATACCCAGGCTGGTCAAGACCTGGGCAGGTTTTTGCCATGTGAGCCATGCTTTGAGCACTCCCCGCCAACTGTTGCAATTGAACTTCCCTTAGAAAAACACATATACCAAATGCTCCCTCCAGCATTTTGGTGTAAGAGAGTCCTTTAAGAAAAGAGGGTTTCTATGCAAGTTTTCAGTTTTGATTTTCTTTTGAATACAATGAGTATATCTTAATTCCGTATCCCAAGACTTCTAGATCACAGGTTTGGATTCCCAAGCAGAATTCCTCGAATTCTGTAATCTTGATCCTCAGATCAAAATCAAAGGTCTCAATTTAATTTCAGTTTCAGTGGGTGATTTGATTGAATTGTCCTGAACTGGTCACATCATCTTTTCTTGAAACTCACGAAAGAGATTAAGTTGTGGTCATAGTCTGATTCAGGGTTCGAGTCTAGAAAGGTTCTCCCTGAACTATCTTTCTCGAAGGGTAATATTTCAATTACTACTTTACTAAATTTCATTGATTGAGTATTTTGCTTAACTGAATTCAAAACTAAACATGTATTCCTATGCGGAATAAATTAATCATTTATCTAAAATTTCGACTTCGATAGATGTTTTAAATTTTCTCATTACCATCCTAGACAATATGAAACAGTAGAATTTTCCTTCACATAGTATTTACTTATTCATTTACCAATATTGACGGGATTTAAACAAAAAGAGAACTCTCATTTTGATATATATAAAAAAATCTGCATGCATCTATTTATGCATCTATTGATTTTATGCCTAGAAAGATGCATAAAAGATTTATTTTTCTTTCAAAAGTGTTATTCTCATTAAAATTAATTTTATGCATAGAAAGATGTATAAAGGATTTATTTTTCTTTCAAAAGTGTTATTCTCATTAAAATTGATTTTATGCATAGAAAGATGCATAAAGGATTTATTTTTCATTCAAAAGTGTTATTTTCATTAAAATAGATTTTATGCATAGAAAGATGCATAAAGGATTTTTTTTTCATTCAAAAGTGTTCTTCTCATTAAAATTGATTTTATGCATAGAAAGATGCATAAAAGATTTATTTTTCTTTCAAAAGAGTTATTCTCATTAAAATTGATTTTATGCATAGAAAGATGCATAAAGAATTTATTTTTCTTTCAAAAGTGTTATTCTCATTAAAAATGATTTTATGAATAGAAAGATGCATAAAGGATTTATTTTTCTTCCAAAAGTGTTATTTTCATTAAAATTGATTTTATCCATAGAAAGATGCATAAAAGATTTATTTTAATTTCAAAAGTGTTATTGTCTTTAAAATTGACTTTATGCATAGAAAGATGCATAAAGGATTTATTTTTCATTCAAAAGTGTTATTCTTATTAAAATTGATTTTATGCATAGAAAGATGCATAAAGGATTTATTTTTATTTCAAAAGTGTTATTTTCATTAAAATTGATTTTATGCATAGAAAGATGCATAAAAGATTTATTTTCATTCAAAAGTGTTATTCTCATTAAAATCGATATTTTATGCATAGAAAGATGCATAAACGATTTTTCTTTCTTTCAAAAGTGTTCTTCTCATTAAAATTGATTTTATGCATGGAAATATGCATAAAGAATTTATTTTTCTTTCAAAAGTGTTATTTTCATTAAAATTTAATTTATGCATAGAAAGATGCATAAAGGATTTATTTTTATTTCAAAAGTGTTATTTTCATAAAAATTGATTTTATCCTTGAAAGATGCATAAAGGATTTAATTTTATTTCAAAAGTGTTATTTTACTTTAAATTGAATTTATGCATAAATAGATGCACAAAAGGATTTTTATAAAAGTGTTAGTCCCACTGAAGTTGATTTTTATGCATAAGTAGATGCGTAAAGAATCTTTATATAAAAAATTAAAGTTCTCTTAAATTCTATGAATAGATGTAACGAGATGTGATGAGAATCAGATAAGTGTGAATGAATGGATGGGTGGTTTTGATGTAAATAGAGGTGATGAGATGTGAGGTGAATAGATGTGATGTGAATCAGATAGATATGAATGGATGGATGGATGTGATGTGAATAGAGGTGATGAGATGTGAGGTGAATAGAAACTCACGAAAAATGATTTTATGAATAGAAAGATGCATAAAGGATTTATTTTTCTTCCAAAAGTGTTATTTTCATTAAAATTGATTTTATCCATAGAAAGATGCATAAAAGATTTATTTTAATTTCAAAAGTGTTATTGTCTTTAAAATTGACTTTATGCATAGAAAGATGCATAAAGGATTTATTTTTCATTCAAAAGTGTTATTCTTATTAAAATTGATTTTATGCATAGAAAGATGCATAAAGGATTTATTTTTATTTCAAAAGTGTTATTTTCATTAAAATTGATTTTATGCATAGAAAGATGCATAAAAGATTTATTTTCATTCAAAAGTGTTATTCTCATTAAAATCGATATTTTATGCATAGAAAGATGCATAAACGATTTTTCTTTCTTTCAAAAGTGTTCTTCTCATTAAAATTGATTTTATGCATGGAAATATGCATAAAGGATTTATTTTTCTTTCAAAAGCGTTATTTTCATTAAAATTTAATTTATGCATAGAAAGATGCATAAAGGATTTATTTTTATTTCAAAAGTGTTATTTTCATAAAAATTGATTTTATCCTTGAAAGATGCATAAAGGATTTAATTTTATTTCAAAAGTGTTATTTTACTTTAAATTGAATTTATGCATAAATAGATGCACAAAAGGATTTTTATAAAAGTGTTAGTCCCACTGAAGTTGATTTTTATGCATAAGTAGATGCGTAAAGAATCTTTATATAAAAAATTAAAGTTCTCTTAAATTCTATGAATAAATGTAACGAGATGTGATGAGAATCAGATAAGTGTGAATGAATGGATGGGTGGTTTTGATGTAAATAGAGGTGATGAGATGTGAGGTGAATAGATGTGATGTGAATCAGATAGATGTGAATGGATGGATGGATGTGATGTGAATAGAGGTGATGAGATGTGAGGTGAATAGATGTGATGAGATGTGATGTGAATCAGATACATGTGAATGGATGGATGGATGTGAATAGAGGTGATGAGATGTAAGCTGATGTGAATGGATGTGATGGATGTGATGTGAATAGAGGTGATGAGATGTAAGGTGAATAGATGTGATGAGATGTGATGTTAATCTCATAGATGAAAATGGATAGATGGATTTGATGTGAAAAGAGGTGATGAGATGTGAGATGAATAGATGTGATGAGATGTGAGATGAATAGATGTGATGAGATATGATGTGAATTAGATAGATGTGAGTGGATGGATGGATGTGATGTGAATAGAGGTGATATGTGAGGTGAATAGATGTGATGAGATGTTATGTGAATCAGATAGATGTGAGTGGATGGATGGATGTGATGTGAATAGAGGTGATGAGATGTGATGTGAATCAGATAGATGTGAGTGGATGTTATGTGAATCAGATAGATGTGAGTGGATGTTATGTGAATCAGATAGATGTGAGTGGATGGATGGATGTGATGTGAATAGAGGTGATGAGATGTGAGGTGAATAGATGTGATGAGATGTTATGTGAATGAGATAGATGTGAATGGATGGATTGATGTGATGTGAATAGAGGTGATGAGATGTGAGCTGAATAGATGTGATGAGATGTGAAGCAGATAAATGTGAATGGATGGATGGATGTGATGTGAATAGAGCTGAATAGATGTGATGAGAGCTGAATAGAGGTGAATAGAGGTGATGAGATGTGAAGTGAATAGAGCTGAATGGATGGATGTGATGTGAATAGAGCTGAATAGAGGTGATGAGATGTGAGGTGAATATATATGATGAGATGTGATGTGAATCAGATAGATGCAAATGGATGGATGGATGTGATGTGAATAGAGGTGATGAGATGTGAGGTGAATATATGTGATGAGATGTGATGTGAATCAGATAGATGTGGATGGATGGATGGATGTGATGTGAATAGAGGTGATGAGATGTGAGGTGAATAGATGTGATGAGATGTGATGTGAATCAGATAGATGTGAGTGGATGGATGGATGTGATGTGAATAGAGGTGATGGGTGAATAGATGTGATGAGATGTGATGTGAATCAGATAGATGTGAATGGATGGATGGATGTGATGTGAATAGAGGTGATGAGATGTGAGGTGAATAGATGTGAGGTGAATAGATGTGAAGTGAATCAGATAGATGTGAGTGGATGGATGGATGTGATGTGAATAGAGGTGATGAGATGTGAGGTGAATAGATGTGAAGTGAATCAGATAGATATGAGTGGATGGATGGATGTGATGTGAATAGAGGTGATGAGATATGAGGTGAATAGATGTGATGGGATATGAGGTGAATAGATGTGATGAGATGCGATGTGAATTAGATAGATGTGAGTGGATGGATGGATGTGATGTGAATAGAGGTGATGAGATGTGAGGTGAATAGATGTGATGAGATGTGATGTGAATCAGATAGATGTGAATGGATGGATGGATGTGATGTGAATAGAGGTGATGAGATGTGAGGTGAATAGATGTGATGTGAATCAGATAGATGTGAGTGGATGGATGGATGTGATGTGAATAGAGGTGATGAGATGTGAGGTGAATAGATGTAATGAGATGTGATGTGAATCAGATAGATGTGAATGGATGGATGGTTGTGATGTGAATAGAGGTGATGTGATGCCAAGTGAATAGATGTTATGATATGTGATGAGAATTAGATAGATGTGAATGGATGGATGGATGTAATGTGAATAGAGGTGATGAGATGTGAGGTGAATAGATGTGATGAGATGTGATGTGAATCAAATAGATGTGAATGGATGGATGGATTTGATGGGAATAGAGGTGATGATATGTGAGGTTAATAGATGTAACGAGATGTGATGAGAATTAGATAAGTGTGAATGAATGGATGGGTGGTTGTGATGTGAATAGAGGTGATGAGATGTGAGGTGAGTAGATTTGATCTGAATCAATAGATGTGAATGAATGGATGAGATGTGATGGCATGTGAATGATATGGGATGTGAGATCCCATTGCCCCCTCTGCGCACCGCGGGTTCCCGTATGGTAGCAGCGAAAGTAGCTTTCTCTTGCGTGGGGCAGGGTTTCTCACTCGAGGCCTCGCCCTCAAATTGTCCGAGCACACGAGACTAAGCTGGTGGTCATTCCAAAAACCGAAACCGGGGAAATTTTCCCTGCCCAGAAAACGGGGACGATTCCACCATTTTTTTTTCTTAACAAATTTCTCTAACAAGGTCAAGATACTAAACTAACCTTCATCTGATTAAATCAGATGGAAGGAAAACTATACAGACTTAACTTGAAGGAATCAACACTTTTTTCCTAATTGAATCAGGCACAGCTGTTGATCTATTCATCAGAGAAGTCTTCAGGCTTTTAATTAACTACTTGAGTTCTAAGCGTATTCCTATTGATCAATTTTATTATTAAAACTCTAGTGATTCCAGCCTAACCCCATCCGGCTCATGGGTTAGCCACGGCCCAACCACTGGAGTTGGTAGAACCAGACAAGTACTCACCCACCCATAATTGAATGCCTTTCTTAACTTTTGCTTTAGAATACAGATACGCACACACTTCTCTTTAAACTTTAACTTTTAAAACAATCCATTGACTTACAGATGTCATAACTCAAAATTTCCATTCAATCCTTGTCTCTCACAAAATAGAATCACTCTGGACTCTCAGTTGAGACCAACAGGTTAGCAACGAGATCCAGTAATAGATTACAATAATTTTCTCATCTCATACATATATATATCTTCCACTGCATACGCATGGGTGCCCTAAGCACCTCGAGCCCGTGCATCACCTAGTCAGAACCCTCTAGGATCCTCCTTAGGTGTCCTGGCACTTCACTCAGGGACCGCTTCGTCGGCCCTCGCCCATCGTACTGGAAGGACACTATTTTTCACCATACCCAGGCTGGTCAAGACCTGGGCAGGTTTTTGCCATGTGAGCCATGCTTTGAGCACTCCCCGCCAACTGTTGCAATTGAACTTCCCTTAGAAAAACACATATACCAAATGCTCCCTCCAGCATTTTGGTGTAAGAGAGTCCTTTAAGAAAAGAGGGTTTCTATGCAAGTTTTCAGTTTTGATTTTCTTTTGAATACAATGAGTATATCTTAATTCCGTATCCCAAGACTTCTAGATCACAGGTTTGGATTCCCAAGCAGAATTCCTCGAATTCTGTAATCTTGATCCTCAGATCAAAATCAAAGGTCTCAATTTAATTTCAGTTTCAGTGGGTGATTTGATTGAATTGTCCTGAACTGGTCACATCATCTTTTCTTGAAACTCACGAAAGAGATTAAGTTGTGGTCATAGTCTGATTCAGGGTTCGAGTCTAGAAAGGTTCTCCCTGAACTATCTTTCTCGAAGGGTAATATTTCAATTACTACTTTACTAAATTTCATTGATTGAGTATTCTGCTTAACTGAATTCAAAACTAAACATGTATTCCTATGCGGAATAAATTAATCATTTATCTAAAATTTCGACTTCGATAGATGTTTTAAATTTTCTCATTACCATCCTAGACAATATGAAACAGTAGAATTTTCCTTCACAGAGTATTTACTTATTCATTTACCAATATTGATGGGATTTAAACAAAGATTAAAGAGAACTCTCATTTTGATATATATAAAAAAATCTGCATGCATCTATTTATGCATCTATTGATTTTATGCCTAGAAAGATGCATAAAAGATTTATTTTTCTTTCAAAAGTGTTATTCTCATTAAAATTAATTTTATGCATAGAAAGATGTATAAAGGATTTATTTTTCTTTCAAAAGTGTTATTCTCATTAAAATTGATTTTATGCATAGAAAGATGCATAAAGGATTTATTTTTCATTCAAAAGTGTTATTTTCATTAAAATAGATTTTATGCATAGAAAGATGCATAAAGGATTTTTTTTTCATTCAAAAGTGTTCTTCTCATTAAAATTGATTTTATGCATAGAAAGATGCATAAAAGATTTATTTTTCTTTCAAAAGAGTTATTCTCATTAAAATTGATTTTATGCATAGAAAGATGCATAAAGAATTTATTTTTCTTTCAAAAGTGTTATTCTCATTAAAAATGATTTTATGAATAGAAAGATGCATAAAGGATTTATTTTTCTTCCAAAAGTGTTATTTTCATTAAAATTGATTTTATCCATAGAAAGATGCATAAAAGATTTATTTTAATTTCAAAAGTGTTATTTTCTTTAAAATTGACTTTATGCATAGAAAGATGCATAAAGGATTTATTTTTCATTCAAAAGTGTTATTCTTATTAAAATTGATTTTATGCATAGAAAGATGCATAAAGGATTTATTTTTATTTCAAAAGTGTTATTTTCATTAAAATTGATTTTATGCATAGAAAGATGCATAAAAGATTTATTTTCATTCAAAAGTGTTATTCTCATTAAAATCGATATTTTATGCATAGAAAGATGCATAAACGATTTTTCTTTCTTTCAAAAGTGTTCTTCTCATTAAAATTGATTTTATGCATGGAAATATGCATAAAGGATTTATTTTTCTTTCAAAAGTGTTATTTTCATTAAAATTTAATTTATGCATAGAAAGATGCATAAAGGATTTATTTTTATTTCAAAAGTGTTATTTTCATAAAAATTGATTTTATCCTTGAAAGATGCATAAAGGATTTAATTTTATTTCAAAAGTGTTATTTTACTTTAAATTGAATTTATGCATAAATAGATGCACAAAAGGATTTTTATAAAAGTGTTAGTCCCACTGAAGTTGATTTTTATGCATTTAGTTATGAAAAAAATAAATATTGATGAAAGTAACACTTTTGTAATGAAAAAAATTCTTTTATGCATCTATTTATGCATAAAAATCAATATTGATGAAAGTACCACTTTCATAATAAAAAAAATCTTTTATGCATCTATTTATGCATAAAAATAAATATTGATGAAAGTAACACTTTTATAATAAAAACATTCTTTTATGTATCTATTTATGCATAAAAATCAATATTGATGAAAGTAACACTTTTATAATTAAAAAAAATTCTTTTATACATAAAAATCAATATTGATGAAAGTAACACTTTCATAATAAAAAATTCTTTTATGCATCTATTTATGCATAAAAATCAATATTGATAAAAGTAACACTTTTATAATAATAAAAATTCTTTTATGCATCAATTTATTCATAAAAATCAATATTGATGAAAGTAACACTTTTATAATAAAAAAATTCTTTTATGCATCTATTTATGCATAAAAATCAATATTGATGAAAGTGACACTTTTAATTAAAAAAATTCTTTTATGCATCATTTATGCATTAAATCAATATTGGTGAAAGTAACACTTTTATAATAATAAAAAATATCCAATATGTATCTTTCCATGCATGGAGTTTAAATCTAATGAAAAACACTCTAACCAATATGCATCTTTCTATGCATAGAATATAATTTTAATGGAAATAATAATTTTATAATAAAAATATTTCTACTATGTATTTTTCTATGCTTAGAATAAAAATAACACTTTTAGAATACACAAATGGCGGGGATTACTCTTTTTGAATAATAAAAGATAAAACTTATTTCACAAAATTTAAGAAAAATTTGCCCCCATAACCTCCTTTGTATGGCTGACCATTTTTCAAATTTTTCTATCCTTAAGTCACTTAAAAATTATCCCCAAATGGTTTAAAACATTCTAAACTAATCAAATTCCTATCCTTAAGTCACTTAAATTTTATCCCCGAATGGTTACTTATCTAGGATAAAGAAAGGCTGAATTTGAGAATGAGAGAGGGGGAAAGCCTTTCCAACAAGGCAAAGCATCATTTTACATTTCAAGAAAACAAAAAGTAGAAAACCATTTAAAAAAAAGAATAAAGAAAAAGTAGAATTTCTAGCTTACATGAATTTGTGAGAGCTTTCCTTTGGCTTGATGGTTTGAGGGATCTACTCTTGTTTGCAATAAGAGTGGCCACCAATTCTTTAGAACAGGGAATGGCCAAAAACTAATGAGTTATTAAGAAATTCACACTTTTTGGCTCTGGGGAGGAGTAGAGTAACAATGCATAAAACACTATTAAGTTCTACAAAGGGGGAGGCTTCTATTTATAGGAAAAAGTGAGGTTCTAACCAAGCAAACTGATTCTAGAATTTTCCAGATCAATTTGGTCAAATTTTGACCATTTTTGGGTCAGTTTAGCTTACTTTTTGGAACTAGACTAAAATTAAGAGAGGAAAGATGAAATATCTCAATATTTGAGAATTTAAAACTCCACCGCACATGTGAAATAGGCGCCTCCTTCATGAGAGGGAATCCCCACTCTGAGGTGTCAAAAAATCAATTTTTTAGTATTTCCTTTAGTCCTTAGTCCACTTTTCATCTTATATGAGTATTTACTCATTTTTGGGAGGATTTTCTTTATTTCTTCTATTTATCTCCTCCCTACATTTGGATGAATCTGATTGGCCCCTCATCCAAAATATCCGATTGAATCCTAATTTCTAATTTTTCCTTCGTCGGTGTACCTATTGGCATCATTGGCAACCAGAATGCTCACCACGTGTGGGGGCTTTTCGATAGTTCCTAGCTCATAGTAACCGGTAATATTTTCACTTATAAAATTCAAAATGGAATCTCTGTTGAAGATCAAAAAGATCAACCAACAGATCCATATAAAAGAACCATGGACTCATCCGTTGAGGACCAGGAGGGTTAATTAACCAGATCCATGCCCGAATTAAGAAAACAACTCTTACTCCTTGTTCCAATATTTTCCCCCCGATGCACGTGTGGGTATCTTCAGGGACCTAAAGCCTGAGCACCGTATGGTCATCACCCTCTAGGATCCTTTGCAGGTCACCTAGCGCTTCACTCATAGGCCGCTTCCTTGGTCCCTCATCCACCGTACCAGAAGCTCACCATTTAAATCAAACCGAGGCTGGTCAAGACCTCGGCTGACCTTGCTACGCGAGACATCGTCCATTGACTCTCCGTCAGCTGTTGCAACTTTATCAGATTAGGTCTCCACGACCTCATTCAGAAGATGGTCAAAATGCTTCCCCAGCATTCTTGACATAAAACAGTCATTTAAAAATAGGTCATAAATACAGTTTCTATAACGAACTCTTGTCTTTCCACATTGTTCCACATCAATCCACATTATTTAAATCACATCCATTTCATATGTATTCTCATTCTCATCCAATTACATCCATTTCATATGGATATTCCCATTCTCATCCAATTACATCCATTTCATATGGATTTTCCCATTCTCATCCAATTACATCCATTTCATATGGATTTTCCCATTCTCATCCAATCACATCCATTTCATATGGATTTTCCCATTCTCATCCAATCACATCATTTTCATATGGATTTTTCCATTCTCATCCAATCACATCATTTTCATCTCATCCATTCATCACTACCCCGATCCACATCACATCACATCACATTCCTTTTACCTCACATCTCATATCATTTACATTTATCCCGATTCACACAACATCACATCTCATTTATTCCCATCCCGATTCACATCACATTCACTCATATCCATCACATTCATTCTCATAACCTTCCCATCACATACATAACATCACATCACATCTATCCACATCATATCTAATTCATAACATCACATCACATACACATACATCACATCACATCTATCCACATCATATCTCATTCATACACATCTCATCTCATCTATCCACATCATATCTCATTCATAACCTTCCCATCACATACATAACATCACATCACATCTATCCACATCATATCTCATTCATACACATCTCATCTCATTCATCCAGATCCATCCAATCGTTCACCTGTACGACTGCCCACATCTATTCATGCATTTATATCTATCACTTCACATCCACATATATTCATCTCACATCACATCTCTTTACATCACCTCACATTCTATCACATATATATCCACATCCATTCTTTCACATACATATCCACATCCATTCTTTCACATACATCCACATACATTCTTCACATATATAACCACATCCATTCTTTCACATACACATTCGCATCCATTCTTCACATATACATTCACATCCATTCTTCACATACACATTCACATCCATTCTTCACATATACATTCACATCCATTCTTCACTTATACATTCACATCCATTTCCATCACATATCATCCAATCATATCCCATATCATTCATTTACATCCTGATGTACATGACATCACCTCTCATCCATTCATTCACATCTATCTGATTCACATCACATCTCATCACCTCTATTCACATCACATCCATCCATCCATCCATTCACATTTATCTGATTCATATCACATCTCATCATATCTATTCATTCACATCACATATCACATCTATCCCAATTTACATCACATTCACTCACATCTCGATTCACTTCACATCACATCTATTCACATTCATCACATTCATTTACATCACATCCATTTACATCCATCACATCACATACATTCATATCCATCACATTCACACCTATTTGATTCTCATCCCATCACATTACATTTATTCAGAGAATTTAAACATAGAATTTAAGAGAATTCTAATTTTGATATAAAGACTCTTTACGCATCTATTTATGCATAAAAATCAACTTCAATGGTAAAAACCCTTTTATAAAAAGCCTTTTATGCATCTATTTATGTAAAAAATCAACTTTAATGAGAATAACACTTTTTGAATTACAAACAAATCCTTTATGCATCTTTCTATGAATTAAAATCAATTTTAATGAGAATTTCACTTTCAAAAAAAAATAAATCCTTTTTGCATCTTTCTATGCATAAAATCAATTTTAATGAGAATAACAATTTCGAAATAAAAATAAATCCTTTATGCATCTTTCTATGCATAAAATCAATTTTAATGAGAATAACACTTTCGAAATAAAAAGAAATCCTTTATGCATCTTTCTATGCATAAAATCAATTTTAATGAAAATAAATCTTTGTAACAAAAAAATTTCCATTATGCATCTTTCTATGCATAGAAATCAAATTTAATGAAAATAACACTTTTATAATAAAATAATTTCCATTATGCATCTTTCTATGCATAGAAATCAATTTTAATAATTAATATCAATGATATCCATGCATATTCATAGGTGAATCTGTACATGGAGTAATTAGAATATTTCTTTTAGAAAGCACAAACGGTGGAAATTACTCTTTTGGAATAACATTAAAATAAACTTTCTTTTTCACAAAATTCTGGAAAATTTTGCCATAACCTCCTTTGTATGGCTGACCATTTCTCATTTTTATCATTCTAATTTCAACTTAAATAATCCCAATCTAGATGTATAGGACTCCAATCTACTCAATTTTTAGAATTCAAGAGAGTAAACAATAAAAAAAGTTTAATTAAGCATTTAACTAATCTTTCTAGGATTAAGAAAGGTTGAATTGTAAAGAAAAGAAGGGGGTGGCCTTTTCCTCAAAGGCATAGCATTTGAATTTAATTCAAGCAACTATAAAACAAGAAAATCAAGAAAACCATAGATTTAAAATTAAAAAAGTAAGAAAATTTAGCTTACATGGAGTTGTAAACTTTCCTTTGGCTTGAGGGATTGAGGATTCTACTCTTGTTTGAAGCAAGAGTGGCCACCAATTTTTTTGGGAGGATTAGGCCAAAAACAATTGAATTATTAAAAAATTGAATTTAAATGGCTTAGGATAGGAGCAGAGTAATAGTGCATATACCATTAGGCTTTTACAAAGGGGAAGGCTTCTATTTATAGGAAAAAGTGAGCCTCTAACCAAGCAAACAGATCCTAGAATTTTTGAGATCACTTTGGTCATTTTTTGACCATTTTTGGGCCAGTTTAGCTTACTTTTTGGATCTAGTTGAAAATTGAAAAATTTCAAAATCTGGACCCCTAGGATAAGGCCTCTTGAATAAATTATACTGAATTTCTAATGCACCTTCTGAAAATCTTTTTTTGAACTTCTATTTTGAGAGAACTTATTTTATAAGACGAGATATTTTTTCATCCAGAAATATTCAAAATCTGAATATTCTCTCTCTAGAATATTTTCTCTCTCTAGGCCAAAACAGGAAAAAAACAAGATCTTTTAAATTTGTGAAGAGGGAATTGATTACAGGGGAAGATGCTGGACATCTTGAGAGGCTGGGGAGGAATCTTACAATATGGCTTGGACATGTTTTCCAAGTATGGTATGACAGGCTGTAAGTCTATCTCAGTGCCATTAGATCAGAATGGCAACTTGAGTGTAGATTCCGAAGACATTTTCGAGGATCCTACTATGTATAGGTGCATAGTAGGAAGCTTGATCTACATGACGATCACCAGGCCATTTTGATCTATGCTGTTGGGTTGGTGAGTAAGTTTATGCAAGTTCCTCGAAAGCCGCATTTGGATGCATTGAGACGCATACTAAGATATGTGAGGTCTACTTTGCATTGTAGACTATTCTATGAAACTGGGATAGAGATATGTGTACATGGATACACAGATGCTTATTGGGCTGGTAGTATCTCAAATAGAAGATCTACTAGTGGCTTCATGTTTTCTTTGGGGAGTGCTGCTGTGACTTGGAGCAGCAAAAAGCTGCCTACGGTTGCTCTATCCAGTATAGAGGCCGAGTATAGAGGTGCTGCTATGGCAACATGTGAGGTAGCTTGGTTGAGAAAGCTACTTTTGGGTCTATCAATGGATAGACAAGTTGTCATTTTCTGTGACAACATTAGTAGTATATAGTTGGCCAGGAACCTAGTTTTTCATGCTCGCACATATAGAGGTCCACTACCATTTTGCCAGAGAGAAGGTTTTGACAGGAGACGTTGACCTTATTTATGTCAGCACACAGGATCAGGTCTCTCACATCTTCACCAAGCATTGGGTACAAAGAAGCTCCACAAATTCAGGGCTTTGCTTGGTGTACATGAGATGAAGTTGAGCTCGAGGGGGAGTGTTGAGATATCGAGCTCATTTAGTGAGGCGGTGGACTGATGACCCGTCCGGGGGATAGGCCCCACACTTACACCACTGGCATGGTTGGTGAGATCATAGGTGATATGCGGCCAGTGGGATAACAGGCTGTGGGACAACCATTCTAGAGACTGGCATAGTTATAGCACTAGCTCATTTAGTTGGGTTCACACTATAGAGAACCCTAGTATGTATTTGGTTGAGTACCTTTTCATATTGTGTGTACTCTTATCTCTGTATATGGTGTGTTGAGTGTTGTGTGAAGAAGAAGAAGATTTTCAGCCTCTCACCTTGTGTGTTCTCTTTTAGGGTTTTGCGAGTGTGTGTGTGCTTGCAAGAGCTCAAGCTCAAGCTCAAGCTCATGCAGGGGGGAAGAGAGCTCAAGCTCTCTTCCCCCCTGCTCTCTTCCCCCCTGTCTATGCTCAAATTGGGGGAGCAGGGAATCCTCCCCCACTAGAGCGCTTGCAGGGGTGGAACCCTCATCTTGGAGGCCCTTGACACGCAACGGAAAGGAATACGAGGAAATATTTTGAGGGGTACATTGACTTCCCTAGCAACAACAAGGATACCCACGTGCAAATTGCCCCCATCATACGGTAGACAAAAGACTATTTAGGCAGCCCCATGAAATGGAAGTTTGGGAAAAACAATTACCTCAAAGGAGGCTGTGCTAGCGCGGCCTCCTTTGAGGTAGTTTTTTTTAAACATGGCAATGCTTATGTGTGTAAAGCTAGATTGCACGTGCTTTAAAAGAAACTATCCTCAGGGAGGGTGCACAAGTGCACCCTCCATGAGGTATTTTTTTAATAATAAAAAACACTACCGTGCATTTAAAAAAAACCCTCCAGGAGGCCGTTCCGTTGCGGCCTCGGGCTAGTCTGTTGTCCGGACATTCATGGGCGAGGCCCTGACTATGGATCCCTGCCCCGTGCGAGAGGCTGATGCTACTTCCACCACCAGTGCCCTCGAAGGGGGCGCGGGTCTCACATACCTTGACATTTTCAGGTTTGCAATTTTGCAATTTCTAGAGTCCTATTCAGCCTTCCAGATCTCGATTTACCACTACCTCTTTACTGATTGTTCCATCAACTCCTTCCACATTGTCTACGCTTTACCAATGGTCTAGCATCACTAGGTTGCTCTATCAGAGTCTCACATATTGAGCTCTTGTACTAGATCACACACTATAGTCATCTCTTCATTCATTCACCTGCACCGGGCTTTTACTCTGATCTCTTCTTGTTTTTAGTAGCCCCTTCTTCTCATCATCTTCACATTGTTGGGATGGTATCCCTCTCTGCTTATCATCTTCACATCATCATCATCATCTTCATATGATTCCTCCCATTCTCTGAGCAAAACTTTTCAATCAAGGAAAAAATGAGCGACACATTCCAAGAAACAGGTACACAAGAAGGCTAAGGCCAGTAACGAGAACACCATAGGTAAGCAACACAAATTCAACACATCTAGGAAATGGTTACATGTGTTTTTGTATAGAACTTTTCCTCCACAACTAGTACACCTTCAGACTTCATCAGAGTAAATGGAAAGTTGCTTGCAAATCATTATGATTCAAAATCAATTACACCATCACCAAGACATGTGTATCCATATTGAAACATAGGACAACAAAAGAGAACACAACAAAGAATATGACACTTTTCAAACTTCCTTAATCACAATGCAAGTGGCAGCTTTCCGAAAATGCATCAAATCTAATGGAGTACAAAAACATAATGTGGATAGGAAGGCATAGCCCACATAAATAACATAGGTGCAATTTCAAGGATGAATATCAATAGAGCCCCAAAATGTGGCACATAAATACCATGATGGATCGGGATGTCAGAATTGATTCAGTAGTCAGAAATGATTCACCACTGAATTGATTCATTGTGTTGAATTAATTTAATCAAGGCTGATTAAAATGGAATTGATTCAGTCCCAACACTTAATCACTGAGAATTGATTCAGTTATCAATTGATTATAATTCAGTCAAAATTGATTATAATTCAGTCAAAATTCAGATAGAATCGATTTAGATAGAATTGATTTAAATATAATTGATTCATTTAGCATTGATTCACTACTAGCACTGATTCAGTCAGAATTGATTCAGTTAACACTGCTTTAGTCAGCCTGATTGAGTGATTTTGATTCAAGAGCACTGTTAGAGTTGATTTTGATTCAGTCAGCACTTGAACTGATTTAGTCAACACTCAAAATTGATTTAGTCAGCACTTGAACTGATTTAGTTAACACTCAAAATTGATTCGGTCAACACTCAAAATTGATTCAGTCAACACTAATTTAGCACTGGTACTAATTCAGTTAGAATGGATTCAGTCAGCACTAATTTAGCACTGGTACTAATTCAGTTAGAATTGATTCAGTCAGCATTTATTTAAGGATGATAACTCTTCAAGTAAGATCACATCTTAGTGTAGTGGCCAAAGTTAGGATTTCATTTTAAAAATTTTGATAAGGTTCACATTACGCTTGAATTTACCTCAGGAGAGCCACGAACTAAGTGAGTGAAGGATACGTCGCTCTTGTTCATGCATCATGTGTTTATATTGCGGGCGGCATTTTCTTGCAGCCACCACCCAAGAGTCTGAGATAAAAAATGATCATGCAGTTACTATAACAATGTTGGTAGCTAGCAACCTACACAAAAGCCCATTACCCTGTTGTGTTTGTAGCATTCGACTTGCTTTCATTTCTCTCTCTCGTGTCCTTGTTCCATCTTAGTCTATTGAGAGATCATTGTCTTTGCAAGAGTTTGAGCACCTTGGCAAAGCATTGCCCATGTTTTGGAGAGCATGGTGTTGCAAAAGTGCACATATGCATGAGTTCAACCACTCTCGAACGGAGGCCACCTCGGTGAATGTAAAACAAAACAAAAGAACCTCAAGGAGACCAAATGTTTTCTCCAGCATTCTGGCATAAAACAGTCCTTTAAAAGAAAATAGAGGTTCTATGCAAGTAGAATTCCCGGTTTGAGATTGGTTCCACAAAACCCTTTTCCCTTAATCCAGATTTTCTTAATGAGAATCATCAGGGTAATCTACCCATCATTTGACTGAATTTCCAACTAGATTCTTGGTGATTTCGGTTAAGGGAAAACTATGCTAATTCAATGGTAGTCTATTCTTTATGTCAAGAATTGGAATTGGTCATGAGCTTTTTGTTTGATTCAGATTCAAGAGATGGGCAAGGAGTTTACTGGTCACCCCTCTTGCAATTGTGGTCTAACCAAAATTATTCGGTTTACTTCTAACTTTGATTCCTTAGGATTTTATTCAATTAAAAATCTACTGAACTTTTAACCGTAAGGAAAATTCCTACTTTATGAATTTCATTCCTTCCTAACCATAATAGATTAAGAAATGGTTCTATACGAGAATATTGGATTCTTATAAAAATACTCTTCTTCCATTAATCTAATTTTGGGCAAATATCAATTTTGTGATTTATCCACTTAAAATATCTAAGAATATTCTTTCTACCAATTCAATTATCAACCCTAAGTTTCTAGGTAGAATTATGGTGAAAATTCCTCTTTTGTCATCACAATTTAATTTAAACCTTTCTCTACTTAAAATATCATAAAAATTCTTCTTTCAAATTAAATACAAATATCCATTTTTTTGAGTATGCTTAAAATCCCTCTTTTTGCATTTAAATGATTGAATTCCGAACTTCATTAGAATTCCTCTTTTATCATTTAAAAATTTCTTTGCATAAAATAAATTTATCTAAAAATCCTCTTTAAATTAAATAAAAATATCCATTATTTCAATCATGCCAAGAATTACACTTTTACCATTTAAATGATTAAACTCCATATATCATGGGCATTCCTCTTTTATCATTTAAAATATCTCATTGCATAAAATAAATTTATCTAAAATTTCTCTAAAAATTAAATAAAAATATCCATTATTTTAATATACCATGGGAATTTCTCTTTTTGCATAAAATAAAATAACAAATTTTTTTTCTTTTCTTTAATTAATTATTTATGTATAAACACTAAAATTTTGTTTCCCATGAATTTGATGAAAATCATTCTTTTAGCATAGGATGTCCAATCCTAGAATATGGTAGGAAGTACTCTTTTAGCATTATGCATAAAAAAAAGATATGTATTATTTTCTAAAAATTTTGCTATAGCTTTGCTCTGCTATTACCGATATTTTTTAATTTTTCTAAAAAGAATAAGACTTTGTAATACAATTATGATAGAAGAACTATCCTTAAACTTAAATCCAAATTATGGAATTAAATCATAAATTTACCATGATTTTATTAACATAAAAGCATAAAAATACTATTTTCTTAACCTCGAGCTTAACAAGCTTAGAGTTTGGTTTTGAATTAAGAATTTATCCACAAGAAGCATTATTTTTCTAAATAATTAGCCATAGGAATGACTATTATTTTGGGAGAGAGAGATATACATAAAAAAGCATTCTAAATAAGCATAAAGATTAACTTTTTCTTGATGATTACACATTAAAACTCTTAGAGAAAGCTTGATTTGAATTTAAAACAACCAATTAGAAACTTCTCAAGCTTGAGAGGGGTTGAGAACAGAAGTCATTTGAGAATATTAACAAAAAACCATAAAATTCATTCTTACCTCAAGGATTAGCTTGCTTCTTTTTCTAGAAGTGAATCCCCTAACCAATTAATTGGTTTAGTGAGTTGAGAAGAAAAATCCAAGAGTTGTTGAAGAGAGAGAGAAGCTCCAATCTCTCCAAAAGTAGAGGATTTTTAAGGGATAATAGAAAATATGATTATTTTAATGTAATACTGGCATTGTATAGCTTAGAGATGAGAATACAAAAGAATGAGGGTCTATTTATAGGTGAGGGAGCCACTAACTGAGTCCAACTAAGTTCTAGAATTTTCAACCTTTAATTTGGCTGAATTTGGACAAGATTTGGATCAGTTTAGCTCCCATTTTGATCTAGTTTTATCGAGGAGAGATAAAAATATCTCAAATTTTTTTTAATTAAAAACGCTCCCACACATGTGAAGGAGGCACCTACCTCAAAGTTCTCCCCCTCCTTACCAAGATGTCAAAAATTCATCATTCCTCCAAAATAGCTTCTTTTTTTAGTAATATCTCTTAATTTTTTACTAATAAGCCTTGTACTCAGACAACTCTTGATCTTATGTGAGCATTTACTCATTTTTAGGTATTTTCTTTTATTCTTTGGATTTATCTCATCCCAACACTTGGATTAATCCTATTGGCCCATAGGAACCTTAATTGGACCATAATCTAGAAATTTTTTGAAAAATTTAGACCCTTAGGCTAAGGTCCCTGATATCATTTTTAATTAAATCCTAATGCACCTTAGGGAATTTATTTTGAAATTTCTAAAAAATCTGGACCCTTAGGCTAAGGTGCCTTATATCATTTTTAATTAAGTCCTAATGCACCTTAGAGAATTTATTTTGATTTTCTATTTCAGGGAAATATGTTTTTGATATTAGGAGAATTTTTATATCTAAAAATATCTCAATATTGAATTATCTCTCTCTAGAATTTTTCTTCTCTCTAGGCAAAAACAAGAAAAAGCAATATTTTCTCGCATTCTAAAATAGGGAATGGTTACAGGGGATTGAGGTAAAAGCTTTTTCATTATTCAAGCTGAGGAGGAATCTTAGAAGGTAGATCAGGGTTCAATGGTGCAAAGGAACTGTGAGAACATGGTAGATTTGAGGGTGAAAAGGGCTACCAAAACAGGACAGATCTAGTGGTCAACAGGGCTGCCAAAATAGGATGGTGTAGAGAGCTACTAAAAAAGGGTAGATATGGTTGTGTAGAGGGATGTGAGGGCACTCCCTTGGATTATTTGCATAAGAAAAATGTTGAAGCAATGAGGATCCAGGCAGGCCAGCACCAGTGAGTAGTAATAGAAGATCCAGAGGTCGAGTATGATGTGGTGTAATGATGATGATGAAGCAAATTATATATATATGATGTTTTGTTACTGGTTGATCTAGGGACAACTCTCGACTTGCCAACAAGAGACAAAATGATGTTTTGCTGGTTGATCTAGGGACAACTCTCGACCTGCCAGCAAATTATATATATATGATGTTTTGTTACTGGTTGATCTAGGGACAACTCTCGACCTGCCAACAAGAGACAAAATCACAAAAAAAAAACCAAATAGAAAAACCCCTTTTAGGGCTGCAAAAAATACCACTTTCACACCACCACTTGTACCCACAATATAGCTCCACGCCTTAGAGGAGTTCTTTGCAAGAGAGCTCGACCCATTTTGTGAGCCAAACATCCGACCTATAGCATCAGTTTCACATGCACTCTACAATGGGGCACACAGTGACACAATGTCATGATCCTCAGTGTAGCGTTTGTATAGAAGTAGCACCTTTTTTAGGAATATTTATTGTATGCCATGACCCCCGGGTTTTGAGCCCTCATTCTAGGTATAGTTAGGAATGAGCTATGTAGGCTAGTCTGTGAGCCTTAGAGATCAATCAAGTGTCAATTATCTTAACCCACTTGGAGAATTCATCATACAAGTACATGTAGATGTTAGCCAATAGACATAGGATGCATGATTAAGCATTTAGGCTTGTTGCATGTAGAAGGGGCCAACCCCCAACGTGGGCTAGCCTTGCAAGGGGTAGCAAACCCCTAGCCATACATCTAGGCCAATCACCAACCCTTTTGAGGGCTTGGGCAATAGTTGGCTAGGCTAGATAGCTAGTCATCTAGGCCAGACTATGTCAGCCAGTCGGCCAGCAATCTAGGCCAGTAATCCAAACAACAATTGACAATAAGCAACATTAGTTGTTGGTAGGCATTTAATGCCCAGTCATGGGAGTTTTCTAAAGAACAATAGCTTCCTTGGGCAGATGAAGATCAACATCTAGTCAACTCTAGGCAGCTAAGGAAGATCCTCTTCACATTCAGCCAGCATATATGCAATTCTACAACTATCTAGACTTCTATCAGTGACCCAAAGAGTCTTCAAAAAGTCTCATATACTAGGTGGATACTCAGTTGACGTACGGTCTTTTCTCATCCTTGCATTGGGCATTCATATCGCTTGTTTATTCAAGCATTGTGCAACATTCTCCAAAGAATAATATAGACAAATAATCCTGCTTGTAGGGGAGGCCTTCATCAGTGCGCATTTGGGACCCGATATTGTGTCGTCTTCTTCATTCTCACTCTTCTCTTTCTACTCTCTAAAGTGGATGAAAAATATTCTCGCCACATAAAGGTATAAAGAAGGCCCTCTTGTGTGTTATCAAAGTCAAGCTCAATGCATTGTAACATTGGTATCACAGTCAAGCTCAATGCATTGTAACATTGGTATCAGAGCATCAGGTTGGTGACCCAACTCGGCTTCCTACAGAAGTGAGAGCATCCCGTGGATGGTAATACTGTGGTCCAGAAAAAACACCCAAGCCTCCACCATGTTGGGAGAGAAATCACATCAAGAAGAAAGCCAACAAGTAGAGATGGAGGCACAAAGCTTCCAAATAGAAAGCATGCTTCTGCCAAGCATAGAAGAGCTCCTAAGAATAATGATGGAGCAAATAAATTTGCTAAAGATGCAGCTTACTACTACGGCAAAAAAGAGAAGCCCAAAGAAGGCATCTCAGATCTCGCACAAGTTCTTCTCACTATGGAGGAACAAAGAAGAAAAGACAAAGATCGACATAAAGAAGCAAAAAGAAAAGAAGAAGCAAGAAGCGAAGAACAAAGAATAAAAGATGAAGAACCAAAAAGAAAAGCAGAAGAAGAGAGAGAACTAAGATGTGCAGAGGAACAAAGAGATACAGAAGCCACATGCAAATATGAGGAAGACCATCGTCATCAAGAAAAAACTGACCAAGAGTTCCAAAAAAGAATTGACTACTACAAACTTTGGCATCTCTCCCTCAACGTAGGCTCTAGATTCCTTTTCCTCCACCACCCCTACCACCACACCGTTATACAAACCTCTCCAAATTTTAGAAGTATAATGGTAAGTGTGATCATGCTGCTGTTACTTAATTTGTTCATCAAGTTAAAAAACATTTTCCTTTAGCCATAATTTTAGATCCACAAGACAAATTCCATGTAGCAGCACCCCAATTCACTGGGGAGGCTGTTACTTGGTGGTAGTACTGGTCACAACTTCACACACACCCCATCACAGGCCAATTTTGCTTTCATTGGACTACCTTTGTGGTAGACCTTAAAGCCCATTTTCTTCCACCTCATTACATGGCAAATTTTGAGGACATATTTTAGAAACTCACTTAGGGTGGTTTCCCTATTTTGACCTATTTCAATAAGGTCATTACAATGGCCCAGAAGTTGGGCATATTGGAAGAGGATAAGTTGAAGCAGTTCATTCGAGATTTAGACACTAGCATTAGATATCTACTGAGGAATTTTGAGCCCTAGACTTATGCACAAGCATTGACCGTCACTTAAAATCAAGATTCGATGCTAAATGGAGGTAATCCCAAGTAGGTACAGTCTTCCCCAAAGGCCCAACACCTAGCAGTCATCTATGCAGGGGGTAAGGGGGCTCAGAACAGCAAAGGACCAAAAGCACAAATATCCAATTCAATTGGGTAATAGAATCGACTCTATGCCAAAGAAGGATCTTGAGGAAAAATGTAAGGAGGGCATCACTAGAGGTTATCTCAAGCCAGATGAACATACACGATACAAGATAGAGAACAGATATTTCTTCTATCACAGTAGATATCGCCATGCATCGGCCGCCCAGTTTTTGATATTATAGATGACATCCATAGTAGATAATAGGATGACTATACTCAATGTGTATACAAGTGAGACACCATCACCTCAAGAGGTTGGACATGTGGATCCCACTAGAATAGGTGAAAATAGCGATAAACAGGGTAAGGTACAAGTAGTGTAAAACACAGATAAACACTAGGTTGGCACAACTAGAATAAGAGTGCAATTTGTAAGCTAACATCATGAGTGTCTACTAGTAGATATATTGAACTATAACACCAGGACAAACCTTAAGAAAAACCAAGGTGTCTAGACCCGTCTATAGCCATGGTCTAGGTGGCAACAGAGGCATGGGAGCTGTAGTTTACAAACAGCAACTTTGTTTTCGATGTTTTTGATGTTACAAATGACATCAACATGGGTTTTGATTCTCCGATGAGTATAGCCAACGTGTATACATGTGATCCATAAAGTTTTGAGAAGAGTTTGGAAATGTGGGCCCCATTGGGACATGCCAAACATTGAGTAGCAGGGCAAGCTACAAGTAGTCTACAACACACAAAGTTGTAATTTTTGCTAGGTCTGCATAACCATCGATAGTAGCAAGTTGACATCACGACGGTCTAGAAAATATATTGGAGTATCACCAGGTCAAACCCTAGGAAAAACCACGGTGTTTGGATGCATCTACAACCATGGTTTGGTGGTAGCACATGCATGGGGGTTGCAGTTTACAACAACTGTGTTTTTGAATGGTTAAAGTTACAGATGACATCCACATGGTTTTTTAATGCGATAAGTACATACAGTGTGTATATAAGTGAGCCATCATCACCTAAAGAATTTGGACATGTGGGTATCACTGGGATAGGTCAAAACAGTCAATAATAGGGTAATCTACAAGTATTGTACAACATGCAAAGTTGTCATTTTTACTAGGTCCACACAACCAAAATAGGAGTGCTATTGGCAAGATGACATTACAAGAGTCTAGTAGATATATTTAAGTATGCCAAGTCAAATATAGGTAAAACCACGGTGTCTGGATGCATCTACAACCATGGTCTAGGTGGTAGCTGAGGCATGGGGGCTAGACTTTATAGTAGCACCCTGTTTTGGATGTTTGTGATGTTAGAGATGACATTGACATGGGCTTTGATACTTAGATAAGTATACCCAATGTGTATACTGGTGAGCCATCAAGTTTTGAAGAGTTTGGACATGTGGGTCCCATTGGGACATGCCAAAAAATTAGGCAGTAGGGCAGGCTACAAGTAGTAACCATGCTTTTAGCTCTACATTAGTGCACCATTCAATCAAGTATCAATCCTCTTAACCAACTTGGAGAATTTATTAGGTAGTGCATTATTGTTAGACTTAGTATTAGGTTCTCATTAGGAGCATTTAGGTAAGCCTTGGGCAAGGCCATGGCAAACCCATAAAGGACAACTTCCAGGCCATAGGAGGGCTTGGGTACCCAGTGGACTTCCCGACACATGCCCATTGGCTATTGGCCAGTGTTATAGGCTCCCCATGCGCTGTTGGCATAGAAAATACTCCTTCTTGCATATAAGCTAAACCCATCATTTCATTTACAGCATCACTCCTCCATAGAGGATAGCTAGCCTAAGAATAAGGACTTACATCAGCATTGGAGTAGAACATCAGGGCACCATGGACACATGGGCATTTATTTGAATGTGTGTGTGTGTGTGTGAGACCCCTCTGCCCCCTCCGCGCACTGGATTCCTGGTTGCTAGCAGCGGAAGTAGCTTCCTCTTACGTGGGGCAAGGTTTCCCACTCGAGGCCTCGCCCTCGAATTTTTGGACACGAGACTAATCTGGTCGTTATTTAGAAACCGAAACTGGAAAAATTTCCCTTGCCCAGAAAATGGGGACGATTTCACATTTTTTGATTTTCTTAACGAATTTTAAACCTGATAGAAGGAAAAGTGTCATGGACTTAGTTTGAAGAAATCAATGCTTTTTTCCTAACCAAAATCAGGCACAGCCGTTGATCTAATCATTTGAGGAAATCAACGCTTTTTTCTTAATCAAAGTCAAACATAGCTATTGATCTACTCATTTGAGAGATTCTTCAGGTTTTTATTTAACTAATTGAATTCTAAGCGTATTCCTATTATTTCAATTTAATTATTAGAACTCCACTAATTCCAGCCGCCGCCGACGGCCCATGGGCTAGCCACCACCCAACCATTGGAATCGGTAGAACTAGACAATTACTCACCCACCCATAATTGAATGCCTTTCTTAACTTTTGCTTTCGAATAGAGATACGCACACACTCCTCTTTAAAACTTTAACATATAAAATAATCAATTGACAAACAGTTATTGGTTACAGATGTCATAACTCAAAAATTCCATCCAGTCCCTTGTTTCTCAAAAAACAGTATCACTATGGACTCTTCGTTGAAACCAACTGGTCAGCAAAACGAGATCCAGTAACAGATTACAATAATCATTTCGTCCATCATACATATATTTCGCGACATATGAATGGGTGTCATAGGCACCGCGAGCCCATGCATCTCCTGGTCAGAACCCCAGGATCCTCCTTAGGTGTTTTGGCACTTCACTCAAGGAAACGCTTTGTCGGCCCTCGCCCATCGTACCGGCGGAAGCACACCATTTTTCAACCATACTGAGGCTGGTCTCAAAACCTAGGCAAGCTTTGCCGCGTGAGCCATCCTTTGAACACTCCCCGCCAGCTGTTGCAACCAAACTTCCTTTAAGAAAACATAAACCAAATGCTCCCTCCAGCATTCTGGCGGCGTAAGATAGTCCTTTAAGAAAACAGGGTTTCTATGCAAGTTTTCAGTTTGATTTTCTTTTAATACAAGGAGTATTTCTTGAATCAGTATCCCCAAAACTTCTTGATCCGAATTCTGAATTTCATACCAGAATTCCTCGAATTCTATAACGTTAATCCACAGATCAATTTGAAGGGTCTCAAACTTAGTTTCAAATTTGGTGGGAGTTTTGGGTGTATTTTTCTAAACTGGTCACACCTTCTTTCCTCGAAACTGACAAAAGAGTTTTGTCTTGGTCATAGTGTGATTCAAGGTTCGAGTCGGAAAGATTTTTCCTGAACTATCCTTCTCAAAAAGGTTTGATAATTTAGTTACTATTTTACTGAATTTTTTTCTTTAAATATTCACTTAACCGATTTCTAAATTAGTTACAAATTCCAATGAGGAAAAAATTAACCATTTATCTAAATATTTTGATCTCGATAGATTTTTTGAAATTTTTTTTAACAATCCGTGTGAATATAAAACGATAGAAATTTCTCTCTTAGAGTATTTAATTATTCATTTATCAAATACTCATAGAATTTAAGAGAATTCTAATTTTGATGTAAAAATTCTTTATGCATCTATTTATGCATAAAAATCAACTTCAATGGGAATAACACTTTTATAAAAAATAATACTTTTATGCATCTAATAATGCATAAAATCAAATTTAATAGGAATAACACTTTTATGCATCTATTTATGCATAAAATCAAATTTAATAGCAATAACACTTTTAAAATAAAAAGAATTTCTTTATGCATCTATTTATGCATAAAAATCAATTTTTATAAGAATGATGCTTTTATAATAAAAAAATTCCTTTATGCATCTTTCTATGCATAAAAATCAAATTTAATAAGAATAACACTTTTGTAATTAAAAAAATTCCTTTATGCATCTTTCTATGCATAAAAATCAAATTTAATAAGAATAACACTTTTGTAATTAAAAAAAAATTCCTTTATGCATCCTTCTGTGCATAGAAATCAAATTTAAAAAGAACAATACTTTTATAATTAAAAAAAATCCTTTATGCATCTTTCTATGCATAGAAATCAAATTTCATAAGAATAACACTTTTGTAATTAAAAAAATTCCTTTATGCATCATTCTATGCATAGAAATCAAATTGAATAAGAATAATATTTTATAAATTTAAAAAAGAATCCTTTATGCATCTTTCTATGCATAGAAAT
The DNA here is from genome assembly GCF_041138505.1 of Cibotium barometz. NCBI lineage: Eukaryota > Viridiplantae > Streptophyta > Polypodiopsida > Cyatheales > Cibotiaceae > Cibotium > Cibotium barometz. The sequence goes on from NC_141070.1 coordinate 8,258,677, forward strand.
CAAATTTAATAATTAATATGAGTGATATCCATGCATATTCATAGGTGAATATGTACATGGAGTAATTAGAATATTTCTTTTAGATGCAAAAATGGTGGGAATTACTCTTTTGGAATAACATAAAAACAAACTTTCTTTTTCACAAAATTATGGAAAATTTTGCCATAACCTCCTTTGTATGGCTGACCATTTCTCATTTTTATCTTTCTTCACTTAACTTAATTAACCCAATCTACAATTATAGAACTCTAATCTACACAATTTTCTAAATTCAAGAGAGTAACAATAAGAAGAGTTTAATTAATCACTTAGTTAATCTTTCTAGGATTAAGAAAGGTTGGAATGTAAAGAAGAGAAGGGGGTGGCCTTTTCATCAAAGGCATAGCATTTGAATTTAATTCAATCATTTGCAAAACATAAAAATCAAGAAAACCATAGATTTTTCATTAAAATTCGTTTGAACAAAGTAAGAAAATTAGCTTACATGAAGCTTGTAAGCTCTCCTTTGGCTTGAGGGATCTAGGGTTCTACTCTTGTTTGAAGCAATAGTGGCCACCAATTCACTTTGGAGAGGATTAGGCAAAAAACAATTGAATTATTAAAAAATTCAATGTAGATGCTTCAGGACACGAGTAGAGTAACAGTGCATAAACACCATTAAGCTTTTACAAAGGGGGAGGCTTCTATTTATAGGAAAAAGTGAGCCTCTAACCAAGCAAACTTATTCTAGAATTGTCCAGATTAGTTTGGTCAATTTTTGACCACTTTTGGGTCAGTTCAGGTTACTTTTTGGATCTAGATTTGAAACAGGAGAGAGGAGAGATGAAAATATCTCATTTTATTGATTAAAAATTTTGGGTAATGATGAGAAAAAGGCGCCTACTCCATGAGGGGAGATCCCCACACTGAGGTGTCAAAATTCAGTTTTCTAATTCTTTTCTTTGGTCCTCAGTCCTCTCGTCATCTTATGTGAGTATTTACTAATTTTTTGGGGGGGTTTGTTTTATTCTTTAATTTATCTCCTCCCTACATTTGGATTAATCTCATTGGCATGTCAAATCTTTGTTTGGACCTTAATCCAAATTTTTCTGAAAACAGGGGCCCTTAGGCTAAGGTCTTTTGTGCACATTATAATTTATTTCTAATGCACCTTAGGAATTTGTTTTTAAACTTCTATTTTGGGAGAATTTATTTTAATAAGAAGGGATATTTTTCCATCCAAAGATATCTAAAAAGTGAATTATCTCTCTCTAGAAAATTTTCTCTCTCTAGGCCAAAATAGGTAGAAACAAGATCTTTTATTATTCTGAAAATTGGATTGATTACAGGGGAAGAAACCGGACATCTTGAGGGGCTGGGGAGGAATCTTACATGCTCTCCCACTTGAAAAACACAAGATATCCTCATCTCGCAAGCTGGGGGTAATCTCGCATCAGTTCGGCCTCTTTCTCCCAGGTGGCGTCCTTAAAAGGATAGAATTTCCATTTGACTAATAATTCTCTCAGAATTCTATTCTTGATAACCTTCTCTTGAACATCAAGGATTTCTTAAGGTTGGAGTTCCATCTATCCTTGGGTTGAAGAAGTTAAGAGTTCATCTCATTAAGCACATGATTCGGGCTCGGTACATACTTCTTAAGTAGGCTGACGTGAAATACATTATGTACTTTGAGATGAGGAGGCAGAAGAAGTTCATAGGCTAAGTCACCTACTTTCTTTGTAATCAGATATGGCCCACAGTATCTGGGGGATAACTTCTTGTACTTCCCAAGAGATAGAGAACTTCTTTTGGGGCGTACTCGAATGAAGACCGTACTATCTGCTTCTTTGAATTTTATGCCTGACCTCTTCTTATCTGCATACTACTTCTGTCTATCCTGGGTAGCTTTTATATCCTTGTGGATTGACTGCATCTGCTGCTCCATGTCGTCAAGCATCTGTCTGGACATCTCGACCCTAATCAATGGGTTGGACCAAGTTAATGGTATTAGGCAGTCTTGTCCATACAGAGCTTTGAAAGGGCTCATCCCGATACTTCGGTGATAAGAAGCATTGTAGGCGAATTTGACTGGTGCTTGCACGTACCTTAGCCACTTCTTGGGTTCCCTGCCCATAGCATGAGCGAAGTATATCTTTGATTACTTGGTTCACCCTTTCTGTTTGACCATCGGTATCGGGGTGGTAAGCTGTGCTGAGATCCAAGAAAGTTCCTACTACTTCAAAGAATGCAGTCCAGAATCTTGACATGAATTTGGGATCTCGATCACTTACTATTCTCTTGGGTAGGCCATTCAATCTGAAGATTTCCTTGAGGAACACTCTGGCCACATCCACTGCAGTGTAGGTTTCTTTTACTAGAGTCTGTCAACTACCACGAAGATGGAGTTGTAACCTGATTGCATTGAAGGTAGTCCAGTAATAAAATCCATACTGATACATTCCCACTTCATTTGGGGGATGTCTAATGGATGTAACTTCCCACGTATTTTTACTCTCTCGGCTTTGACTTTCTGACGATGACAGGCATTGACGTACATGATTAAGTACATCCTTTTTTAGTCCAGAACAAAAGAATCTTTTCTTTACAGACATGTAGGTCTTGATGAAACCTGGATGTCCTGCTATAAGGCTATCATGAGCTTCATTCACAGAATTTGACCCTTAGTTCCCTCATCATTGGGAATGCATAGCCTGCTATTATAATACATAATTCCTTCATCCAGGCTGTACCCTTGAACTCGGTTCAACTCCTGAGGAGTTTTGCTTTCCTGCATAAGTAGGGTAGCAATAGGGCCAAATAATTTATCCTGCATGATCTTCTCTCTTGCTTCATTAATCAATGGATTTGACACCAGTGTGATTGCAAGCAAGGAGGCTTTTCTGCTGAGGGCATGTGCTACCACATTTTATTTGCTTGGGTGGTACTTGATTTCAAAATCGAATTCCTACAGGGTCTACATCCACCTTCTTTGGCACATGTTGAGATCCTTGTGAGTGAAGATCCACTTTAAGCTCTTATGATCTGTCATCAAAGTGAATCTTTAACCCAGTAGGTAATGTCTCCACAACTTCAGGGCATAGACTATTGAAAGTAGCTCCAGGTCGTGGACAGCATAATTTCTCTAATGCGTTCTGCGTTTTTGAGATTCATAGGCCATTGCATGACCTTCCTACATGAGCAGGGAAAAACCTTTGGCATCAATTATTACTACCTCAAAGGGTAGAGAGAAATTGGCAACTTCAGAATGGGATTGGTTACTAAGGCGGTCTTCAGCTTATCAAAAGTGCTCTAACACCTCGCTGACCATTGAAATGGGGTATCCTTCTTGAGAAGATTAGTCAGGGGGGAAGCTATGAGAGCATACTTAGGTATAAAAATTCTATACCAACTAGTTAATCCCAAGAATCCCCTGACTTCTTTGAGTGTCAAGCTAATCTATGATTGCTTGGACTTTTGCGAAATCTGGAGAAATTCTGTCTTTGGATACCAGAAAGCCCAAGTATTCAACATGGTCGACAGAGAAAGTGCATTTTCTCTTTTTTGCAAAGAGTTGGTGCTTCCTTAGAATCTTAAGAACTTTACGGACGTGAGCTTCATGGTCAGTTGCATTCCTTGAGTAAATTAGAATATCATCAAAGAAAACAAGAACAAAATCATCCAAGTATTTTCTGAGAATGTTCTACATTAGGCGATTGAATGTATCTGGGGCATTTGTCAATCCAAACGGCATGAAAGTAAATTCATAATGCCCATAGCGAGTATTGATATGGCTGTCTTTGGGATATCTTGATCATTAATCTTGATCTGGTAATACCCTGATTTGAGATCTATCTTTGTGAAGATCTGGGCTCCATTTAGCCTGTCCAGAAGCTCATCAATTTTGGGGATAGGTTCTTAACTGTCAGCTAGCTGATTGAGACCTTTGTAATCCACACAGAGTCTTAACGTTCCATCCTTCTTTTTCTAAAAGAGAACCTGATTAGGGCCTTGCTGCCTCTTTGGGGGTGGAAAGTTTGAAGCACTTCCCGAGGTTTGGAACCTTTTAAAGTTTAAGGGTGCAGGCTTTGGCAGGACCTTAACAACAAATGCTTTGGCAAAGTCCTTTGCCATTCTGATAGCCTCTACCAATGAGATTCGTTTGGCATTTTTCACTAAAGTGTCCAATGGCTCGTTCATCCCTCGAATGAATCTAGCCACCGTCAGCTGCTCTTCATCCAAAAGTGGAGAATATTTGAGGAGAAGGGAAAATGCTTGATGGTATTCTTCAATCATCCAGCTATCTTGCTTTAATTCCAAGAACTCATTCATTTTGGTTTCCAACAGGAAGCCTGGAGGACAGAACCTCTTCTTGAGGTAAGCTTTAAGATTTGACCAAGTCTGGGTATTTTGGTCGAGACGGTTTGTCTCGCAATGGTTCCTCCATACGACCCTGGCCGTTTCCCCAATTTTCAATCTAGCAAGAGCCATCTTGCTCTTCTCGTTATAACCGGTTACATCAAAATACTCTTCTCGTTATAACCGGTTACATCAAAATACTCTTCTATTGCCTCGATCCTTTTTTCCACTATTTCTCCAAAACTGTTCCCCTTCACCCTTGAAGGGATCACATAGGGATCAGTGCAGGGCTTTATGAATGTCCGGATCTAACTCTTCATCATCGATAAGAGGATATGGCTACCTAGAATGGCCCGCGGGCCTCATGATTCTGACAAAACGATATTTTTGTCAACTTAACTTTGTCATCAGATTTATGACTATTTAATTTTTGAGATTTATTTCTTAAACAAATAAATATTCCATCATAATTCTTGAAAACAAGATTCACTCTGATAATTTTATTAACCAATATTCATAAACCACAAGAATAATTTGGAATCTTTTGCAAAACATCATTTATTATCAAAGGTTTTTGATATATACATAGAGCGTCTCGGCTCCAAAAGTCACCGCCTCAATCGTGTACGCATAAAAAGGCGATACTCTGCTGGAGACATGCTATGATATACATAATTCATCATTGATAATGGTGCAGTAATTCTTCTTCTAGGAGAATAAAGTCCCTAAGAAATCTAATTCCGAGGTGGTGATTATAGAGTTGTACATAATGAACAACTCCTAGCCTTATCAAGATCATGGCTAGCGAGATATTCTGTCTGAGTCTCTATCTTTGATTGGTATTGACGCAAATACTTCGCCCTCCAAAAGAACCACATATGCTGACGTCGCTCTACTGGATCAGAAAAGTATAGATCCTCAAAGTGATGAGCGAGTCTCACTCTGCTTTCTCGGGTTGTAGTAGTGAAGTTGATGAGATTTTCTTAATGAATTTTCTAACAGGGTCAAGAGACTAAACTATCCTTCACTTGATTAAACCAGATAGAAGGAAAACTATCACTGACTTAGTTTGAAGAAATCAACACTTTTTTCCTAAACTAAAATCAGGCACAGCCGTTGATCTAATCATTTTAGGATCTCAACGCTTTTTTCTTAACAAAGTCAGACACAGCCATTAATCTACTCATTTGAGAGATTCTTCAGGATTTTATTTAACTACTCAAATTCTAAGCGTATTTCTATTATTTCAATTTAATTATTAAAACTCCACTGATTCCAGCCTATGCATCCAGCCCATGGGTTAGCTCCACCACCCAGCCACCACTGAAATCGGTAGAACTAGACAATTATTCACCACCCATAATTGAATGCCTTTCTTAACTTTTTCTTTAGAATACAGATATGCACACACTCCTCTTTAAAACTTTAACATATAAAATAATCCATTGAAAAACAGTTATTGGTTTACAGATTTCATAACTCAAAAATTCCATCCAGTCCCTTGTTTGTCAAAAAACAGTATCACTCTAGACTCTCCGTTGAGACCAACTAGTCAGCACAATGAGATCCAGTAATCGATTACAATAATCATTTCGTCCATCATACATATCTTCCACGACATATGCGTGGGTGTCATAGACACCGCGAGCACGTGCATCTCCTGGTCAGAACCCTGTAGGATCCTCCTTAGGTGTCCTGGCACTTCACTCAGGGACCGCTTCACCGGCCCTCGCCCATCGTACGGGAAGCGCATCATTTTTCAACCATACCAAGGCTGGTCAGGCTTTGCTGTGTGAGCTGTCCCTTGAACACTCCTTGCCAGCAGAGCTGTTGCAACTGAACTTTCCTTAGAAAAACATATACCAAATGCTCCCTCTAGCATTTCGACGAAAGATAATCCTTTAGAAAACAAGGTTTCTATGCAAGTTTTCAGTTTGATTTTCTTGTGAATACAAGGAGTATTTCTTGAATCAGTATCCCCAAAACTTCTTGATCGAAAATCTGAATTTCATACCAAAATTCCTCGAGTTCTATAACCTTAATCCATAGATCAATTCGAAGGGTCTCAAACTTAGTTTCAGATTTCGTGGGAGTTTTGGGTGTATTTTTCTAAACTGGTCACACCTTCTTTCCTCAAAACTGACAAAAGAGTTTGGTATTGGTCATAGTGTGATTCAAGGTTCGAGTCAGAAAAGATTTCTCCTGAACTATCCTTCTCGAAAAGGTTTGATAATTCAGTTACTATTTTACTGATTTTCTTTCTTTGAATATCTGAATTAATTTCTAAATTAGTTACGAATTCCAATGAGGAATAAATTAATCATGTATCTGAATAACTCGATCGCGATAGATTTCCTAAATTTTCTTTTTACAATCCGTGTGAATATAAAACGATACAAAATTTCTCTCTTAGAGTATTTAATTATACATTTATCAAATACTCATAGAATTTAAACATAGAATTTAAGAGAATTCTAATTTTGATATTAAAATTCTTCATGCATCTATTTATGCATGAAAATCAACTTCAATGGGAATAATACTTTTATAAAAAATAGTCCTTTTATGCATCTATTTATGCATAAAATCAAATTCAATAGGAATAACACTTTTAAAATAAAAAGAATTTCTTTATGCATCTATTTATGCATAAAAATCAATTTTGAAAAGAATAATGCTTTTATAATAAAAAAATCCTTTACGCATTTTTCTATGCATAAAAATCAAATTTAATAAGAATAACACTTTGTAATAAAATAATTTCCTTTATGCATCTTTCTATGCATAAAAATCAAATTTAATAAGAATAACACTTTTGTAATAAAAAAATTTCCTTTTTTGCATCTTTCTATGCATAGAAATCAAATTTAAAAATAATAACACTTTTATATTTAAAAAATTTCATTTATGCATCTTTCTATGCATAGAAATCAAATTTAATAAGAATAACATTTTTTAAATTAAAAAAAATCCTTTATGCATCTTTCTATGCATAGAAATCAAATTTAATAATTAATATCAGTGATATCCATGCATATTCATAGGTGAATATGTACATGGAGTAATTAGAATATTTCTTTTAGATGCAAAAATGGTGGGAATTACTCTTTTGGAATAACATAAAAACAAACTTTCTTTTTCACAAAATTCTGGAAAATTTTGCCATAACCTCCTTTGTATGGCTAACCATTTCTTATTTTTATCTTTCTTCACTTAACTTAATTAACCCAATCTACAATTATAAAACTCTAATATACACAATTTTCTAAATTCAAGAGAGTAACAACATAAGAAGAGTTTAATTAATCACTTAGTTAATCTTTCTAGGATGGTAGACCTCTTAGCTCTTCATCACCCCTCAGCTACCGCAACGCCCTTGTCACCAAAGCCTGCACCACCTTGGAGTGCCTCTACATCCACTGAGAAGAGACTTTGACAGTGACCACCTCGAAGAGTGCCTTTGCCTCTCACATTGACGCGAGCCTTCGGCATCGACCGGGCATTAGCTTTGACATCGTCTTTGCTTCTACACTAGTCTTCTACTCAAAGTCTCCTCACGTCAAAGGGCCTCTTTGTAGAGGTTTTCACTCACCATCATGTATACACTCACTCACCAATTTCATGCTGTGTTGATTTGCTCCGATCTCTCGTACATCTTCCTCTTTTATCTTTTTGCCCTCGCAAAGTATCCAACAGCTTGTCTTAAACATTTCCATGAATCAGCTCATAAATAGTCCATGAAATAGCCCGATATACAGAGCCAAAAACAATCCCAAACTTGAGGCCAAAATAGCCCCAAAAAAGAGCCTCAAATCAGCCCCATAAGAGCTCTTAAAAATTGTCTTAGACTCATCCAAAGAGTAGCCCCAGAAATAGTCCCAAATCTACTCATAACAAGGTACAATCACTAAGCAAAACAATAGTTCAGAAAACACCGACAAATGTCACATGTGTGTGGCTACTGTACAACCACTTTTGTATGGCCAACACTCAGTAGAGATAATAGTCCAGCTACTATTTCCTATGTATGATAAGCACATAGCAGAAAAGAGGGAACTCTATGGCCAACACTGACAAACAAAACCACATGTAGTTGACTATATGTGACCAGAGAGAAGAGAGACACTAACTGTAGAGCTATTGTGTTGGCATCTATATGACCAATGCAAGGGGAGGAGGATAACCTGACTGCTATACATCCCACCAGTGCTATGAGAGAGAGAGAGTGAAGAAAGTTCTAGTCAGCCAGATGAGAGATGAGTGTTTGATGATAAAATTAGCCCCAATCCTTTCTTAAATAGAATCGACTAGCTATAGTTGCAAAACTTTTTTACTTTTTTCCCAAAATAGGTGAACTTGCCCAAAAATATTAATTTATGCTTTTCCTAGGCTTGTAGCCCAAGTTTACTCTAGGCGCCTCCTTCTCTCCACATATACATGCCCTGTAGTAATAAGTACAACCCACCTTTAATGATATGTGAACACACCAGCTTATAAGCATTATAAGTCATTTTGATGAATAAAATCCCATGTTGCGTTTTCTGAGAATCTAGTTGGAAATTAAGTCAAATGATGGGTAGATTACCCTGATGAGAGATCTGTGGGATCCCACTGCCCCCTCTGCACACCAGATTCCTAGTAGCAATGATGGGTAGATTACCCTGATGAGAGATCTGTGGGATCCCACTGCCCCCTCCGCACACCAGATTCCTAGTATAGCTGGTAGTGGAAGCAGCTCCCTCATGCGTGGGACAAGGTTTTCCACTCGGGGCCTCGCCCTCGAATGTCTGGGCACAAGACTAAGCTGGTGGTCATTTTTGAAAATCGAAACCAGGAAAATTTTCCATGCCTGAAAGACGGGGACGATTCCACGAATTTTTCTAAGGAGGTCAAGATACTGAACTAACCTTCATCTCATTAAACCAGATAGAAGGAAAACTATTACAGACTTATCTTGAAGGAATCAACGTTTTTTTCCTAATTGAATCAGGCAGCAGAGCCGTTGATCTATTCATTTCAGAAGTCTTCAGGTTAATTTAACTATTCGAGTTCTAAGCGTATTCCTATTAATCAATTTTATTATTAAAACTCTACTGATTCCAGCCTAACCCCATCCAGCCCATGGGTTTATTAGCCACCGCCCAACCACTAGAATTAGTAGAACCAGACAAGTACTCACCCACCCATAATTGAATGCCTTTCTTAACTTTTGCTTTAGAATACAGATACGCACATACTCCTCTTTAAACTTTAACTTTGAAAAACAATTCATTGATAAACAATTATTGGTTACAGATGTCATGACTCAAAATTTCCATTCAATCCTTGTTTCTCACAAAATAGTATCACTCTAGACTCTCCGTTGAGACCAGCAGGTCAGCAATGAGATCCAAGAACAGATTACAATAATTTTCTCGTCATCATACATATAAATATCTTCCACGACATACGCATGGGTGTCCTAAGCACCGCGAGCCCGTGCATCGCCTGGTCAAAACCCTCCAGGATCCTCCTTAGGTGTCCTGGCACTTCACTTAGGGACCGCTTCGTCGGCCCTCGCCCATAGTACCAGAAGCACACCATTTTTAACCATACCAAGGTTGGTCAAGACCTGGGTAGTGCTCCCTCCAGCATTCTGACGTAAGACAGTCCTTTAAGAAAACAGGGTTTCTATGCAAGTTTTCAGTTTTGATTTTGTTTTGAATACAATGGGTGTTCAGATTCAAGCTCGATGTCAGTGTGAGCCAGCTATGCTATGTGCTGGCAGTTTAGGTATGGCAGTTTAGGTAGGAACATGTGTGAGACATAAATGGCCGCGTGTCCAGCTGGTCATAGTGTGTGGACATTAGCTAGGGTTAGATGAGTGTGGACACAACTCATAGTGTGTTGTGTGTATTATGGATTAAGGCATTATGCTTTGTGTGAGAGTGGAGATGGCTTCCCTCTATGGTTAGGGTTTGCAATATACATTAGGGTTTGCTCCTGTGTGTGTGTCTCCTCCCCCTCTATGAAGATGGCTCCCCCTCTATGGAGATGGCTTCCCTCTATGGAGATGGCTTCCCTCTATGGTTAGGGTTTGCAATATACATTAGGGTTTTCTCCTGTGTGTGTGTCTTCTCCCCCTCTACCGTTCTTTCAACATGGTATCAGAGCCTTGTGCTGTTTATTAGGGTTTATGAGTGAGTGAGTGAAGAGGGAGAAGAAGCTATGAAGAGAAGCTGTGAAGTTGCCATTGGAGCTGTGAAGCTTGGAGCACACAAACTACAATCAGATCTGAGAGCTTGGCCTATCGGGTAAGGTCTTCTAAACATTCTTGAGCGGATTGCAGGTGATACAGGCAAAAACAAAGCAAGTTAGAGCAAATCAAAGCAAAGAAAATTTCTGGTTTTTGAAAGCTTTCCATTAAAGCTTGAAAGCATTGATGTATGGTGGAAATACATGTAAATCAGGCAAAGCAAACATGTATTTGACAATGAGGGATGTATTGGAAACTCCTATGTAAGCCCTACTGTGATTTTGGAGCAAGTTACATGCATTTGAATGAGTGAAATTACTGGTTTTTTGAGCTCTCACAAAAAAGAGAAAAGGAAGCCCAAAATTGATGAAATTGGAGCATGTTTTTGGCAAAAACCCAAGCATTGATGGATTGCACACATACCTAGGAGTGTTGGGGACTTGATTACCTCATCATTTAGCATTACAACCACTCCCAAAGCCCTCAGGAGCAGGCGGCGCAGTCAGCACAGGGAAATAGGACAGAACTTTGACAATTTTGAAGCGAGGAGATCAATTACTCATTGGTTGCTTGGTATATTTCACAATTGCTTTAGCAATTGGTTGCTATACACTTTGGAGAAGAGGGCTATGTGACTTGTTTGGTCAATTATGCTTAATTGAGCTGGGAATGAGCTGATTAAAAACCCTATCCACTGGGGTTGCAGAAACAGAGAAATTTTAATTGAGCAATTAATCCTTGGTCTTATACAATTGGAAAAATTCCTCTTACATGGAGTTGATGGACACTATTTCTAAGCTAATGAATGCCTGGTTGCTCAATTTGGACAAATATTGAAGAAATTAGAGCCAAATTACTACTGGTTTTTTTGTTTTTTCTGGTTTTTCCCAAAACAGAGAAAGGGGTTTTCAAAAATTGATATGTACACATGTCAGATGGTGTTGATATTCAACATTGAGGTTGTTTAGGTGTCAATGCAAGTTACCCATACTTGATTACACCACTACATTGTGATTTGGAGCCTTGGAAAGCGCATCAAAGTAGGGTATCTCAGACTGCGTGAGACAGTTCATCTTGGATGCATACAGGTTGATTTTCTACATCAAATTTGAAGATTGGTGGTTACTTTGGAGTATCTGGAACATTCATTGGAGTGTGGTTGAGCTGAGGAAGGATCATTTATAGATTTGAAGTGTGCGGAAGGTGTATGCATTGAGCAAACATGTCAGTTAATCCAGTACAGATTGTTGGTGAAAAGCTGGATAGGAAGAACTTCCAGGCATGGAAGTACAGGATAAAAAGTTTCTTGAAAGGAAAAGGTTTTTGGAATCTCATTACAGGTGCTGAGCCAGAGCCTGAGCTACCTCGACAACCTACATAGCAGCAGGTTATTGCTCACAAGCAATGGTCAGAAAGAGCATTCAAAGTGCTGCACTATCTGTCTATATGTATTTCTGATGCTATGCCCATACACATACAGGATGCTGAGAATCCCAAAGATGCATGGGATACTTTGGTAAAGATGTTTGATACAGATACGAGTGCTCGCAAGTCTCAGTTGCGACAGCAGATACATAATGTGAAAAGGAATAAAAGGAGCATACATGATTATGTGCAAGAAATCAAGAAGTTTGCAGATGCATTGGCCACAATAAATGCCCCCATGCCTGATGATGATTTGGTGGATATTACCTTGCATGGTCTTGGCAAGGAATACAAATCTTTTGATACATCTATCTCAGTGAGGAGTACAGGTATACCAGACTTTGATGAGTTGGTTTCACTCTTGCTGGTTGAGGAAATCAAACTCAGTGATTCATTTCTGGATGCATCTACTAGCCATGATGATAATGGCAGAAATCAGGCTTTCTACTCGCAGAGAGGCTTTAGAGGCAGGGGGAGATTTGCATCACGTGGACGTGGTGGTAATGGTCGTGGATGGTAGGACAGGTCACCACAACAGAATTTTCAGCCTTCATATGGTGCTAGAGGTGGTAGTGGATATGCACCTCAGAGAGGCAGAGGTAACCCTCGTGGTAGAGGACGTTGGCAAGGCCAACAAAATTCTATGCAAGATGTGGAATGCCATTAGTGTGGCAAATATGGTCATATGGCGAGAGATTGTTTCCGCAAACAGAATGATTTGAGAGGGGGTAGAGCACAACGTGGTGGTCATTATGGTGGAAATTATGCACAACATGGTGGAAACTATGCATCAAGAAGTAATGATGGCACTGCAAATCATTTGTTTGCCATGAAACATGTTGTGGGTTCTATGACGACAAATGCTGAGAATGATGACACATGGTATATGGACTCTGGAGCATCAAACCATATGACATGTCATGGTGAATGGTTTGAGCATATGAAGCCTATGGAAGTGAAAGGCTATGTGGAAATAGGAGATGATACTCAGCATGTCATTACACATGTTGGAAGTGTACCATTGGTCATGCACAATGGTCAGCAGACAAAGTCTATGTCAGATGTATTGTACGTGCCTTCTATCACAAAGAGCTTGGCCTCAATTGGTCAAATGGTGGAACAGGGATTACAGGTTCGTTTCAACGAGCATGGATGCTTCGTTGAAGATTTCAAACATGGATGTAGAGTCATTGCTAAAGGCAAGAAAAAAGGCAGATTGTTTAAGCTGGATGCTGGAATTCTTGAGCTAAAATCAGCCATGTTCTCCAAAAGTAAAAATGTGGTACAGGACATTGATATGTGGCATAAGAGGATTGGACATGTCAATATACAGAGATTAAAGAACATGCAAACAAGAGGCATTGTTAGTTGATTGCCTAGATTCAAATATGATGGACATATGCATGTTTGTGAAGCCTGTCAGTTCGGAAAGCAGGCAAGGTTGAGGTTTCCTAGAGAAGGAAATATGAGTAGCAGGCCACTTGAGATCGTACATAGTGATGTATGGGGTCCTGCACAAAACCCATCTATCAAAGGCAGTTTATACTATGTGACATTCATAGATGATTTCAGCAAGATGACATGGATATACTTTCTCAGAGAGAAGAGTGAAGTATTGGAAAAGTTCATGGATTTCAAAGCTTTTGCAGAAAAGCTATATGGCTGTTGGATTAAATGTTTGAGAACAGATGGAGGTGGTGAATACACCTCAAAGGCTTTTGAGCATTTCTTGAGGAAGCATGGAATAAGAAGACAGTTGACTTGCAGGTATATACCTCAGCAGAATAGTGTGGCTGAGAGAAAGAATAGAGTCATATGTGAAGTGGCTAGGGCGATGCTCAATGAAAAGAGCATGCCAGATTACTATTGGGCAGAAGCATGTGCTACTGCAGTGTATATACTGAACAAAACACCTACAGCAGCCATTCATGGAAGCACGCCAGAGATGCGGCTTACAGGTTATAGGCCAGATATTGGACACCTCAAAGTTTTTGGATGCATAGCTTATGTACATGTGCCTGATGAAAGAAGAAGGAAGTTGGATCCTAAGGCAAAGAAATGTGTATTTGTTGGATATGCACAGGATCGAAAGGTATACAAATGTTACAACCCACAAACTAGACAAGTGGTCATCTCATGAGATGTGGTGTTTGATGAGCTTGCTAGTTGGTACAAAGCAAAAGATGAAGGTTTCATTGAGTCACTTGAGGCTGGTGTGCCTGTGAACTTGCCACAAGCAAGTTCTAGTTCTACTACTATGTCTGGGCCAGCAGAAGCAGAAGCTGAGAGTAGAAGTGTCCGTCCATGGTCAGGACGTTTGAGGCATGAGAGTGTGAGCACTGGGAGCAGTGCTATGGATAAAGGAAAGAAGAAGGTTGAAGGAATTGGAATCAGAGGTTATGAGTCATCTAGTTCAGAGAGTTTGGATGAGGAGCTTGGCATACCTGTTTTACGCACACCTGCTGGTGCTAGGCAGGATAGATATGTGCCACCACATGCTAGAGTTACAGGTGTTCAGAGTGACCCGCATGCATTATGGAGATCCCAGAGAGTCAAATATCCCGTTGACAGATTGACATACCGTGATTTTGCTATGCACTATGCATATATGACATCTATGGTGAAGCATGTGGAACCTACATGCTATACAGAAGCTATTGGAAAGCATGTATGGGAGAAAGCAATGGATATAGAGATGGACTCATTGGTCCATAATGACACATGGGATTTGGTTACACTACCAAAGGACAAAAATGTTATTGGATGTAAATGGGTTTACAAAGTGAAGTGCAAATCTGATGGTTCTATTGAGAGACATAAAGCAAGATTGGTAGCAAACGGTTATGCACAAACCCAAGGTTTGGACTATGATGAAACCTTTAGTCGAGTGGCTAAGATGGGCATAGTGAGAGCAGTCATTGCTATGGCTACAGCTAATGGCTGGGAAATGCATCAAATGGATGTCAAGAATGCATTTCTAAATGGAGATCTACAAGAGGAAGTGTACATGGCACAGCCAGAAGGGTATGTACACCCAAGATATCCCACTCACGTATGTAGATTGAAAAAGGCATTGTATGGTAATAAGATGAGCAGATATCTTATCTCACTTGGTTTTCAGATTTCTACAGCAGATTCTTCACTCTATGTGAAGAAGACAGAGCATGGGATTGTTTTATTGTCATCTATGTGGATGACTTGATTATCACAGGTGATCATGGTGCAGATGTGATGCATGTCAAGCATTGAGTGGGCAATTTGACATGAAAGATCTTGGTGAGCTGAGATACTTTCTTGGAATAGAAGTGATCAAAGATCATGCAGGTACATGGTTAGTACAGTGCCAATATGCATTGGATATGTTGGCAAAGCAAAATGTGAAGATGCGGGCTGATTATGGTGAGGAATTGGATGATCCATCCATGTACAGGAAGATGGTTGTGGTAGTCTCATTTACATAAGTGCCATGGTGAGTTGGAGTAGCAAGAAGCAACCTACAGTTGCTTTATCTAGTACAGAGGCTGAATATAGAGGTGCAGCCATTGCTACTTGTGAGGCAGTTTGGTTAAAGAGTCTCTTGGCAAATTTATGTGAGCCTATTGATGGCAAAGTTATCATTCATTGTGACAACATGAGCAGTATACAGTTGGCCAAGAATCCAGTATTTCATGCGAGGACCAAACACATAGAGGTCCATTATCACTTTGTCAGAGAGAAGGTGCTGGGATGGTACAGTTGATCTTCAGTATGTGAAGACTGATGAGCAGGTGGCTGATATCTTCACAAAGCCACTTAGCAAGGAGAAGTTTGAGTACTTCCGTACTATGTTGGGAGTACATGGGATGAGCTTTGAGGGGGAGTGTTGAGAGTCTTGATATCCCAAGCTCATCTACATCTTCATCGGCAGTACATCATGAGCTTGAGAGGGGCTGTTGAGATTCAAGCTCGATGTCAGTGTGATCCAGCTATGCTATGTGCTGGCAGTTTAGGTAGGAACATGTGTGAGACATAAATGACCACGTGTCCAGCTGGTCATAGTGTGTGGACATTAGCTAGGGTTAGATGAGTGTGGACACAACTCATAGTGTGTTGTGTGTATTATGGATTAAGGCATTATGCTTTGTGTGAGAGTGGAGATGGCTTCCCTCTATGGTTAGGGTTTGCAATATACATTAGGGTTTTCTCCTGTGTGTGTGTCTCCTCCCCCTCTACCGTTCTTTCAACAATGGGTATATCTTAAATCCGTATCCCAATACTTCTAGATCACATGTCTAAAATTCCAAATAGGATTTCCTGAATTCTGTAACCTTGATCCTTAGATCAGAATCAAGGGTCTTAACTTGATTTCAGATTCGGTGCGTGATTTCAGTGAAACCTGAACTGGTTACATCGTCTTTTCTTGAAACCGACAAAGGAGATCAAGTCTTAGTCATAGTCTGATTCAGGGTTTGAGTCTGGAAAGATTCTCCCTGAGAACTAACTTTCTCAAAGGGTAATGTTTCAATTACTACTTTATTAAATTTCATTCATTGAGTATTTTGCTTAATTGAATTCAAAACTAATCATGAATTCCTATAAGGAATAAATTAATCCTTTATCTAAAATTTCGACTTTGATAAATTTTCTGAATGTTCTCATTACTATCCTAGAGAATATGAAACGGTAGAATTTCCTCTCACATTTATTCATTTACCAATATTCATGGGATTTAAACATAGGATTAAAGAAAACTCTTATTTTGATATAAAAATTCTGTATGCATCTATTTATGCATAAAATCTAACTTCTATGGAAATAATACTTTTATATAAAAGAAAATCCTTTTATGCATCTATTTATTTAAAAAAATCAATTTTGATGAAAGTAACACTTTTATATATAAAAAAATCTTTTATGCATAAAAATCAATATTGGTGAAAGTAACACTTTTACAATAAAAAAAATCTTTTATGCATAAAAATCAATATTGATGAAAGTAACACTTTTATAATAAAAAAATTATTTCCAATATGCATCTTTCTATGCATAGAATTTAATTCTAATGAAAATCACATTTTTATAAAAAAATATCCAATATGCATCTTTCTATGCATAGAATTTAAATCTAATGAAAATCACTCTTTTATAATAAAAAATTATCCAATATGCATCTTTCTATGCATAGAATTTAAATTTTAATGGAAATAACACTTTTAAAATAAAAATGTTTCTACTATGCATTTTTATATGCCTAGAATGAAAATAACACTTTTAGAATACACAAATGGTAGGGATTACTCTTTTTGAATAATAAAAGATAAAACTTATTTCATAAAATTTAAGAAAATTTTGCCATAACCTCCTTTGTATGGCTAACCATTTTTCACTTTTTTCTATCCTCAAGCTACTTAAAAATTATCGCAAATGGTTTAAAGAATTCTAAACTAATCAAATTCCACTTTTAAAAGAGAAACGATATGAAAAGTTTAATTCTAACAATTTGATTACTTATCTAGGATAAAGAAAGGCTGAATTTTAGAATGAAGAGAGGGGCAAAGCCTTTCCAACAAGGCATAACATCATTTTTTCATTTTAAAGAAAACAAAAATTAGAAAACCATTAAAAGGAATAAAGAAAAAGTACGATTTCTAGCTTACTTGAATTTCTGTGAGCTTTCCTTTGGCTTGATGGTTTGAGGGATCTACTCTTGTTTGCAACAAGAGTGGCCACCAATTCTTTTGAAGAGGGAAAGGTCAAAAACTAATGAATTATCAATAAATTCATTATTTTTGGCTCTAGGTGGAGTAGAGTAACAGTGCATAAAACACTATTAAGCTTCTACAAAGGGGAGGCTTCTATTTATAGGAAAAAGTGAGCTTCTAACCAAGCAAACTGATTCTAGAATTTTCCAGATCAGCTTGGTCAATTTTTGACCTTGTTGGGTCAGTTTAGCTTACTTTTTGAAACTAGACTTGAATTAGGAGAGATGAATTAGGAGAGAGGAGAGATGAAATATCTCAATATTTGAGAATTTAAAACTCCACCAAACATGTGAAATAGGCACCTCCTTCATGAGGGGGAATTCCCACTCTTGAGGTGTCAAAATTTTATTTTTTTAGTATTTCCTTTGGTCCTTAGTCCACTCTTCATCTTATGTGAGTATTTACTCATTTTTTTGGGGGAAATTCTTTATTTCTTCAATTTATCTCCTCCATACATTTGGATGAATCTGATTGGCCCCTAAGAACCTTAATTTAAAATTTTTAAAAAATCTGGACCCTTAGGATAAGGCCTTTTGAACAGATTATAATTTATTTCTAATGCACCTTTTGAACAGATTATAATTTATTTCTAATGAACCTTTTGAAAATCTTTTTGAACTTCTGTTTCAAGAGAATTTATTTTAATATTCACTGTGTTTTATCCCTCCTTGCGAGGTGAGCTTTGTAGCCTTATGGCGTTTTCTCATTAACTAATAGAAGGATCTTTTTCCCAGAAAAAAAAAAAGAATTTATTTTAATAAGAGATATTTTTCCATCCAAAAATATCTAAAATCTGAATAACCTCTCTCTAGAATATTTTCTCTCTCTATGCCAAAATAGGTAGAAACAAGATCTTTTATTATTCTGAAGAGGAAATTGATTACAGAGAAAAGATACTTGACATCTTGAGGGGATGGGGAGGAATCTTACAAGATCAATGATTCTCATTAAGAAAATCTAGATTAAGGGAAAAGGGTCTCGTGGAACCAATCTTGATCTGGGAATTCTACTTGCATAGAACCTCTGTTTTCTTTTAAAGAACTATTTTACGCCAAAATGCTGGAGGAAGCATTTGGTATGTGATTAACTAAGGAGAGACTTATTGCAACAGCTGGCGGGGAGTTATCGAGGGATGTCACTCGTGGCAAAGCATGCCGAGGTCTTGACCAACCTTGGTATGGTTAAAATGGTGAGCTTCCGGTACGATGGGCAAGGACCGATGAAGCGATCCCTGAGTGAAGTGCTAGGACACCTAAGTAGGATCCTCGAGGGTTCTGACCAGGTGATGCGCGGGCTCGCGGTATGCTTAGGACATGCATGCATACGTCGAGGAAGATATGGATGAACTGAAAAGAATGAGTTTTGTGAACTGAATTTTGATATTGGATCTCGTTGGTTGACCAGATGGTCTTCAACGGAGAGTCCGGATGATATATTTTGTAAAACAATGGACTCAATATTTTGGAGGATTAGGATCAGTAATACTATGATTTCATTGAAAGATTGTTTTAAAGATAGCCGGATCTATTAAAATGGCAATTTCATATTGGGTGTGTAAGTGGTATGACTACCTTAAATTTTGCTTGAAGCGCCGGCTAGGTGGCCTGGGAACTCTTTTCCTTGGTACCTGGGCAAAACATAAATTTTTATAAAGGAATCCCATCAATACTACAGAGGTTGGGCAGTTGGCTAACCCATGGGCTGATTGGGAAAATTTTTGTGATACAAATAGTTACAATTAAGTTACGTTAATTAGATTAAGTCCTAGAAGACCCTTGTTTTGTGGGAGGGAGTCAGCGGGCTGTGCCTTGCCAAAGGAGGAAAAAGTGGTGATTCTATGGACCAAATGAAAGTCTCTTCTTTGATCTGACCATGTGAATTTCGGCGGATCACTTTGAATAGTTAAGACTTTGACTCGTTTGATCAATTCTCTCGTTAGATGATTTTCCTGGTGGAATCACTCGTGCCTTCCGGGTGAGGGAAGTTTTTTGGGTTTGGTTTCAGAGGAACCATCAGGCTAGTCTCTTGTCTGGATATCTGTGGGTGAGGCTCGGAGTGTGGATCCCTGCCCCACATGAGAGGTTGACGCTCCTTCCACCGTGAGGGCCCTCGAAAGGGGCATCATGGAGGGGGCAGGGGTCTCACAGTTGGTATCAAGAAAACTGAATTCTTATCAAAAATTTATAATAAAAACTCAGAAAGAGCATTTAGGTATTGTATTTTCATTCCTTAAGCTTCATTAATGAGATGGAAGTTCCACTCTTATCCGGTATTCCCGATCTCACCCAGTCATCACAAGATATTACTGCTTTCGCCTTCGAGCATCTCATCTCTTCCACTATAACTCAAAAGAGATGAGCCAGACTCACAAGTCATTTTGAGGATTTATATTTCCCAGATCCAGCAGAGAGACAGCAACACAAGTGGTTTGCAGGGCAGTATGTCCACACTTCTTGCGGCCAGCACGTGATGCTGAGGAAAATATCTCGTTGGCCATGATTCTGATGAGGCTAAAAGTGATTTATGGTGTTATTTTATATCACCCTCCGCCTCGAGATTTCAGACTTTCCTACCAAAGACAAATTTAGGAATTTTGAGAATTATTCGAGTCCCATTTCTTATAGGATTGGTTGGAAACTCGGTATTTTTGTGTAGTTTGAGCTAACATTTATTTGTTGGTGCACTCTTTGCGCCATTAGATTATATCTTGACACAACTATTTGGCGTATTTGTTTGTAGTTGTATAGATACATACGTCAATGCAATAATATTGGAAGGACAAGGGAAACATGACACTAAACTTAATTGAGATTATACAACACCTTTCATATGAAGAAGATAATGTTAAATACTATCTCCAGTTTGAGACATTGAAGTAAAAACATGGGCTTTATTTAATTTGCCAAAAGAATTCTAACTATCACTTAAAAAGGAACCTTAGAAATGAGAGATCTCTAAAGGGTGTGGTGTTAGAAACAACAAAACAAAAAGTAAATCTCAATGACAGTAACAATGTGCTAAGTTTACGATTGATCCACAGATAAAAACCCATCTTAGACACTATATCAAGATTATAAATCATGATATATATGCTCAAATTTGAGGGACATTGATGTAAAAACAGGGGATAATAATGCCAAAGAACACTTGGAAAAGGAACCTTAGAATTGAGGGATCTCCAAAGAGTGTGGTGTTTAGAAACACTAGAAGTAATCAAATGAGATTGTTACATTCAAGTTTACAATTCATTCGAAGACAAAAACCCTTCGTAGACACTTTGTCAAGATAATAATTGAGTACAAATTGTATCTAACATAGCGTTTTTGTTGAAAGAATGATAGAGGGAGAGGCCATGATTACTATGAAATTCTTTCAATTAATCTAGGATGATAATTCCTAGAATATGGTAGGAAATCCTCTTTTCATGCTTTTGAAATTATTTTATGTGTAAATTTTTATAAAATTTTGCCATAGCTCCGCTACTATAACTAATAAATCTCAATTATTTTAAAAGATAGGTTATCTTTAAGGGAATGATTAGAATGATCCCTAATTGGATCATTAATCCTTAATGGATTAAATCAAAATTATCATAAACTAAAAGCATAGATAAAAAAACTATTAATTTATTCTCAAGCATAGATTAATCTTGGATTAAGAAAAAGCTTTATGAAAAGCTTCATTTGGATTGAGAATGGGTCATGAGTATGACCATTTCTTAAGTGAGAGAGAGAAAAAACCATTAGAATTAAACATAAATGAAAATTTATGTAATTCTTTACTATCATTAATTAATTAACTTCAATAGCATTTCAAAAACCATACCAATTAAGCTTCTCAAGCTTGAGAGGGGTTGAGAAGAGAGAAACATTGAGAAATTATAGAAAAGATCAAAATTCACCATACTTACCTTACAATTTGCTTGATTCTTTGTTCACGGTAGAGGCCCCCAACCAATCAATTGGTTTAGTATGTTGATGGAGCCACCACCAATGGGGATTGAAGAAAGAGAGAAGTGTAAAAAACTAGTGAATTATTAAAGAATTCACAGTTCTTGGCTTAGGTGGAGTAGAGTAACAAAGCATAAGACACTATATTTTTTTCAACAAGGGAAGGCTTCTATTTATAGGAAAAATTGAGCTCCTAACCAAACAAACTGATTCTAGAATTTTCCAAGTCAGTTTGGTCACTTTTTGACCATTTTTAGGTCAGTTAAGCTAACTTTTTGGAACTAGACTTGAATGAGGAGAGAGGAGAGATGAAATATCTCAATTTTTATGAGTTTAAAACTCATTCAAGCATGTGAAATATGCACCTCCTTTAAAGAACTCCCCTTCCTTACATATGTGTCAAAATGGAATGATTATACCCAAAATATCTCATATTTTTAATATTGCTCATAGTTTTTTACTAATAAACCTTGTACATTTTCAACTCTTCATCTTATGTGAAATATGCACCTCCTTTAAAGAACTCCCCTTCCTTACATATGTGTCAAAATGAAATCATTATACCCAAAATATCTCATATTTTTAACATTGCTCATAGTTTTTTTTTAAAAACTAATAAACCTTGTACATTTTCAACTCTTCATCTTATGTGAGCATTTACTCATTTTTGGATACCCAAAATATCTCATATTTTTAATATTGCTCATAGTTTTTTACTACTAAACCTTGTACATTTTCAACTCTTCATCTTATGTGAGCATTTACTCATTTTTGGGTATCTTCTTTTACAAATTGGATTTATCTCCTCCCTGCACATGGATTGATGCTATTGGTCCATAGGAACCTTAATTGGACCATAATCCAAAAATTTCTGAAAATCTAGACCCTTAGACTAAGGTTCTTTATACCCATTTCTAATTAATTCCAATAGCACATTGGAAAATTCTTTTTGAATTTCTGTTTCAGGGGAACTTATTTTAATAAGATGAGTTATTTTTCTATCCAAAAATATTCATAATCTGAATATTCTCTCTCTTGAATAATTTTCTCTCTAGGCTAAAACAATTAGAAACAAGGTCTTTATATTTCTGAAGAGGAATTGATTATAGGGGAAGATACTAGACATCAAAAAGGGGTTGGGGGAGAAATCTTACATTCTACCCCACTTAAAAAATGCGAGATGTCCTCATCTCGCAAACTGGGATAATTTCGCAAGATGCACGAATATGAAACTTAGAGAAAAATTTTAATCAAGATTAACCACCAAGAAAAGTCTTAAAGAGAGCAAGATTCAAAATAAGAATAAGATTTAAACTTTATTCATTCTCGAAACTTATACAGTAAAGATAGAAGAACTCTTTACACTTCCATAAGCCCGTCCATCATATGGTCACAAAAGCAGCACTCACAAGCTGCACAAGTATAGGGTAACTCGTCTATGGGAATGATTCTGTTGGTTATTGCTGCACCTATCTCAGAGGTATGAGGTGATCTAACAAAAGGACCTCTGAGAGGTAAGCCAAAAATGGGGTAAAGGCATATCTTCTCATGAGGAAGAAAACACGCCAGTAAGAAGACCCGCTCAGAAAACCCAAGATGTCTTGATCTCATGACGCAGTAGTATCGGGGACCCAAACCCAAAGCTTCAATAACCATGGCCAAGCGGACATTGTTACGAAAGTGCGGCTGACCCCAGGGTGTTACCCTAGTTATGTTTTGATAGGTCCGCCATTTGGTCTCAGCTACAGAAGTTCCTAGGTGAGGAAAAAGTGAGCGCTCATACTGTTCTATAAAATCTTTCTTCACAGACTCTCTTGCGTCTTGAAGGTGAGAAATCATCATGGATAAAACTAATTCTTGTTGCCAAGCCATGAAGGAGATTAAGAAAGAAGGAGATCGATGGGAGTAAGATTACTGTGAGCGACAAGTAAAAGTTACGACTTATATAAAGGAAGGAGCTAGCGTTGTCAGGTTTTTTTCTGTAAAGATGTTTTGAGTCCGTGTACATATGGGATGCATGGTGTGCAATAAAACTTTGCCCTGAATGCCCTGGCAAGTGTACAAGCTGAGAGTGGTTTTGTTGTGAGCTGGTTTATGCACGTGTTTTTTTGAGAGCAGATGCTGGAGTCTGGGAGTTTTATGGCAACAATATGGTGTGCGGGTTATTACTAAAAGCAAGGCACCGACTGAATTGGTCATGTTTGGTAAGTTGAGATGCTAATGATGGTGGCCGTGGGCAGCTCTCGCATAATTTTGGAAAGTCGTGGACGCTGCATGTGAACTTGAGGCACAAAGTGATAAAGAGCATTGTATGGTTATCTTTAAGGCTTAAAATAAATAAAAATATATGATGCACATGGCCAATTTGTAGGAGGCCACATGGAAAGGTTATGGGCTACCAACTCGCCATCTAGAAGCTGGTGGAGAAGCAAGAAGGCGTGAAGAAAAAGGAGACCGGGCCACCTTGTAAAAGCAGGAAAAAAGGAAGGTCTGAGGAGGGCCTATTGTGTAGACGACAGCCGAGCAGAGTGAAGAGCAGGCTTGCAGAGGCTCTGTGAGACCGCGAGCCAGAGGCCGAGTGATCTGGAGACAGATAAGGCTCTGGTGGTAACGAAGGAAAGGTGGCCGCCATGTGACTCAAGGGGAGGTCTCTGGGGTAGCGTTGGCTGCAGATGGACTGTCGAGATAGGCTTGAAGTGTAGAAGTAACCGCCTTGTGAGAGGGTAGAGTTGGTGCTGGAGGTCGCCACAAAGCTAGAAGCACCCAGGTGATCGAACCAAGGGAGAGAAGAGCGAAGGAGCCGCCTTGTGAGATGAAGGCCTGGAGCGAATGAAGTGCAGAGGTGCTGGGGACCAGTGGACTGCCTTGCTGAAGTGAGAGGGAGCCAGAGCAGAGGAGCCGCCTTGTGAGCCTGGTGAAGTTGCTGCAGAGGCCAGCGTTGGTGAAGCTCGTGTGTGGGAGAGCTGGCGACAGAGAGTGGACGCTCTCCCTCAGGCGCTGCAGACATAAAAGGAGAGGCCGACTTGTGTGTGTTCTGAGGCTAGCAAGAGGAAGGTAGAGCCAGAGGTTGGCGAGTGAAGACAGCAGGTCAAGGATTTGAAGCTGATAAGTGTGGGATAGTTGCGTGGAAAGGAGACTGGGTCCAGAGAAGGTCGCGCTCGAGTGGCTCTACTGACAAAGCGAGCAAAGCTGCTGCAAGCTATACAGAAGGCCGCCAAAGAGACAGTGGGCTGGTGATTCTAGGTAGCCGCCATGTGGAAGGCTAGGTGATCCAGTGAAGCAGCTCCGACCAACGGGTAGAGGACAAACGTCAAGGTGAGAGCTGGGCTGTCTGTGAGACTAGGTGTTGGTGCAGCTGCTGGCTTTCTACCGGGAGGTGGCCGTTTGTTTCGAGGCCTCTGGTGTGAGACCAAGAGAAGCTTGGGCAGTGTGTGTGTGAGTTGTTTGCTGTGAGTGTGTGATAAAAGGAGAGTGCGAGGAAGAGTGGGTTGAAGTTTGTCAATTAATAAAATCTATGGTGATGGATCACCCCTTGTAGATGGACAAACAGGGTTTGTGTTGATGATATGTGAGTGGCTTAGCCTTGCTGACAGATAAAAGGCTTTTATAATAAGATATGTGAGCTGTTGAAACTGCCTTTCTTTGGGTATCTCTGGGTGGTAGAGAGAGAGAGAGAGAGATTTTTTTCTTTCCAGCTAGAGAAGCTGGTGGTGCCCCTTGTGCTTGTGAGTGTTCTGAAGGTGGTGAGTCGGCGAGCTATAGTGGCCTTCTTGTGTTCTTAAGCTGCCTCACATCTTTCTGGTGCCCCCACTGAGGAGTTGCTCTGTTATTTTCTTCAGTTTACTAGGGTGTAGGCCCTAGGAATTGAGAGTTTCAGGGAAGGAGTTTTCTTGGATCTGAGGTGAAGTTTGGGGGTTAAAATGATGTCTTATCCATAGTTTTATGGTAGCCCTAATGAGGATGTGGCAGATTTCTTGGAAAGAATGGAGGTTGCATGCATAAGCAACCATATTAATGAATCGGTACAGGTGTTGCGGCTACTGAGCATTTGTTTGAAAGGGGATGCAAGGACCTGGTACAGAGCTTATGAGGAGTCATTGATGAGGGTTGTTGTTCCACATCTTAATATGACTGAAAATGGATTAAAGACAGCACTTAGCAACAGGTTCAAGAAGGTGGAAGACCCCGACAAGGTTTGGCATGAGGTGCAAGCTCTGACACAAGGTGAGTTTGAATCATTAGATGATTATTTAAAGAAATTTTCTTTGCTATGGGAGACTCTATGCAGGGCTTTAGGGGAAGACCAGGTACCCCCTGACATGATGAAGAAAAACAAGTTTGTAGCCGGGCTTAAGAGGAGTATTCGCTGGAAAGTGGAATTGAAGAAGCCCAGGTCTTATGAGGATGCGATAGAAATTGCTAAATCAAAAGACTGAAAGCTGCAGCGAATGAATCAGCTGGGGATGATTCCAGTTGTAGCACAGCCGGAGATTCGTAGAGTGGAGGCTACACCCATGAATACAGTGATTGAGAGGATGAAGCCCACTGAAGCCCAAGCTATGCAGATGGTACCACAAGCTAGTCAAGGAGTACCTATGGTTCCTGCAGGTTCTGATGAGGGATTGCGACAGGATATGAAACAGGTGGTTGATCTTATGAAGAATTTGAGCTTAAATTTAATGGGAAGTACAGGTGGTGGACGTGGTAGAGGCAGGGGCAATAATCATGAAGGGGGAGATGGACAAGCAGGGTATGGACGTGGTCGTGGTAGGGGCCGTCGTTTCATCCCTACATGCTGGAACTGTGGTGAGCTTGGTCATCTGAGTACAGATTGTGATAAGCCTCAGCGTATGGGTGGTGATATGTACCCACTGCCTTCACAGCTACCTGACAGGTCAAATGATTATGGTATTGATATCAGGGATCAAGCAAGCCCCAGTGGAATCACAGCTGAAGAGAAGGGGAAGGCAAAGGTCATGAATGTTGTTACTCTGGAGAATGTTCAGGTGAGAAAAGAAGGGGATGTGATGCCTGTTGGCAAGCGCACAACGGATGAAACAGAAGGAAAAGGGGTGGCTGGACCCAGCCATAAGAAGGGGAAGCAGCAGGAAGGAGAAGATGTGAAAGCTAAAAGGAAACGGAAGCCTCGTAGAAGGTTCCAGGTGGGGAATGGGCAAACCAGCTATGACTTGAAATCTGATTTGGTGAACAGGAAGGCAAACATCACCTTTGAGGGGTGGAGATGGTGCCAAAATTGAGAAAGCAATGGAAGAGACTTGTGAATCCAATGGAAAAGGAGTCAGGGAAGAAGTCAGTCAAAGTACTATCTTTAGAAGAGCTTCCGGATATTTGCCCTATTGTGGAGGTGTAGAGTAAAGGTAGGAACCTTGGTCAGGCCTATATAGATGGAGGAGCTCAAATCTGTGTGATTACCCAATCATGTATGGAGCAGTCAGGTTTGAGGGTGTCTGGGGTTTCTGGTTTTCGAATCAGGATGGCTAATCATCAAAAGGTAAAATGTCTTGGTATGATAAAGGAGTTGGAAATTGAAGCTTTTAATGTCAAAGCTACTGTAGATTTTCATGTGATGCTTGCGGGTCTTGGTGCTTTTCCAATTATTCTTGGATGACCCTGGTTGCGAGTGGTGGGTGCAGTTCAGGACTGGAGGTATGGGACCATTTCTTTGCATAATAAGCAGGGTAATAAAAATCTTTTGAGATGCATAGTAGGAGATCTTTGAATGATGTGTGGGAGAGGCCACAGGATTCGAGTGAAGAGGAAACTACTACTAGTACTTCTGAATCAGAGATGGATTCATCGACTACTGCTTCTAGTGGAGAAGAGGCAGATGTGGCTTTCCTAATATCAGAACAAACAGGTAATGAAGATAAAGAAATGCATGAAGTGGGTGCTGAGGGAGAAGATACTATGGGGTCATATGAAGTGATCGAGGAATTACTGCAGCCAAAGATAGAAGTGAAGAAGAAGCAAGAGCTGATTAAAGGAATGCTGAGTCCGGATCTCTCGAGTGGAGAAAAGGTTAGATATGTTAATATGTTGTCTCATTTTCCAGAATTGTTCATCACCTCTTATAGGGAGATTCGAGGATTTAAAGGGCCAGACTTGAGGATTGAATTGAAAGAAGGTGTAAAAACAGTTAGGCAGAAGCTTCGCAGGATGGGACGAGAACAAATGCAGGCCCTGAGAGAGGAAGTTGATAAGCTGTTGAGTGCAGGTTTCATTACACCAGTGGACACAGCTGAGTGGGTAAGTCCTACAGTGGTGAGTCCAAAGAAAGATGGAAGGTGGCGTATATGTGTGGATTTCAAGCCTTTGAATGCTGCTACAAAGAAGGATTCTTACCCCTTACCTTTTTTGGATGAGATCTTGGATACTGTAGCTGGATATGAAAGATATAGTGTTTGTGATGGGTATTCAGGTTATTTCCAGTTAAAGATTGCAGAAGAAGATCAACGCAAGACGACTTTCATTACACCTTAGGGGTGTTTCTGCTACAAAGTCCTTCCTTTTGGATTGATGAATGGACCAGCCTACTATCAAAAAAGGGCAAATTGGGTATTATCTCCTTTTTTGAACAAGTTTGTGAAGGATTTTATTGATGATTTTTGTATATACAGCTCCAGGCAAGAGCATTGTGATAGGCTGGCTACAGTTTTTTCAGCGTTATGATGAGTGTGGTGGTCAATTAAATCCAAAAAAGTGTTTTTTAGCTCAACCGAGGGTGAAGCTCTTGGGCCATGTTGTTTCAGAGAATGGTATTGATCCAGATCCTGATTCGCATTCGAGGAGATGCATTGCTTGTGGTAAAACAGGTATTGGGAGTTTGGAAGTCAAAGAATATGTTACTCAAGGAGATGTGTTTCAAGATTAAAGGTTTGCTGAAGGAATTTGAAGCTTGGAGTCTAAAGCATGTGGATCGAGGCCATAATGTGGAGGCTCATGAAGCAGCCCAAGGAATGATTGGTGAAGTTTTTGTTCTTAAAGCTCATGCATCATTTTATTGTGGCAGGGAGAATTTACAGGATGTTGAGGAGTCTTTGTTAACAGGGATGATTCCTAATGGTATTGAAAAATCAAAAAAATATGGTTTCATCAGGAAATCTGCAAGATATGTTATGGTTGGTGATGCTTTGTATTTGAAGGGAATTGACTTGATAATGCGACGGGTACCTTGGAAGGAAGAAATCTACAAAATTCTTAAGGAAAACCATGAAGGAGCATGCGCGGTGGACATTTTGCCTCAAAGATTACCTTGCATAAGGTATTGCAGGAAGGTTATGTATGGCCAAGTATACACAAGGATGTTAATCATTGGTGCAGGTCATGCAAACAATGCCAAGCTCACAGTAGACGGATATTAAAGCCTGAGATGAGGAAGACAATTCTTGCTTATGATGTTTTTGAAAAATGGGGAATTGATGCTGTGGGACCATTGCCTATTACTAGCCGAGGGAAGTGCTACATCTTGACTGCAGTTGATTACCTTTCTAGATGGGCAGAAGCAAAGGCAGTGAAACAAATTACTGCTAAGGAAGTGGCAAAGTTTGTATATCAGGATATTTGTTGTAAATTTGGTGTGCCATTGAAATTGTTTTGTGATCAGGGTCCAGGTTTCAGAGCAGAGCTTATGGATTATTTGTGTACAAAAATGAAGATCAGTCTCGCAGTTTTACCACACCTTACTATCCACAATGTAATGGCCTGAATGAGCGTTTCAATGGTGAATTGATCAAGATTTTATCTAAGGTGACAGAGCAACAAAGCAAGAATTGGGATCTGGAGTTGCCTGCTGCCTTGTGGGCATACAGGACAGCAGTTAAGTCTGGTACTGGTTTCACTCCATTTCATCTTGTTTATGGGAAAGAAGCCTTATTGCCTATTGAGGTGGAGATACCAGCTGTTAAAATGTTGGAAAAGCTTTTGGAAGAACCTAAAGATGCCCTTAAAGAGCGGCTGTTATATTTACAAGAAGCACAGCTGAACAGGGATAATGCTTTGAAGCATTATGAAGATATGCAGGCAAGGACGTTGGAAAAGTTCAACAAGAAAATTAAAAGCAAAGGAATTATGAAGGATGATTTGGTATTACGTTATAATAGCAGGCTAGATAATTCCTTTCATAAGAAGTTTCAACTTAAGTGGGAGGGACCTTTCTTGGTGATGCAAGGATTTGCAAATGGTACCTATCAATTGGCAGATTTAGATGGAACTTTGCATGCTTCTAGGGTAAATGGATACAGGCTGAAGAAGTATTATGCACGTTTGATGGTGATTGTATAGGATGCAGCATCTGAAAATATGATTCCAGATGAAGGGCAGTTTTTGGATATGGATTTAGGTCTTGAAATGCTTTTTACTGCTGATCATGAATGATTCAGCAGGCTGGGGGTTGGGCAAAGTATGTCAGGTTTTTTTCTGTAAAGATGTTTTGAGTCCGTGTACATATGGGATGCATGGTGTGCAATAAAACTTTGCCCTGAATGCCCTGGCAAGTGTACAGGCTGAGTGGTTTTGTTGTGAGCTGATTTATGCACGTGTTTTTTTGAGAGCAGATGCTGGAGTCTAGGAGTTTTATGGCAACAATATGGTGTGCGGGTTATTACTAAAAGCAGGGCATCGACTGAATTGGTCATGTTTGGTAAGTTGAGATGCTAATGATGGTGGCTGTGGGCAGCTCTTGCATAATTTTGGAAAGTCGTGGACGCTGCATGTGAACTTGAGGCACAAAGTGATAAAGAGCATTGTATGGTTATCTTTAAGGCTTAAAACAAATAACAATATATATTGCACATGGCCAATTTGTAGGAGGCCACATGGAAAGGTTATGGGCTGCCAACTTACCATCTAGAAGCTGGTGGAGAAGCGAGAAGGCATGAAGAAAAAGGAGACCGGGCCACCTTGTAAAAGCAGGAAAAAAGGAAGGTCTGAGGAGGGCCTATTGTGTAGACGACAGCCGGGCAGAGTGAAGAGCAGGCTTGCAGAGGCTCTGTGAGACCGCGAGCCAGAGGCCGAGTGATCTGGAGACAGACAAGGCTCTGGTGGTAACGAAGGAAAGGTGGCCGCCATGTGACTCAAGGGGAGGTCTCTGGGGTAGCGTTGGCTGCAGATGGACTGTCGAGATAGGCTTGAAGTGTAGAAGTAACCGCCTTGTGAGAGGGTAGAGTTGGTGCTGGAGGTCGCCACAAAGCTGGAAGCACCCAGGTGATCGAACCAAGGGTGAGAAGAGCGAAGGAGCCGCCTTGTGAGATGAAGGCCTGGAGCGAATGAAGTGCAAAGGTGCTGGGGACCAGTGGACTACCTTGCTGAAGTGAGAGGGAGCCAGAGCAGAGGAGCCACCTTGTGAGCCTGGTGAAGTTGCTGCAGAGGCCAGCGTTGGTGAAGCTCGTGTGTGGGAGAGCTAGCGACAGAGAGTGGACGCTCTCCCTCATGCGCTGCAGACATAAAAGGAGAGGCCGACTTGTGTGTGTTCTGAGGCTGGCAAGAGGAAGGCAGAGCCAGAGGTTGGCGAGTGAAGACAGCAGGTCAAGGATTTGAAGCTGATAAGTGTGGGACAGTTGCGTGGAAAGGAGACTGGGTCCAGAGAAGGTCACGCTCGAGTGGCTCTACTGACAAAGCGAGCAAAGCTGCTGCAAGCTATACAGAAGGCCGCCAAAGAGACGGTGGGCTGGTGATTCTAGGTAGCCGCCGTGTGGAAGGCCAGGTGATCCAGTGAAGCAGCTCCGACCAACGGGTGGAGGACAAACGTCAAGGTGAGAGCTGGGCTGTCTGTGAGACTAGGTGTTGGTGCAGCTGTGCTGGCTTTCTACCTTCGAGGCCGGTGTGAGACCAAGAGAAGCTTGGGCAGTGTGTGTGTGAGTTGTTTGCTGTGAGTGTGTGATAAAAGGAGAGTGCGAGGAAGAGTGGGTTGAAGTTTGTCAATTAATAAAATTTATGGTGATGGATCACCCCTTGTAGATGGACAAACAGGGTTTGTGTTGATGATATGTGAGTGGCTTAGCCTTGCTGACAGATAAAAGGCTTTTATAATAAGATATGTGAGCTGTTGAAACTGCCTTTCTTTGGGTATCTCTGGGTGGTAGAGAGAGAGAGAGAGAGATTTTTTTTCTTTCCAGCTAGAGAAGCTGGTGGTGCCCCTTGTGCTTGTGAGTGTTCTGAAGGTGGTGAGTCGGCGAGCTATAGTGGCCTTCTTATGTTCTTGAGCTACCTCACAGCGTAACTTAGAAGCCAACGGTAACTTGCCATTGAAGTTTTACCGTCTTTCCATGATTTGGGTTTGGCACAATTTTCTATAGAAGGCATTAAGAACTTTGAGATGAGGAGATAAAAGAAGCTCGTAAGCTAAGTCACTTACTTTCTTTGAATTCAGATAAGGCTCACAATATCTGGGGGATAACTTCTTAAACTCCCCAATAGATAAAGAACTTCTTTTGGGCCGTACTCGAATGAAAACCAAAACCTTGGTATCCAAAACACCGATTCTCACTTCTGAACTCAATGTTCTAAATCCTTAAAACAGGTGGGACTCCTGAGAAGTATTCTAGGGAAAGGGTCTTCCTTTTTTTTTAAACAGAAACTTTCTTTTATTTTAGAGAGGGAATAATTATAAGATCAGAAAGGGAGATTCTTACTCCTATATACCTCGAAGGCTGGGGAGGAATCTTACATTCTACCCCACTTAAAAAAGTGCGAGATGTCCTCATCTCGCAAGGTAGAGGACAGCTCTTTTTCTTAAGATCCAATTTTATTTTGGGGTTCCTTATATTCTAGTCAACCCAACAGAACACTGGGATAAATATCCCTTATATAGAACTCATCATTAAATAACAATTCATTCAGATCATATCATTCATATCTTTAACATGATAATGTTCCATTAGACCGAAAAATTTCCTTATGAACATTCCTCCACCACGGGAATTTTAGTCAAGCAAGTTCTCAATTTGTCATCCCTTAACTTGATCTACCGATCAAGTGTTAACAGTAACAATTTGACAGCACAACCCACTAATCTCATAGTGATTTGCTGAATTCATTATCACCATTCTAGTTATGAATATCATCACAAGGACTCGTCCCATTCCTCCTCATTGTGGTTTCATTATATTTCAACTAAATTTCAGAAATCATCATTTTTCAATCAGAATTTTCAATCAGAATCCAAATCAATTCATAAATTCTCAAATAGAATTAAAAATCATATCAATCACATTCGAAATCATCATCTGGATAGCATTAACGCTTATAATTTCAAATCTTAGATTTACTCGTATATACTATCAGTAAAGAGCTGCAGTTATACTCTCGGTATATACGATAGTCACGGCCCTTGGAATTATAAGGTAAATACCATCATGTCTAGGCCTCAAGCAAGTCAGGGATTCTATATAATTGCGGTACTTCCATTTGAAGACCCAATTACCAAATTACGAGTTTCAGTTTGAATATCAATTTGTATGAATTATATCACACAATTATAACCTTTTTGTGCTTCTTGATAAATTTTTGATATCTTTGGCTTCTCAGTTGATCTTTATTTCAATTTGCTCTGATACCAACTGTAAGATCCCCCGTTCCCATCGAGCAACGGATTCGGGTACTAGCAGCGGAAGTAGCACTTCTCGCGCGGGACAGCGGTCCCACACTCGGGGCCTCACCCACCACGGATATCCGGATAAGAGACTAATCCATCGGTTGTTCCAAAACCAAACCCGGAAAAACTTCCTTTACCGGAAAGCACGGGCGATTCCACCAGGATAACTTTTTACTCTAACGTAGTCAAGATCATTTTTGATCGAGCTGATCTAATTGCATCTATAAGATACTTGGTCAGATCAAGGAAGAAACTTGCACTTGGATCATTGGGATCAACGCTTTTTTCCCCATTCAAGAGGCACAATCGTTGATTCCTATCCATAGAACAATTACTGTACGGGATTTACTTTATCTATCATAATAACAGAATTTTTTAGTTCGATTTACTGATCCATCAGTCCAGCCTAACCCCATCCAGTCCCATGGGTTAGCCAACTGCCCAACCACTGTAGTGATGGGATCCAATTAAGAATTTGGTTAGGTTTTGTCCCGGGTACCAAGAAAAAGAGTTCCAAGGCCCCCTAGCTGGATGTTCATGCAAAAATAAAACTAGTCACACCACTCACACGCCCAATATGAAATTGCCTTTTCACAAATTCAACCAGTTTAAAACAATCCTTTAATAAAACCATAGTATCACTGATCACCATCTTTCAATTTATCCGGTTGATTCTTAATTTTCCCATCATTCCTTCATCAGAGTATCTATGGCATCATTGGCAACTAGGACGCTCACCACCTGTCCACTCAGGGGCCGTTTCCTAGTTCCTAGCCCATAATACTCGGCAATATAGTCTTGACTACGTTAGAGTAAAAAGTTATCCTGGTGGAATCGCCCGTGCTTTCCGGATAAAGGAAGTTTTTCCGGGTTCGGTTTTGGAAAAACCGACGGATTAGTCTTTTGTCCGGATATCCGTGGACGCAGGCCCCGAGTGTGGGACCCTGGCCCGTGCAAGAAAAGCTACTTCCGCAGCTAGCACCCCGAATCTGTTGCACGGTGGAAACAGGGATCTCACATGTTGGAGGAGCCTACCCTTCTAGCTAACATATGCAAACTAATACATTATGCAAGTGAGGATGATAACTTTAACTGGAGCCTCCCAGCAAACTAACATATGATGATGAGGCTCATGGAGCCTCCTACTAACAAGCTAGCATATGCAGGCAAGGCTCAAGCTTTAGATGGAGCCTAGCCTCCTAGCAAACTAACATTGTTAGGTGAGATTCAAACTTTGGTTGGAGCCGAAACTCTGTTGAGAAAACGTGGTGCTCATGCTAGATCAAGTGTGTGGAGGAAAAGAACTCACAAAATACAAGAACAATATCTTGCTTATTAAGTTGTTTATGAATACAACTAGGCCTTGCTCTATACAAAATGCCTCCTAGCTCCACCTTTAAATAGATGAGCTAGTGGACCTTAAGTCCATTCACACTCACACCCTTCTCTTCCCCTTCTACTTAACCTTAGTCTCTTAATACCCCCCCCTCAATACCAATAATGAAAGAATGGAATAGGTGGTATTGGACATAGGATGCCTTTATAACATTAGGCGTACAAGGTTTGGAATATAGGTGTGATTACATTGAGATTTAAAACAATTTCTCAGCAGAGGTAGAGGCTGATACAAAGTTTGCCTCTGACTCTTTGTTAGGACATTAAGAAGTGATATGTCCCGTTTGTTTACATTTGTTACATTTCATTTTGTTGGGATATTTGATCCAACAATTATTTGCCAAGTGACCCACCTTTTTTGTAAGATCCCACTGTTCCCACCGAGCAACGGATTCAGGATACTGGCAGCGGAAGTAGCACTTCTCGCGCGGGACAGGGGTCCCACATTCGGGGCATCACCCCACGGATATCTGGATAAGCGACTAATCCGTCGATTATTCCAAAACCAAACCCGAAAAAACTTCCTTTACCGGAAAGCACGGGTGATTCCACCAGAAAAACTTTTACTCTATCGTAGTCAAACCCTTATTGATCAAACAGATCCGACTGCATCTATAAAGATACTTGGTCAGATCAAGGAAGAAACTTGCACTTGGATCATTGGGATCAACGCTTTTTTCCCCATCAAGAGACACAGCCATTGATTCTTATCCATAGAACAATTACTATCCCCGGGATTTACTTTATCTATCATAGTAACAGAATTTGAGTCTCGATTTACGGATCCATCAGTCCAGCCTAACCCCATCCAGTCCCATGGGTTAGCCAACCGCCCAACCACTGTAGTGATGGGATCCAATTAAGAATTTGGTTAGGTTTTGTCCCGGGTACCAAGGAAAAGAGTTCCAAGGACCCCTAGCCGGAAGTTCAT
The DNA here is from genome assembly GCF_041138505.1 of Cibotium barometz. Lineage (NCBI taxonomy): Eukaryota > Viridiplantae > Streptophyta > Polypodiopsida > Cyatheales > Cibotiaceae > Cibotium > Cibotium barometz. Next base: position 8,294,300 of record NC_141070.1, read on the forward strand.
GCAAAAATAAAACTAGTCACACCACTTACACACCCACCAATATGAAATTGCCTTTTCACAGATTCAACCAGTTTTAAAACAATCCTTTAATAAAACCATAGTATCATTGATCACTATCTTCCAATTTATCCCATTGATTCTTAATTTCCCATCATTCCTTCATCAGAGTATCTATGGCATCATTGGCAACTAGAACGCTCACCACCTGTCCACTCAGGGGCCGTTCAATAGTTCCTAGCCCATAATACTTGGCAATATAATCACTTATCAAGATGGACTCTCGTTGAAGATCAGCAAGATCAACCAACAGATCCATATAAAGAGCCATGGACTCATCCATTGAAGACCAGCAAGGTCAATCAACCAGATCCATGCCCGATTTCAGAAAACAACTCTTACTCCTTGTTCCAATATCTTCCTCGACGCACGCGTGGGTATCCTAGGTGACCCAGAGCCCGAGCACCGTATGGTCAACACCCTCTAGGATCCTTCGCAGGTGAACTAGCGCTGCACTCATAGGATAGGCCGCTTCCTTGGCCCCTCATCCACCGTACCGGAAGCTCACCATTTTAATCGCACCGAGGCTTGTCAAGACCTCGGTCAACCTTGCTACGCGAGACGTCCTCCATTGACTCTCCGTCAGCAGTTGCAACTTTATCAGTTAGGTCTCCACGACCTTAATCACAAGATGGTCAAAATGCTTTCCCAGCATTCTTGACATAAAACAGTCATTTACAAACAGCATTTATAAACAGTTTACAAATACAAATTCTATATTAACTCTCATTTTTCCACATTATCCCTTATCAATCCACATTACTTATTCCACATTCCATTTATATGTGTACTCATCCCATCACATCATTTTCCATCTCATCACTTCAGATTCCTTTACATCACATATCATATATTCACATCTATACATATATCCACATCCACATCCACATTCACATCCATACATCCACATCTACATCCATGCATCTATTTTCACATCCATATATCCACATTCACATCCATACATCCACATCTACATCCATGCATCTATTTTCACATCCACATCTACATGCACATTCATGCATCCTCATCCATACATCCACATCTACATGCACATTCACGTCCATACATCCACATCTATATGCGTAAATTCACATCTACATGCATACATCCACATCCCATCCATGCATCTACATCCACATCCTCATTTACATCCATACATCCACATTCACACTCACATCTACATGCATACATCCATACATACACATCCACATTTACATCCATACATCCACATCCACATCCTCATTCACATCCATACATCCACATTCATGCATCCACATCTACATGCATACATCCATACATACCCATCCACATTCACATCCATATTCTCACCCTATCACAACCCATATACATCTTATCCCATCACATACACTTCTTACCTCATCCCATACACATCCTATCACTTCTTAACTCATCTTATCACATCCTAACTCATCTCTTATGCATACCTCTATGCATGAAATTCAATTATGCTAAAAGTAACTCTTTTATAATAAAATATTCATCTCTTATGCATACCTCTATGCATGAATTTCAATTATGTTAAAAGTAACTCTTTTATAATAAAATATTAATCTCTTATGCATACCTCTATGCATGAAATTCAATTATGCTAAAATTAACTCTTTTATAATAAAATATTCATCTCTTATGCATACCTCTATGCATGAATTTTAATTATGCTAAAAGTAACTCTTTTATAATAAAATATTCATCTCTTATGCATACCTCTATGCATGAATTTCAATTATGCTAAAAGTAACTCTTTTATAATAAAATATTCATCTCTTATGCATACCTCTATGCATGAATTTCAATTATGCTAAAAGTAACTCTTTTATAATAAAATATTCATCTCCTATGCATACCTCTATGCATGAAAATCAATTATGCTAAAAGTAACTCTTTTATAATAAAATATTCATCTTTTATGCATACCTCTATGCATAAAATTCAATTATGTTAAAAGTAACACTTTTATAATAATATATTTATCTTTTATGCATAATATAAAAATTTAATTTTTCCATGATTACTATGAAATTCTTTCAATTAATCTAGGATGATAATTCCTAGAATATGGTAGAAATCCTCTTTTCATGCTTTGAAATGAAATTATTTTATGTGTAAATTTTTATAAAATTTTGCCATAGCTGCGCTACTATAACTAATAAATCTCAATTATTTTAAAAGATAGGTTATCTTTAAGGGAATGATTAGAATGATCCCTAATTGGATCATTAACCCTTAATGGATTAAATCAAAATTATCATAAACTAAAAGCATAGATAAAAAAAACTATTAATTTATTCTCAAGCATAGATTAATCTTGGATTAAGAAAAAGCTTTATGAAAAGCTTCATTTGGATTGAGAATGGGTCATGAGTATGACCATTTCTTAAGTGAGAGAGAGAAAAAACCATTAGAACTAAACATAAATGAAAATTTATGTAATTCTTTACTATCATTAATTAATTAACTTCAATAGCATTTCAAAAACCATACCAATTAAGCTTCTCAAGCTTGAGAGGGGTTGAGAAGAGAGAAACATTGAGAAATTATAGAAAAGATCAAAATTCACCATACTTACCTTACAATTTGCTTGATTCTTTGTTCATGGTAGAGGCTCCCAACCAATCAATTGGTTTAGTATGTTGATGGAGCCACCAATGGGGATTGAAGAAAGAGAGAAGTGTCAAAAACTAGTGAATTATTAAAGAATTCACAGTTCTTGGCTTAGGTGGAGTAGAGTAACAAAGCATAAGACACTATATTTTTTTCAACAAGGGAAGGCTTCTATTTATAGGAAAAATTGAGCTCCTAACCAAACAAACTGATTCAAACTTCAAATTTGATGTAGAAAATCAACCTGTATGCATCCAAAATGAACTTGCTCACGCAGTCCGAGATACCCTATTTTGATGCGCCTTCCAAGGCTCCAAATCACAATGTAGTGGTTCAATCAAGTATGGGTAACTTGCATTTACACCTAAACAACCTCAATGTAGAGTATCAACACCATCTGACATGTGTACATATCAATCTTTCAAAACCCCTTTCTCTGTTTTGGGAAAAACCAGAAAAACCAGTAGTAATTTTGCTCTAATTTCTTCAATCCTTGTCCAAATTGAGCAACCAGGCATTCATTAGCTTAGCAATGATGTCCACTAACTCCATGTAAGAGAAATTTGTCCAATTGTTTAAGACCAAAGATTAATCGCTCAATTAAAATCACTCTGTTTCTCTGCAACCAGTGGACAGGCTTTTTAATTAGCTCATTCCCAGCTCAATTAGGCATAATTGATCAAACCAACCCTGTAGCCCTCTTCTCCAATGTATATAGCAACCAATTGCTAAAGCAATTGTGGAAGTAATCAAGCAACCAAGTGGAATTTGATCTCCTCGCTTCAAAAATATCAAAAAACTGCTCTGTTTTTCTGTCCAAAATGCGCCGCCTACTCCTGAGGGTTTTGGGAGTGCTTGAGTTAGTAATTGATGAGGTAATCAAGTCCCCAACACATGTAGGTATGTGTGCAACCAGTCAATCCTTTGATTTTTGCCAAAAACATGCTCCAAATGCATCAAATTTTGAGTTGCTTTTCTCTGTTTTGTGAGAGCTCAAAAACCAGAATTTTTCACTAATTCAAATGCATGTGAATTTCTCCAAAATCACAGTAGGGCTTGCATATGAGTTGCCAATACATCCCTCCTTGTCAGATACATGTGCTTTTGCCAGATTTACATGTATTTCCACCATACATCAGTGCTTCCAAGCTTTAATGGAAAGCTTTCAAAAACTAGAATTTCTCTTTGCTTTGGGTTGCCCTAAATTGCTTTGTTTTTACCTGAATCACCTGCTATCCACTCAAGGATGTTTAGAAGACCTTACCCGGTAGGCCAAGCTCTCAGATCTGATAGTAATCGGTGTGCTCCAAGCTTCACAGCTTCTCTTCACAGCTTCTTCTCCCTCTTCTCTCACTCACTCATAAACCCTAATAAACAGCACAAGGCTCTGATACCATGTTGAAAGAACGGTAGAGGGAGAGGAGACACACACAGGAGCAAACCCTAATGTATATTACAAACCCTAACCATAGAGGGAAGCCATCTCCCTTTTCACACGATGCATAAAGCCATAATCCATAATACACACAACACACTATGAGTTGTGTCCACACACCTCTAACCCTAGCTAATGTCCACACACACTGACTAGCTGGACACGCGGTCATTTATGTCTCACACATGTTCCTTCCTAACATGCCAGCACATAGCATAGCTGGCTCACACTGACATCGAGCTTGAATCTCAACAGTTTTCTCATGTATTGCTCCAATACATACAAAGTTTCTCTATCATAAGCTGCTTCATTTACTAAAGTGTTCCAAGTATACTCCCGTTTGTTCTTTGCATAAATCCAACCAAGTAACTATGCGCTGATCGTTGTCTCCAAAAAACTTTGAAGCTCCTCTATATTTTGATTCCACATCTTTGGAAAAATCAAGTAGGTTCCGGGAATATTCCACATTACATTGTAGAGGGTATCATAAAAAATTAGCATGTTATTTCCATCAGGTCATGAAAAATTCTCCATGCTACATCCAAGTTTTTGTGGTATACAAATCGATATCCAATTAGAAGATCCATCTTTTGACATGCTGCTTGCCCTGCTACGACCTTAAACTTTTGATGGTGCCGAGGAAAGCACAACTCAAGAATGCGTCGAGTCCTTTGTAGTCTATTAGTACTCCAGATCCATACCTCAAACCATTGCATACAAAAATCAAGGAAAGTGAATGCATCTTTGCGAATCAAATGCCAAACACTTATATTCTCTTCCACAAGATGCATATGTTTGGCCCACTCTAGACATACAACACCATGTTGCATCTCAATGGTATTAAGTAAAACACCATTGAGTTCAAGTATCAATACTCTTCTTTGTTTCCTTATTATATCTGGGAGTGGTGGAACTCTTTTGCTTCTAGGTACATGAGTCACCAATGATTGGTGCCACCTCAATAGTAAGTTTTCTGGTACACTTGAAATCAAAGCTATATGCTTCAACATATCCTGTTGAAAACAAAATGTATGGTTAATGGACATTCAAAATTTTAAATAAATATATTATGTGCCAACAACATAAATTCATCGATGATATGGATGGTCTTAAACCTTCATAGACAAACGCTCCAATACCTCAGAAGTTCAACCAAAAAAATAAAAGAGCGAGTATATTGTCAATGTTAAATTTCATCAATTTATTGAATATGATGTATAAAAGATTTTCACTGTTGAGATAATTGAGTCTATCCAAATTAAATTATAATATTCATAGCCTTACACCTTGACAAGGCAATATCTTCAATAAAAACAAACACATCTTCATTGCAATCGAATTGCAAATATTGACAAAAGAGATAATCAAATGACAGTAAGTTTGGAGGCATTTGATTGCTTGATACAATAGGGTAAAAATTTGGCTCATACAATCCAAAAATTAAACCCATCTAAGCACATTGTTTTGGCCAAAGCCTAAGTCTATCTTATGGGCTTTTAGTACAAAATGGCTCCAAACATTTTGCACCCAACAAGTCTTGATATTTGTGCAGATCCCATACTTCAAACTGCACGTTTAGACCTCAGAAATGGTTTCCTTCGACTTGCAGTAACAACTAGTATGGGTTAGGTTGGAATCTGATTATACTATCACTCAATGTTTAATGAAACGAGACATTATCCTACCCATAAGCTCAAGTAAGCCTTTTGTAGCCTTGATATGTATGCTTTTGCTCCTACAACTCCTCTTATGAGATGACCACGATCATATCCCAAGCGAGTAGCATAAGCAATAGCGTGATGATCACTCAAAATCATTGTTTTGTAACACACTTTTAACAAGCTTAGCTGGTCTTTGGATAGTAATGGTACTCCAGCTTTGGATGCCAACATTGCTAGATCCTTGCTTGCGGATTCTACTTCTCTTTTTTCCCCTCTTGATTGGACATACTTTAGCTTATCACCATACAATGATAAGTGTGAAGATGCACAAGATGTGCTTTCCACTTCATCTGAATATTGGTTGAGCTCTTCTCGCAAAAATTGGGAGGTGAATTGGAGCCATTCTTCCAGTCTATCTTGAAAATCAATAAATAAATCATGACCATGTGTGATAGGAGATTGACCTAGCCGATTAAGCAAAATAATAGACCTAATGTCATTTGTATTATTCAGATTTAAAAGGTAGGGTAGAAGGTCATTCCACAGTATGTAGTCGTGCACTCCTTGAAAACTTTCAGGGAAGAGACAGTTGTCTTTTGGATTAACACATCCCTTGAAAGGGCTATCACATCCCTTGAAAGGGCTATCAATAAGAAATGTATTCTTCTTATTGCAAATATCTTGGCACTGATTCCAAACCTTGAGTGAAGGTTTAAACATAGCCTTAACAATAGGCTTATCTGGCCTATACACTTTTTGAAGATTATGAATATAACATTATTCTTGTCCCCACACCATAAAGAAATGATATTTCTTATGTGCATACTGTTCAAGAGTGTTTACATAGGCACAAACATTCTAGTGTAGCATGGTGGACCAAATACCAACATGAAAGTACTGGCAAATCTCATCCAAAAATTCAAAACACCCGGGGTGAATAACACTGTGATGTGACCAATATCATTTTTTACAAAATTCTTATGTAGTGTGTGCTCCGTGGTCTCCACAAATGCCTGCAAAGTAAGAAGTTAGCCCCCTTACTAAAGATATCATAATATATTAGGAGGATTCATGCATCTATGGGTTTTCAATCATTTGGAGCTTATGCTCAAACTTGAGTTTGAGCCTCACTTGCCAGTGTTAAACTAGTATATAATGGTGATGCTCGATCTTAGGTTTGAGCGTCACCTCCGTATGAAAATCTAGCACTTGCAAGTGAGGCTCCAACTTAAGTTCGAGCCACAATTAGATATGCAAGTACTACACCATCACAGAGAGGTGAGGCTTGAAGTTCAATTTCAAACCAAACTATTAAGTTTATGCAATTTCAGAATGCGATTTTAGAAGAAGCCTCACATGCATCTTTCTTATGCTACTGCTACACTTGAAACTAAAGATCCATAAAAGATATTATGAAAAGTAAAGAAGAAGTAATGTATGTCTATGATTTACCAAGATATAGCAAAGAATCAAAAGAGTACCATCCAAGAATCATCCATCTTGGGTTGATTGACACCAGGTAAAGGTTTACTAGGACGACCGTTTGCATGCCAATGTGCTCGAGCTTGTAGAAGTTGATCGAGGAATGGCTTCTTTTGCATTGACTTTGCAACAGATAAATTTGCATCCTTGGAAATGTCACGAGAAATCTTGGGCGGGCAATTTATAATTATCTTTGATCTCCTGAACCTAAATTGTTGACGCAGTTGAGGGGTCACTTTAGCCATATTTAGAGGCTGCAAGCTTTTTGCAGCACTAATGGAGTGTTGACTAGATATAATCCAATATTCAAGTTTATGAATATCTTCTTTTGCGAGTGTTCCACGGGAACACTCACGGGAACACGGATTATGGAAGGAGGTCAGAAGCAATTAATGCGAGAGAGCGGGATTGTAGCCACGAGAACATAAAGACGCACATAATTTTTTCATATTTTTGTGCCAAAGTGCAATGTAAATCGTTTTAGGCCAATGTGGGTTCTAAATGAGAGTTCTAAAGTGTATTAGCAAGGCTCACTTATGGGGTTGTCCGCCCATATGTGAAAGAGGCCTAGGGTTAGGGTTAGTGGCATCTCTACAAAAGAGATGTTAGCTAAAGAAAGTGGACGTTTTTTGCCATTTCCATAAGCTATTGAGTGAAGCTCTTGAGCTCTCAAGCTATGGCAGCTCTCTAACTCTCTCTCTATTGTACTCTAATGAGCATGAAGCTCCAATGAGTATAGCTCCACTGCATTCTCTTAATCTGTTTTAGCATCATTGAAGTAGATTAAACTATGATTAGTTGAATGCTTCTTTCTTTCTCTTGTGTATGCTGCATGCTTGTAGTGTGTGTGTGTAGTCTCCATTGATGCAAGCTCTTGCCCACTTCTTTGGCAATGAGTTATTCATGGATAGACTCTCTCTATGAGCTTGTGGGTTTGTGAATGCTACATTCTCTGCTTGCTTAAGCTTGTGGGTTAGTAGATGTACGCTTATGGATTTGCAGGCATTAGGGAAAGCTAAGATTTAATCAATGTTTGAATGGGATTAAGAGATTGCTATGCATTGCTTGTTGTCTTGATTAGTGTAGTGGATTTAAGGGATTGAGAGATTGATTGAGGTGTTGAATGGTTGAATCGTCAAGTGGTGGTTTGTGTATGTGAACTCTCCCTCATGGGATAAGCCTTTATGCACTAATCGGGTCGAGTCCTCGGATTGACATTGTGTTTCTTAACACATTTGTTGATCGGTAGTACTCTATGAGCACTATATTGCACGGTAGAGAGAACCGCTCTACAATGGCGCCACTGCCAGGGAGCGAGTGCCTACATTAGTTGAGCACCGTACACACACTACCACTCCTTATTAAGCTCCAATTGGTTGCAAAACTGTTGGGGATAGGAGAGCAGGCTTTGGGACTAATTTTGGTACTTATTTAAGACTAATCTGCTATTAAATTCTCTTTATTTGTCTTGCAATTTGAGTGCGATTGGCTGGCTACACTTCTCCCTCGAGGTCAGGACAAGGATTCAACACACGGGAAGGATTAGAGGTAGGCGCTAAACCTGCAAATTTCAATTTGTGTGCGAAAGAGAGAGGAAAATTTTTGTCATTCTGTTTGAGGAAAATTTTTACAGTTTCAGTTTTCTGCATTTTCGTTTTATTTTCCGTTCTTAGCTTAGTTTAGTTTTCTGCATGTTTAATTTTGTGCATTTTAATTCTCTGTTAAACCTGCATTTTAGTTCTCTGTTAAACCTACACCTGTAGAGAAACTGAAATCTGTACACACACATGAAGATTGAACATTTCAAATGTGCTGCACACGCATTTAGTTCACTGCACACGCATTGAATTCGCTGCAAATCTCATAGCTGTACACGCATTTAGTTCATTGCACACATACTTTTTAAAAAAAAGAAAATAATAATAATAATAAAAGAAGGCGGTTGTGTGTGAACAGCACACCGCGTGGAGAGACCCACACACTGCACCATAAAGACCGCCACCGCACCGGATAAGGGGGTGCAAAAAAAAAAGTCTGAAAAATTTTTCATTTTTTGCCGCAAAAATTTGGGAGGCTATCTAACTTTTCGAGAGGAGTTAGACGACACCCATCGTCGAAATTTCGGTCCCGGACTCATTTTCCCATAGTGACTCAGTATGGAAAACTGGTAAATTTTAGGCGATTTTCGATCCAAAAAAATATGCCATTTTTTTGGTCTAATGTGTTCGAGGGGGTTCAAAATGGGTTCTGGCAAAGTTTGAGCCAACCTTAAAATTTGACCTTATACACTTGCGGTCGGGACGTCATATAGACACTGCCATAGGTCCTAGGGCACCTTCTAGAGTACCTACGCAGGAAAGTGGGACCCAATCGGTAGGAAATTTGGCAGATATTGCTGAAACCTTTTCCGAATCCCAATCTGATACCCTTTCCAGGACAACTAGCTCATTGTCTATGGACAATCTAAGGCCGTCAAATAGTCATCCCTTAGCCCCAAATAGGACACCCTCAAGATCTTTTAATCCATTTGAAGCTGACACCATGGGGTTACCACTCAATGTGAGACTTCAATATGTCTACACGAATGCTCAAGGAGCTGAGATTTTTAGGAATCCACAACAACGGTATCTCGTTAAGATCGCAGACTTTTTCTCAGAGCTTGATAGAGCACCTCTAGTCAATGACCAGAGTAACATGTACATGGGTGGAGATGGTGTTCGCTACGAAGCCACCTATCATCCAGAGAATGTGGACAAATTAGGGGAGCTCTCTAAAAGTGAGTTCTTAGACTTATCAAAGCCTTCCAGAGCAAGGGAGTCTAGAGATGATTGGCTCATTGAGCCGAACATGCCTGGACCATCCAATGCCCAGTCCTCAAAGTCATCCATAGATGATTTACTTTGTGTAGATCTAAATTTGGAAAGGGACAGGAAAGGCAAGAGCAAAATGGATCAGGGGGCTGAGAACCAATGGGAGTTTGTACAACAAATTCCAGTGACAAAGGTCTTTCAGGATGACCCACTTCAAGAGGTCTATAAGGACTCTTTAGAAGGATATTATGCCACAACTAGATCGCCAGAGCTAGATCTTCCTCTAGCACTTGTGGTGGTAGTTGAGAAGCTTGCAGGATACAAGAACCGAATCGTTGATAAATGGGCCAATGAATACCAAACCTTAGATTGGAAGGAAATTCGTGAGCTCACGTGGAGAGGACAACCATTATTCATGGAAGTGTTCTCAACTAATACAGCTAAACCAGGAGAGACAGCCTTTCTTGGAGAAACTGTTGCTCCTCCCCTAAGAGAATTCACTAGAGAGGGACCCTCAACATCAAAGTGGACCACTACAAGTAGCCCAACTCTAGCACCAAGATATTATCCTACACCAAGAGTGTGGCCACAGATCACACCACAACAATGTTTCTCTCACTATGACAATCGGAGGGTAGGGGAGCCAACTCAGTCTCCCATAAATGCACCTCCTGAAATGCGGGTAACAAGATCTTTGGAGGGGGTTGGTGAGGCAGGTAATAGGGGATCCACACCAATTTGGGATGCATGTGGACCATCTTACCAAAGAGAGGAACAGTTCCCACTGAGAGTGAGAAGCCGTAGGCCCTATGATGAGTATTCAAGACAAGTAAGGCCATCAACTCTTCAGAAACTGGTAAAGAAGTACGAAGGGTTGGGAGATCCATATGACCATGTAGCAGCATTTGGGCAAGCAGTTCGAGCTAAGCAAGTGACTGACAAGCATACGCAAATTGAAGGATTTGGGCTCACTCTTGAGGGAAAGGCCCTTGCTTGGTTTCAGGCACTAGAAGCTTCAGATAAATCTTCTTTACGAGTTTTGAAAGAGAGATTTATTGCTGCTTTTTCCTTGATGGGGATTCAGCATGACACAGTAGCAAACATCTACTCTTTCAAGCAAGGCAAGACTGAGAGTGTTAGAGACTGTGTAAATAGGATGAAGCAGTACATTAATCGTTGCCCAGAAGAGGAGAAGCCCACCCAGAGTCGATTAATTTCTCTCTTCTTAAAAGGACTCAAAAATTCAACACTGCATACACATCTCTATGCAAAGAAGCATACAAATTTCAATGAGTGTTGTTGTCATGATGCTATGGATTTCACAGATAACTTCAAATTCCAAGATGGTTCTGGCCCTTAGGTGCAACCTAAGGATCAGTGGGGTGATGACCAAAGTTCAGGGTCTAGCGCACTAGTAAATCCAGACCACATAGCTAACCGAGTACTAAGGAGATTGGGACAAACCTATCACCCACCCATGCAGCCACAACAATAGCAGCAGCAGCGAATGAGGAGTGTACTACCTACAGGTCCTCATCTTTGTGGGGCATGTGGCGGTAACCATAAAACCGAAGAATGTAATACCTTTTCTCCTCTAGTCACAAACCAACCCACAAAGAAGTGGTGCCAGGCCTGTGCTTGGAACTTTACCCACACCACACAGGAATGTACTCGCATTGCAAGAATGAGACAGGAGCGTGAGCAGCAAAGGGGTGGAGTGGCTCCACAAATGCATCAACAATATACTAATTTTGAACGTAAGCCACTGATGGCACAAGAGCAAGCACGACCTGTACTTGGAGCTCAACCTCCTGCTCCTGGGACTGCTCCTGTGAGGGTTGTTGACTACGACAATTCAAATATGTGTAGAGACTTGGTAAACCCAGGCTATGTGGAGGAGGAATATGCATCATATTCATCCAAGGAAAATCTCTTTGAAAGTCCCGCATATCCAAGCCAAGCACTGGGGAGGCTCAACCAGGGGAAGAAAATTCTTTGATGTTGCTAGAGGCAGCTACCAACCTAGGACTCCAGGCCCCTCAGGTCAATGGCAGCAAAGGAAAGTAGAAGCCAAATTAATGGGCCCCTGTTTTATGAGTGCGGAGGACCCCATTGGGCTCGTGATTGTCCACATCGCCCAAGGCAAGCAGCTCGATCCAATACAACAGTACCACAGTTTTCACCAATTGAAAGATATTGTCTAGGGTGTTGTGTAAAACACTTTCCAAAGGATTGTTTGCTGAAACCACATGAGGAAGGCACCTCTCAACCAAAGGTTTCACTCAACTTCGTAGAAGCAGTTCCATTGCCACCTTCATCAGAGAATGAGGATGTCGTGCCACTTAGAGTCATGACTAGATCATAGACACGAAATGCCGAAATGCAGACTGATGAGACACCTCGAACTAGGGATGCAAAGGCAAATCTAGTGGACAAGACCCTACGTTCCAATAGAAAAAAGACCACTAGGAGGAAAAAGAACCGCAACAAGCAAACTAAGAGTGCATCGAGTAGTTCTCAAGAAGTCTCTAAACAAAACATGAGGGATCAAGATTTTACATCCCAAGAAGTGCATGAGGAGCATCAACCTCAACCTGGGCCTAGTGCTAAACAAGATGAGGCTAGTACAACCGAGGATAGTTCTAGGGGTTTTGTTTTTGTGGATAAGGTGAACGAGACTCTAGATGCCATCATTGATGCTCATAGAAGTCGCATTGCAGCTCTATCTGAGCTACCCAAGAAGCTTCAAGAATACCCAAACCCTCGTGTGAGGAGAAGATCAATCTAGCTGTACATCAGCAACTCATTAGGGAAGCTCAATCAATACTTGAGGGTCCACCTCCACCTATCCCTCGGAGCCCAACCTCTCTTAAGCCAACATTAGAAACCATACCAGAAGTGTCATCAAGTTGGGAAATGAAAAGTGAGCCGATCTCACAAGCTTATAGCGAAAAGTCTGTACCAATTGACACCCCATTGAAAGAAGGCATTTTGCCGCCACCTAGTCTTGCCTTCCCATGCAATGATGAAGTTATTGATGCTAACAAGGACATGGCAAATGAGATTTGGGCAGCAGTTCATGAGAAAAATAATGAGAATATGTCCTCTATTATCTCACCTCCATTCTCTGAGGTAGATTTTACCAGGGGCACAGAAAACAACTTTAGACGCCCAAGCATCCAAGAGGAAGTTCAAACAATTGTTTCTCCTAGAAGTAAGCATACAATGAAAACCTTACCATCTTATTTGGGAGAATATGAGAACTGTTCTCAAACCTTGAGGATACCCTCCATGCATAGAAGGTTGACAAAGGAGATGGATATGGGTATCGTACAAGCTATTTTGCAGCACCAATGGCTTGTACATTACCTTTGCTTGATTTGATAAAGCTTCGACCAAAGTTGTGGAATGATATTGCCACATGTTTGTCAGAGCAGGTATTGCTACAAAAGAATAACCATCATTGTACTGTACACCCTGAGACAAGGCATGTTATGCCAGTTCCTATATCAACAAAGTAGGAAAATTTTTAGAGGACGATCAGGGAAATGCTACTCTCCCATTAGAAGTGCAAAAAGTAGCTTCAACTGCAATACTTGACAGTGGTGCAGGAGTGGGCATTGTGACAAGGTCCATTTGGGAAAAGTGGGGCAAACCAACTACTATTAGGAGTACCAGGATGCGCTTGCAGCTAGCAGATAGAAGCTTAGAACATCCCATTGGGCTGCTAGAGAACATATTAGTCACCACATGTGGGATTGAATATGAGCACACATTTGCAGTAGTGGATTTTGGAAAGCATCCAAACTATGAAGTGATATTGGGTAGACCATTCATGCGACAATTTCAAATGATTCAAGATTGGGGATACAATTATTTGTACCTCCGACATGATTCTGTCATCACAAGGGTCAACCTAAAGAATCACTCATATTGTGATGTAACAAGGTCTCCAATAGATGAGTTTGATTCTGCTTCATCTGAGGGCTCAAGAGTTACATTGTCAGATGGGCGAGAAGATCTGTGGATGTGTGGAGCCTCATGTAGGGATTTCAACACTGAGAGACTTAAGGGTAATCGAAGTGTATCAGATGAGGCATACATTCCACAACCCTTCCCTGAGCACTTTATTGATCCCTAGAATGGACTCATGTCCTTGCAACATTATCGACATGTGCTTTACCTAAGCCAATTCAATTTTGTGACTCAGATGGATATGACATTATTCCTATATGAATGGTACAACCACGTGACCTTCTAGATGATTTGTACTATGGGGATGCATCCACAACAGCACTGCATGTAGAGGAAGTCTCAGTGGAGGATTTAACACTCGATCTGCTAATGATGCTGATAAGGAAGATGGATGGGACTCTGATTTTGAAGATGATGTGATAATCCCCGAGGAAGAGTTAGGAAAGGCATGCCTACTCTTGAGAGGAAGGGAGGTTCAAATAGAGATCCCTCGAAGCTGACCTAAACGTAAATGCTGTAAGAGCCATAAGAGAATCCGTAAACAAGATGAGAGAGAACGATGTGAGAGAAAACAAAAAGAAGACAAGGAGTTTAAGAATGAACTCTCGACCACCACCTCACTTCTCAGGAAAGAATGGATATCTATACTATGTCCAAGCACAAGATAGTATCAAAGACCAAGTAAAACGATCAGATGGATTCCAACCAGGAGAAAAGCTAAAAACTGTTAGCAAAAATTGTAAAAAAACGAAGAAACCAAAACCAAAACTCAAGTCTCAAACCGATTCAAAAGAGAGTGTCGGAAGTGCAAAGATAACGGTTGAACAAAAAAATCTGATGCAAGATTGCAAAAGAGAGCTCAAAACCACAAGGTCTTCAATTAGTGATGACTCAAGTGGACAAGAACAAAGTCTCAATGTTCTCCCCAACTTCACACAGTACACTCTTCAAGATCGGAAGATTGTTCTTCAATAGCCCATGCGACAAAAGCCAAGCATGCTAGGGGTTTCATATGATGGTCCAGAAGATGCAAAAAAAATTGATATCACTAAGCCAGGAGAAGAGTCTCGCTATGTGTGGATTGCCACCACCACAGACTCGTCCTTAGACGAGGAGAAGTTATTAATTCAAACAATAAAGGAGTATCGCGATGTTTTTGCTTGGAGTTATAAAGACCTCAAAGGAGTTGATCCAAGCATATGTCAGCCTACAATTCCATTGCGAGAGGATGCAAAGCCTTCCAAGAAACGTCCTTATACTTACAATGAGAATTTTGCACGAAAGATAAAAGAAGAAATAGACAAGCTCTTAGAGGCAGAATTTATCTATGAGATTGAACACACTAAATGGGTCTCCCCTATTGTAGTGGTGCCCAAGAAAAATGGAAAACTTCGAGTATGTGTAAACCTCAAGAAGGTAAATGCAGCTACTGTACGTGATCATTACCCACTTCCAATCACGGATCATGTTTTGGAACGAATTATAGGGAAAAAGGCATATAGTTTCTTGGATGGATTCTCCGGTTACAATCAAGTGTCAACTGATCCAAAGGATCAACACAAGATAGCCTTTGCTACTGAAGATGGCATCTTTGCCTATGGTGTTATGCCATTTGGTCTAACAAATGCACCAGCAATATTTCAGTAGTAGTTAATGAGTCATGTATTCAAGGAGTACCTTAGGCAATTTCTTGAGATCTTCATGGATGATTTATGTGTTCACTCACAAGAGCATGATGATCATATAGAACACCTCAGACTTGTGTTTCAAAAGTATCAAGTTTATCGTATATGCTTGAATCCTGACAAGTGTCAAGTTTATCGTATATGCTTGAATCCTGACAAGTGCAAATTCATGGTAAGACAAGGGAAAATTTTGGGCCATATTGTTTCTCGTAATGGGATTTCAACAGATATGGATGAAATTGATGTCATTGTCTCCTTACCTCAGCCTATCAACCCTAAAGGGGTACAAATATTCATGGGACATTGTGGCTATTATCGTCGATTCATCTACATGTACGCTGTCCTAGCCAGACCATTATATGCTCTTCTTGTAAAGTTTAATTGGACTGATGAGTGTGAGGAATCCTTTGAAAAGTTGAAGCAAGCATTAGTGACTGCACCCATCTTACGGGCACCAGATTGGAACCAAATCTTTCATGTCCATATTGATGCTTCAAACTTTGCAATTGGATGTATTTTGGCTCAATCGGGAGAACATAATAAGGATTTCCCAATCTCATATGCTAGTTGACAGTTGAACAATGCTGAGAAGAATTATACCACAACAGAAAGAGAAGGTTTGTCCATGATATATGCAGTGAAAAAGTTTTGCCATTACCTTTTGGCAAACAAATTTATATTTTTTGTGGACCATCAAGCACTGCTATATTTGGTGAATAAGCCTTGTGCAACTGGAAGGATTGTGAGGTGGTTTGTCATCCTTCTTGAGTTTGATTTTGAAGTGGCAGTCCGAAAAGGAACAACTCATCTTAGGGCAGATCATTTGTCTTGAATCACCTCTGGTGAAGCTCCTGTGGGTGTGGATGATGATATGTTAGATTCAACACTTTTCCTTGTAGAGACAGCTCCTAAATGGTTTGAACCCATCTTAGAAATTTTGACAAGTGGGCAGATACAACTAGCAGGTCCTAATGTGGACCTATGGCGACCATTCAAGTTAATCTTAGGGAGATTATATCATCAAGGTAATGATGGAGTGTTGCGGCTTATACCTAACCCTGACCAATATGAGGAGATCTTGGAATGGGCACATGAGGGTATTGGTGGAATCCATGCATCAGCTACTACTTGTGTGCGACGTATAACTCATGATGGGCAATGGTGGCCTACCATGCATGCGGATGCTGAAAAATTTGTTCGTAACTGTGCTACTTGTCATATTCAACAACCAATTCATAATGTCACATTATTCCAAATTTCAACTACACCAAGTTGGAGTAAGTATATTGTGGACTATCTTCAGCATGGTCATACTGATCAAAAAATTCCTAAATATCGAAAGCATGCTATTGAAGTTGAAGCGGCAAACTATATGCTAATAGAGGGCCAACTCTACAAGGGGGGCAAGGATGGCAACTTACGCATGTGTGTATGTGAAGCTGACTACTTGAAAATCTTGACTCATGCACATGCAGGTGTTGGGGGTGGACACTTTTCAGGCAATACCACAGCTAAGTTGATTAGGTGGTCTGGGCTTTGGTGGCCAACCTTACAAATGGATGCCGAAGAATATGTGAAACGTTGTGACGATTGTCAAAGGACCAAACCTCCCATCACAAAGGACAATATGCCATTGCGGCCTATGTTAAGCACACGTGCATTTGCCAAATGGGGTATTGATTTTGTCGGTCCCATTAAACCTCCAGCTCGTCACACGCATGCCGAATATATTATAGTCGCAAGTGACTATTTGACCAAATGGGTAGAGGCAAAGGCTACAGTCAAAAATGATGCCAGAACCACAGCCAAGTTCTTGTATGAGTACGTGTTTACACGCTATGGCTTACCTATTGAAATCGTTAGTGATCAAGGTGTGCACTTTGTGAATGAGGTCATAGAGTTTTTACTTCAAGAATTTATGGTAATTCACAAGCGTTCTGCACCCTATCATCCCCAGACCAATGGTCAAGCTAAGAGACTAACAAGATTCTCTGCACAGCACTCACAAAGATTGTTGAGGAACATAGGACTGATTAGGAGCAAAAGTTGCACTGAGTTCTTTGGGCATATAGGACAGCCTATAAAACATCTATGGGCACAACCCCATTTGAGCTTGCTTTTGGGCTAGATGCAATTCTTCCCATTGAATTTCTTGTACCTACTCTACGAGTTGCTAAACAATTGGACTGGACTGGTCATGAGCTTTCTCAATGCATTGATGAATTGGAAAAGCTTGATGAGACCCGCTTATTGGCGGTAATGGGGATGTATGCCGAGAAGAGGAGAAAAAAGCAATGGTATGATAGAAATGTGACACCTGGTCGATTCAAAAAAGGGGACCTTGTGCTCTTGTACACACTTAAGAAGCATAAGAGAAAGCTCAAGAAACGTGGCCTAGGACCGTTTGTGATTAATGAGCTTACTCCAAGTGGTGCAGTGCGTTTAGAGACACTAGAAGGTGAGCAAATGCCTAACTTCATTAATGGGAGTCGTCTCAAGAAATACAATGAACCATTAACTGAAGCCATGCTTCAACAAATGCATACTGCCCACACACGGAAAGAAGCACATGACCTACTTAAACATCAGGCTCAAGAAGAGGCTAAAGCTAGAGTTGCAAAAGCCAAGGAGCGTCGCAAGGCTTCTATGTTGGCTACTACTGATGAACAATATGTCGATCCTTTCAATATTCAAGTGTGTCTTCATCTTCATGAGACTACCTACTTTGTCTCTGCCTTAATTGACTCTGGTGCAGATTATAATGTTCTCTCGTTTGACACATGGATAGCCTTGGGACAACCAACACTTGTGCATATTCCTATTGACTTACGAAGCTTCTCAGGTGAAGATAACCCTATAGAGGAAAAATGTGTCATTATGATGTCCATTCAGGATCACCAAATGTCAGTTCCCTTTTATGTGGCTAGTAAGTCCAAGGCAGTAGTAGAGGCTGTTCTCGGTCAATCATGGTTAAGTGCTACCAATTGTTCATTAGATTGGAAGAATAGACAATACAAATTGCAAATTGATTCTGATTGCATCTTGGGATCTGCTACTCCACGAGCTTTATCATGTCAAAAGGGTGGTATTTCTACCTTACACAACCCACTTTCAAAATCTGCTCTTGAAGCTCCAACACAAATGATGTGAATAATCGATGAGTCCTCAAGTGAGAGCCATGGCTGGCATGTTCCAACTACTCTAGTCACTGCTCAAAGAAGGCCAGGCAAGAAGGAATTATCAATTTGGCTACCCAAAGATGCATACAAACTTGTACCATCTAGCCTAGTTGCTAAACCTCATAAAAAGTACATCTTTACCAAGCCTAAACCTCAGATTGTTACTCATTGGGTCCCAAAGCATGTTTTTAAAGCACAAGGCTATTATGAGGGTGCAACATCACTTTGGCTTCCTAAATGTCATGGTTTGCTAGAGATAAAAGAGTGTATCAATAAGATTCCAAAAGCCACCCTTGGTTTTCCATATCAGTGGGTGCAAAGGAAATCAACACAACCTCTTCAAGATAGGATAGGTGGTCGTGATAGCACCTACAAATCTCCTTGTGTTGACCTTCCCAAAACATGTATTGAATCACCAGTTGTCCCAATTTCTCCTTGTTACACAATTCCACCATCAACTTGTGTACCTAAGACAAATCCAACTTTGCATGAGTCTCCTTTGAGCATAGATTCTAGCACTTCACGGCCTAAATCCTCTTATCTTGCTCAAATTCCTCGACAATTGCTAATCTTCCCACCTCTTAAGAAGGACATACCCAAAACCAAAGGTAAGGCATTAACACTACAATTGAAGCTCTTTGGTAGATCAGTGTTTGAATAGTCTCACATTTACAATTGGGTTCCTTCTGCCATTACAGGATTGTGTTCTTTTTGAGATGATCTTATCTACATTGTTTTTGATAGGGATTATAATGATGGATATGAGTGTATAAAGTTTGAAGTTTCTAAATTTCATTGTTCTATGCCCAGATACCTCCTGATGGATACTTGGCGAGATACATGTCCACCATGCATTGACCCTGATAGTACTCAACCTGAACATCACGGGGGTTATAGTGCTCCTTTTCAAACTCATTCTAGGTACTTTTATGCTCCCTTAGGTGAAAATTGCTGTGGGCATCACTTTGTCACTTTATTCTATCAACAGCATCACCCATTTCCACATTGTCAAGAGTGTGCACGACTCGTATTAGGAGAAGCTTCACACATTTGTTGGCTATGCCGCTCTTACTTTCGACGATATGGCATGGGCTTAATGAAACAAATTGTGGGAATTACACCCCAATGCCATAACCTTCTTGATGTGAGAGTACCAGAAGGAGGACCAAATTAACGTAGATTACCTGAGGAGGTTCAAGCACAACAATGGAGGGATACATGCATAAATGACTTGCAACAACCTATCTTGCAAGCCCTATTTCCCCCAGCCTCAACATGTCAATTTTGGATCACTATGAGTACCTATATTGAGCAGTTCCAAAATCGAAATTGTCTGCTTAACCTTCCCATAGAACCAATGCCATATTTTAGCGAGGAAGCACTCCTTCCTCTACCACCTTCTCCAGAGGCCAGTTTTTGTACAGGGTTGTCCTTGCATCCTGAAGTGATTGATACCATCTTTCCAGCAGAAGTGGACACGCATCCACCACCAGTGCAAGGGTAAGCTTATCAACTCCACAATAAGATCAACAAGCCAGGGCACTTTTCTCCCCACTGGGTTTTTCCCCTCGGCTATATTCGGTGATTGGCACCAATAACAAATTTTATTCTTTTCTTTTCTTTTCTTGTTTGTTAATAAACATTTTGCAGAGATCTCAGCTAAACAAGAGCATACAAACACGCCCCAATAGTCCACCTACCGTGCACACAAATTAAGAAGGGGGGAGACATGCAATGCCTACAAAGAGCAAAGAGAAGCAATCTGCACAACATCAGCAATGCATCAATGCAAACGCACAACATCAACGAGCACTACAACAGGTGTATTCAAATCATAATCTTTTGTTCTTTATGTGCTTTTCACTTTTGCATATATTGTTTACATGTTCACACACAGTTGGCTGGTTTAAGTTTTAAATTAGTTATTAAAATGTGGTGAGTGATTTCTAGATTCTTAGAGGACTTAGTAGAAGGTATTTCTATTTGAAGACGGTGTAGGATATATGCCAACGGAGTATGCCAAGTTCTTATGCTCTCGAAGTATATTAGTTATCCCTAGTGGTACTACCTCTTAGTTAGGTATAGGCTAGGTGCTAGGAATAATAAAAAATTTTACGAAAATCATGCCCTAAAAAATATATACAAGTGAATCGAGACATGACGTGTCTACAGCCATGTGGAATGCTTGATAGGACCTTGGGTTGTCTTAGCACCTTGGGGCCGATGCCTTGGTTTCCATGGGGTGAACACTGACGTCTAAAAGATTCAGAAGAAGACCTTCAAGGACTCTATCGCCTTGATAGATGTTGGTAGGACTCTGGGGTACATTATGGGCCCTCGAGACCGATGCCCTCATCTTCATGGGGGGTACTCCTTATGTCAAAAAGAAAGAAAAGGGTATGTCGCCCTTGAGATAATTAGCGGCCTTTAGATTCTCTTGGCAGAGGTCTCTTGGCTATTGCTTGGGTCTCATTGGGATGGAACCTTCCTCTTTATCATCTTTTACACACACACACAACAACCCCAAAAAAAAAGAGAGAGAAAAAAGAAAGAAGAAAAAAAGGTCCAATCACCATTGCTCATATTTAGGAGTCGGGTTGCCACTTAGGAATAACTTAAACACTTGTAGGACATTGAGACTATGGTCATAACCTGCAGTGTACAAGCACACTTGCCTTTGCATAGCACTATCTACCACTTAGTCTCACTTTGACTAGTCTTTACTCACCTCTTTTAGCACTCTTTAAAACTCTAATCGGCCTTTCACTTGTATGCTCACGTGTGAGATTGTCATTGCTGGTTTTTTTTTCAATAAAAGGCTTTACTTGTCTTCCATTATTTTTTGTAGCTTTTGCTTCTACCGCGCCCGAGGACGTGCGCAATTTAGGAAGGGGGGAATGTTCCACGGGAACACTCATGGGAACACGGATTATGGAAGGAGGCCGAAAGCAATTAACGCGAGAGAGCGGGATTGTAGCCATGAGAACATAAAGACGCACGTAATTTTTTCATATTTTTGTGCCAAAGTGCAATGTAAATCGTTTTAGGCCAATGTGGGTTCTAAATGAGAGTTCTAAAGTGTATTAAGCAAGGCTCACTTATGGGGTTGTCCGCCCATATGTGAAAGAGGCCTAGGGTTAGGGTTAGTGGCATCTCTACAAAAGAGATGTTAGCTAAAGAAAGTGGACGTTTTTTGCCATTCCCATAAGCTATTGAGTGAAGCTCTTGAGCTCTCAAGCTATGGCAGCTCTCTAACTCTCTCTCTATTGTACTCTAATGAGCATGAAGCTCCAATGAGTATAGCTCCACTTCATTCTCTTAATCTGTTTTAGCATCGTTGAAGTAGATTAAACTATGATTAGTTGAATGCTTCTTTCTTTCTCTTGTGTATGCTGCATGCTTGTAGTGTGTGTGTGTAGTCTCCATTGATGCAAGCTCTTGCCCACTTCTTTGGCAATGAGTTATTCATGGATAGACTCTCTCTATGAGCTTGTGGGTTTGTGAATATTACATTCTCTGCTTGCTTAAGCTTGTGGATTAGTAGATGCACGCTTATGGATTTGCAGGCATTAGGGAAAGCTAAGATTTAATCAATGTTTGAATGGGATTAAGAGATTACTATGCATTGCTTGTTGTCTTAATTAGTGTAGTGGATTTAAGGGATTGAGAGATTGATTGAGGTGTTGTGAATGGTTGAATCGTCAAGTGGTGGTTTGTGTATGTGAACTCTCCCTCATGGGATAAGCCTTTATGCACTAATCGGGTCGAGTCCTCGGATTGACATTGTGTTTCTTAACACATTTGTTGATCGGTAGTACTCTATGAGCACTATATTGCACGGTAGAGAGAACCGCTCTACAGCGAGTTTATCAAGGGATTGTTTCGTAGCACGATTACAAGGCATCAAAATTGCAAGTATCTCCTCTTGCTTTGGGTCCTCAATAAAGTCTTGGGTCAAAATACGAACCCAATCCTTATTTAACCTTCTATACACATAGTTTGAAGGAGCAGGAAAACATTTCATCACATCAATGCTGAAGATCTCATTTAGACCAAAGGGATAATATCCCTTCTTTATTTCTAATGAGATCATTGCTTTGCTGCACTTGTTTGGAGTCTCAACCTCCATTAGCTTGTTATCGACGGACACATCTATCTCCTTTGAACCACTTGCTGGTTTTGTCCTTTGTCTCTTTGAAAAGATTTCTTGAACCTTTGTAGAGTGCTTTGCCTTTCTCTTCTTTGCAAGTGCTTGCTCTTCTTCTTGCATCTGAGAGCCTGCCATGTCTTCAGGTGCTATTGTGCTGACATCAAGGACTTTTGTTTTGTCACTCTCCTTTTTATGTTTTGAAGAAGTTGCACCAGCATTTCTAGATGCTTCAAGTGCACTCTTCACTATGGCCCTGCCTTTTTTCTCCACAATTTTCCTAACTTGAGTGGTTGTTCTCTCCTTTTCTGGTATGGACTTTTTTCGTGAATCCAAAGCCTTCTTTGCATGCCTCACCACTTTCACGAGGTCCTCCACATTATCCGCCCCCCCTGAGTCTTCTTGATTGGAAAAGTCAATGATCTTCAATCCTAGCTTTACAATAGAATTGTCCTTTCCTAGTTTACTGCCAGTCATGTCTGTGGGTGAAACTGTCCAATGATAAGCAAAACTTATTTGCTTTTGTAGTTTCTCCTTCTAGCACTCAAGTTAGAGCCTTAAGGCCAAGTTCCATGTAAAGTTAAGTATGGAGAATGAGCCTTAACACATAAGTTCCATGTAGGGGAAGTTCAATCTGAAGTTCGAGCCTTAAGGCTAGTGTACACTAGCATCGAGAGCAAAGGCTCCAACTCAAGTTCGAGCCTTAAGGCTGGTGTACACTAGCATGGAGAACAAAGGCTCAATCTGAAGGTCGAGCCTTAACACCGGGGTGTACTAGCATGGAGAGCAAAGGCTCAAACTCAAGTTGGAGCCTTAAGGCCGGGGTACACTAGCATGGAGAATGAGAGCAAAGGTGCAAACGCAAGTTCGAGCGTTAAGGCCGGGGTACACTAGCATGGAGAACGAAGGCTCGCGATCTAAAGTTCGAGCCTTAAGGCCATGGTGCACTAGCATGGAGAGCAAAGGCTCAATCTCAAGTTTGAGCCTTAAGGCCGGGGTACACTAGCATGGAGAACGAGGCCTCAATCTCAAGTTCGAGCCTTAAGACCGGGGTGCACTAGCATGGAGAGCAAAGGCTCAAACTCAAGTTCTAGCCTTAAGGCCGGGGTGCACTAGCATGGAGAACAAAGGCTCAATCTAAAGTTCGAGCGTTTAGGCCGGGGTGCACTAGCATGGAGAGCAAAGGAGCAAAGGAGCAAAGGCTCAAACTCAAGTTCGAGCCTTAAGGCCGAGGTGCACTAGCATGGAGAGCAAAGGAGCAAAGGAGCAAAGGCTCAAACTCAAGTTCGAGCCTTAAGGCCGAGGTGCACTAGCATGGAGAGCAAAGGCTCAAACTCAAGTTTGAGCCTTAAGGCCGAGGTGCATTATAATGGAGAACAAAGACTCAATCTAGGTCGAGCATTAACACGTAAGTTCTATGTAGGGGAGGCTCGAACTTAAGGTGGAGTCTATATCCAAGTTGTGCACTCAGATATGTGACACATATACCTGTTTATATAGGGAACCCTTGTCATTTAGACTATATAATGTGCACAAAGATCAGTTTTACAGGTTCTCGACATATATGAAGATACAAAAGAGAGCAACAAGAAGTGCAAACAATCTACGACGAGCAACGATTGACAAATGGCACACTTAGCATGCAATCAAGTAGGCATTTAAAGAAGGACTTACTTGTTGCATAAAGTATTCAATTAGATGAGGGAACACATGAAACGCAGATGGGTGCATGAAAGTCTCCGATGTCGCACAGACGTGACGGATGCTTGAAGTCTCCGATGGCATGTGGGCGTGATGGTTTTGTAGGAAACAGAGGTCGGAACCAACGCAGACATGTCGATGTTGCGGGAGGAAAAGAAACTGTTTGAAACGTAAGAGGACGCAAGGCTAAGCGAGTACTTTAGAGACAGGAAATAGAGATGATTATTGCATATGATGGTGATTACGAGCACTGTACGCTCACCACACACACAAAATCACGTTCGCTCACCACACAGAATCGCTTGTGCTTTGGGTGCAAAATCACGTTAATCGTGTTTAGGGTTCACAGGTCCATTGGGTTGGTTCAAATTTGAGGTCAATTTTTTTAATGGAAGGGACATGTGAGGTTGGTCATTCTTTTTTTTTTTTAGATGGATGGGAAATTTGAATTTCAAAGTCGACTTGGGGGGGAATTTGAAATTCAAAATTTGAATTTGGGGCACCGACGAGCAGGTAGTTGGGGGAAAATTTAAAAATTGAATTTCAAATGAACTACATGAGAGGGGCGGGGCGAGGCGAGCATGGCTACACGAGAGGAGAGGGGGGCGAGCGCGCTGCATGAGGGGGAGAGGGGGCGGGCGTTGCTGCATGGGAGGAGAGGAGAGGGGGCGGGCGCTGCTGCATGGGAGGAGATGGGGCGGGTGGCACTGTTGCACGAGAGGGAGAGAGAGGGGGCAGGCGCAGCCGTGCGGCGAGCACGAGAGGGAGAGGAGAGGGGGGGTGGGACACTGCTGTGCACGAGAGGGAGAGAGAGGGGAGGCAGGCGCAGCCATGCGGTGAGCACAAGGGGGAGAGGAGCGCGGACGATTGGCGAAGGAGCATCGTCATGCAGAAAGAAGATTTCGATTTCGATTTCTTCCCCAAGCCCAAGCCCAAGCCCAGGCCCAGGTCTCACGTCTTTTGATTATAGTTAGTTTCACTTTTGTTTATATACCCTTCTTCACCACACCCCACTTGTTCTCTGGGATTATCCTAGCTTCCCTCTCTATTCCTACTTGCTTGTGTAATAGACAAGGCTCAAACTCAAGTTTGAGCCTTGAGCTTGAGCTTGAGATTTCTTCTTTTCTTCCCTCTTTCCCCATACACCCAAATATACTTTCAGCTTCCTAGAACTTTACTTTCAGCTTCCTTGAAGCGAACTAGCATCCGCGGGTGAGGCTCAAACTTTTGTTGTGTAAGATTCCTCCCCAGCCTCTCAAAATGTCCAGCATATTCCCCTGTAATCAATTCCCTCTTCAGAAATATAAGAGATCTTGTCTCTGCCTGTTTTGGCATAGAGAGAGAAAATATTCTAGAGAGAGAATATTCAGATTTTGAATATTTTTGGATAGAAAAATATCTCATCTTATTAAAATGAATTCCCCTGAAACAGAAATTCAGAAAGAATTTTCCAATGTGCAATTGGAATTAATTGGAAATGGGTATAAAGGACCTTAGCCTACGGGTCTAGATTTTCAAAAAATTTTAGATTATGGTCCAATTAAGGTTCCTTTGGGCCAATAGCATCAATCCATGTGTAGGGAGGAGATAAATCCAATTTGTAAAAGAAGATACCCAAAAATGAGTAAATGCTCACATAAGATGAAGAGTTGACTATGTACAAGGTTTATTAGTAAGAAACTATGAGTAATATCAAAAATATGAGATATTTTGGGTATCCAAAAATGAGTAAATGCTCACATAAGATGAAGAGTTGAAAATGTACAAGGTTTATTAGTAAAAAACTATGAGCAATATTAAAAATATGAGATATTTTGGGTATAATGATTCCATTTTGACACATATGTAAGGAAGGGGATTCCATTAAAGGAGGTGCATATTTCACATGCTTGAATGAGTTTTAAACTCAAAATTAATGTGATATTTTTATCTCTCCTCTCTCTTGAATCAAACCAAATCAAAATGGAACCAAACCGAATCAAAAAGGAACCAAACTAGATCCAAATCTAGTCCAAATTCAACCAAACTGAATTTGGAAAATTCTAGAATTCAGTTAGCTTTGGTTAGAGCTTCCCTCTCCTATAAATAGAACATAAGTCCTTTGAAAAAAATAGAAGAATTTTACTATACTAGAGTTATGCTGAAATAATGCTAAATTCTACTATTCTCTAAAATTCTCTCCAAATTGAAGAAATTGGAGCTTCCCTCTTTCTTCAATCCCCATTGGTGGTTCCATCAACATACTTAACCAATTGATTGGTTGGGGGCCTCTACCGTGAACAAAGAATCAAGCAATTTGTAAGGTAATTAGTGAATTTTGATCATTTTTTTATAATTTCTCAATGTTTCTCTCTTCTCAACCCCTCTCAAGCTTGAGAAGCTTAATTGGAATGGTTTTTGAATGATATTGAAGTTAATTGATGAATGGTAGTGAAGAGTTACATAATTTGATGAATGCTATTGAAGTTAATTGATTAATGATAGTTAAGAATTACATAAATTTTCATTTATACTTAATTCTACTGGTTTTTATGTAATTTCTCTCTCTCACTCAAGAAATGGTCATACTCATGACCCATTCTCAATCCAAATGAAGCTTTTCATAAAGCTTTTCCTCAATCCAAGATTAATCTATGCTTGAGGTCAAATTAATGGCTTTTTTTCTATGCTTTTAGTTTATGTATTTCATGAATATTGATGATTCAACCCATTATTGGGTTAATGATCCAATTAGGGATCATTCTAATCATTTCCTTAATGATAAGCTTTATCCTTCAAAATAAATTGAGATTTATCAGTCACATAGTAGCGGAGCTATGGTAAAATTTTTATAAGAATTACACATAAAATAATTTTATTCAAAGCATGAAAAGAGAACTTCCTACCATATTCTAAGAATTATCATCCTAGATTAATTGAAAGAATTTTATTGTAATCATGGAGAAATTGATTTTTATGTTATGCATAATTGATGATTATTTTATTGTAAAAGTGTTACTTTTATCATATTTGGATTTCATGCATAGAGGTATGCATAAAAGAATTATTATTTTAATATAAAAGTGTTTCTTTTATCATATTTGGATTTCATGCATAGAGGTATGCATAAAAGTTGATTATTTTATTATAAAAGTGTTTCTTTTATCATATTTGGATTTCATGCATAGAGGTATGCATAAAAGTTGATTATTTTATTATAAAAGTGTTACTTTTATCATATTTGGATTTCATGCATAGAGGTATGCATAAAAGTTGATTATTTTATTATAAAAGTGTTACTTTTATCATATTTGGATTTCATGCATAGAGGTATGCATAAAAGTTGATTATTTTATTATAAAAATGTGACTTTTATCATATTTGGATTTCATGCATAGAGGTATGCATAAAAGTTGATTATTTTATTATAAAAGTGTGACTTTTATCATATTTGGATTTCATGCATAGAGGTATGCATAAAAGTTGATTATTTTATTATAAAAGTGTGACTTTTATCATATTTGGATTTCATGCATAGAGGTATGCATAAAAGTTGATTATTTTATTATAAAAGTGTGACTTTCATCATATTTGGATTTCATGCATAGAGGTATGCATAAAAGTTGATTATTTTATTATAAAAGTGTGACTTTTATCATATTTAAATTTCATGCATAGAGGTATGCATAAAAGTTGATTATTTTATTGTAAAAGTGTTACTTTTATCATATTGGATTTCATGTATAGAGGTATGCATAAAAGATATTCTTTTTATACTAAAAGTGTGATTTTCATCATAAATGGATTTTATGCATAACTTAGATGCATAAGAGAAATTCTTTTATTCTAAAAGTGTAATTCCTACCAAATTGAATTTATGCATAAGAAGATGCATAAAAGATTGATTTTTAAATTCAAAGTGTCATTCTCATCTAAATTGAATTTATGCATAGGAAGATGCATAAAAGAATGGAATTTCAATTCAAAAGTGTTATTCTCATCCAAATTGAATTTATGCATAGGAAGATGCATAAAAGATGGATTTTTAATTCAAAAGTGTCAATTCTCATCTAAATTGAGTTTATGCATAGGAAGATGCATAAGAGATGGAATTTTAATTCAAAAGTGTCATTTTCATTTAAAATGAATTTATGCATAGGAAGATGCATAAAAGATTGATTTTTAAATGAGATGTGATAATATGTGATAAGATGCGTATGGGAAGTGATAGGATGTGAGAAGAGGTGTATGAGATGTGATAAGATGTGATAAGATGCGTATGGGAAGTGATAGGATGTGATAAGAGGTGTATGAGATGTGAAAAGATGTGTATGAGATGTGATAGGATATGATAAGAGGTGTATGAGATGTGTTAGAATGTGTTAAGATGAGTTAGGATGTGTTAAGATGTGTATGGGATGAGGTAGAGAGTGTATCTAATGGGATAAGATGTATATGGGATGTGTTAGGGCGAGAATGGAATGGATGTATGGATGTAGATACGGATGTATGTATGTATGTGGATGTGGATGTATGAATGAGGATGTGAAAATGGATGTATGTATGTAGATGTGGATGTATGGATGTGAATGTGAATGAAGATGTGGATGTGGATGTATGGATGTAGATTCGGATGTAGATGTATATATGTGAATGTGGATATATGAATGAGGATGTGAAAATAGATGTATGTATGTAGATGCGTATGTATGAATGTGAAATTGGATGTATGTATAATGTGGATGTATGAATGAGGATGTGAAAATAGATGTATACATGTAGATGCATATGTATGAATGTGAAATTGGATGTATAATGTGGACGTACGATGTCGTGACGTGGGTGGTGTCGTTGGGAAAGTGCGAGACTTCTGGCTGTGAGAGTAGCTTTCAAATCCCAGCAAGGAAACAAAACATATAACTCTTCAAGGGAAATCACCAGCAGAGGCTGGAACCATCATATTTACGTACTAATCTCAGCAAGACATATGAGTTACACCAAAAACCATCATAGGCATCATGGCTCAAACCAAAATCCATGGTTGATAACATTATAACCCACTCTTTTGATCCACAAATCCACAGAAAAGACAGCCTCAAATGGCTCACAAGTCTCTCCTCGTTATCATCAGCAGAGTCACACCATAGAAATGCTCATCACCCCTTCTCTTCCACAGTACAGCCCAAAGCCCACTGAGATGGCGGCCTACTGCGTTTCTTGGATTCATAACAAGGCACTAGGGGTTCATGTTTTGCTGCCATCACTAGTAACAATAGAGACAGACCAGTGATGCTCCACTACCAACCTTTCTCTTCCACAGTACAGCCCAAGCTAGCTGGATATGGCAAGCATCTGTAGAGTATGCAGCGTGCATGAAGCCGGTTCTGCGAGTAGGAACACACAACCACTTCTATGTTGGCTGTCTTTCCAAGACTTTTTCTTCTAAGTGTAGGACCTCCTGCAGAGCAAAGCTTGTACTCTTGGAAAAGACTGTATTTCTAATGAGAGCTTCTGTGTCAGTCGCGCTAACCTTAAATCGCCATATCCAGCAAGCTATATGGAGAAAACATATGAAAAATTACAGCTTCTGTGTGAATCGAGATAGCCCTAATTTGGCATCGCAATCGCCATGCAAAAATTCAGAGGGAGGGCGTCATTTCTCGGAGCAGAGATGCGCAGAAGGAAAGCTCTTTAGCTTCAGAAAACAGTGGGGTTTGCACAGAAAGGAGGGGAGAGCGCCTCGCCATCGTAGTAGGTCGAATTTGCCTGCATCGCTTGAAGTCAAAGCGCCTGCACGCGGGAGAAGAAAACGATGACCCAAAACTCAGGCCTTCCTTTTTTCCTGCAGTGTTACCAGCCCACACCAGCTGCGCCTCACGCTTCCCTTAGCGCCTTTCATCCACGAGGCGGCTGCTTCCTTTACCAGCCTTTCCGGCTCTCTACCAGTTCCCGCCTTTATCACCAGTCAGTTCCTTGCTATACAAGGCGGCCACCACCTCTGTCAGCAGCTGCGCTGCTCTTCACACGCCTACTTGCTCCACCCCACAGCATCCATGGTTCCACCAATGAGACCTGCTTCTGCAGCATCCTTCAGTCATGAGCTCTTCTTCTTGCACCTTGCGCCTGCACGATCTTCCCAGAGCCTCTCTATGACCAGGGCACCTGCATATTCACCAACGTATGCTGCATCTTCAGCACCTCAGCATGGCGACTCATCTACCCTTGGCGGCCACCACTCCTTCTTCGCGCCTGTCTGCTGCAGCACTCCAGCATCAGAACTTCCCAGCAACCCTTCTTAGATCACCTACACGGCGGCCACCTACACGCTCTTTTTTCTCTGCAGCAGCTGTAGCGCCCCGTCAGTAGAACCCCTCAAAAGCCCTTGTTTCCACGAGCGGCTACCCGTGTACACCTGCTGTGCTGCGCGCCTCATCTGCCACCTCCATGCTTCGCCATCCTTCCAGACCTTCGAGCTGGCAGTCCTTCAAAGCTCCACGCTCACCTACAGCTGGCCACGTTATTTATCCTATTTTTATTCTTTATTTTCCCTAAGGCCTAAAGATGGCCACCCTCACGCCTTGAATTCACACCATTTCTCAAAGATACATCGGCCATATCAATAATCTTTTATTTCCCATGCTCCACATACTTCTATCACAATCCACGATGCCTGCTTATGCTTGGGGACGCCCACACATTCAAGGCCCATCTCTAAATGCCCTGTATACCCCAAAAGAAATCAACCATGCCAGTGTATCACTTTATAATTGAAATCACACTATATTTGAACTCCTATTTACAGAGTACTAGCATATCAAGCCCATGTACAGTTTATACTTCACTGCTTGCATGTCCTTGTCTCTGAATTCATATGAATTGATCACAGAGAAGATTTTCCCTACATGGACGTGTCACAGCACGACATCCACCCCCTCTAAGCCTGCACATCCTCCGGTATGTGCCACACTGGTCCTAGAATTCAGTGTCCATGCATTATTTGCACACCAACATTGGTATATGTACAAGCATCCAACTAGGCGTCTTAAACCTTGTCAAACCTGACCCAGTTGGTATCACCCTAGTAAACACGAAACAGTAGAAGAATATACATAGTGCCACTCACAAGGGGTTATCCTTTGTTGAAACATAGCATGACATCTTAGCCTACCCCCCTAGCCTGCAAGATATTTATATCTTAGCAATCACATCTGAATGGTTCTGTTTTCCCACCTGGATCAAATACCAACCGCTTTTGGCATATGTGCCATATCCTTTGCTCATATGAAGCCCTATCCTCACTTAGATTCCCTGCATATGCATAATTACCCTCATCATTCAAAGTGGGATGCTCTTCAAAATAATTTTCTTCAAAATTTTCCTCAGGCCATGTTTGAAGCCTTTGCACCACATATTGTATGGCCACACCAAGTAACAACTGCATTAAGAGCATGGAACACACACTTGGTAGCATCCCATCCAAATCTACCTTGCCCGGATCCAGCTCACCCACTGACAAACATTCATTCTTCTCATCCAAAGACGAAAAAGCATGGTCTTCATTGGCTTCCTCTATGCTATTATATACCTCTTCTTTAGGCCGTTGCAAAGTATGAAAAGCATCCAAACCATGAACACATACAAAATCCAACAAGGCATCATCGAGAATAGCCTTCAGATCTGAATCAATCTCATCACAATCATTTGGCTTACATAACACCTGCACATCCTCACTTGCAACCGACAGTTGACTAGCATCAAGCATAGAAGAGC
Source organism: Cibotium barometz (assembly GCF_041138505.1). Lineage (NCBI taxonomy): Eukaryota > Viridiplantae > Streptophyta > Polypodiopsida > Cyatheales > Cibotiaceae > Cibotium > Cibotium barometz. Next base: position 8,326,803 of record NC_141070.1, read on the forward strand.
CCAAAGCTGATGGGGATCTATTATATATCATGAAATCATCCAATGCATCATCTAGGATAGCATCCAATTCAAGATCAATCGCATTGAAGCCATTATCATCTTGCAATCCCACATGTTGATTATCATGAACATTCATACCCCCATAGCTATATCCATTTGGTTGCTCATATGCAGCCTCATGAGGCTCTGTGACCACACTTTGCATATCCTGCATGTTATCTCCCAGTATTTCTTGATACCTGTCTGCAGATGGGCTTAGAATTACGGGTCCCTCACCCGAGTACCCTTGAATCTGTATGTCATTGAACCCTGTATGATCCAAAAAGACAGATTCAATTTCCCTCTCCAAATCATCATCATAAACAGGCTTCCAAGCTCGAGATTGTTGCTCACAAATGTGGTTGCAAGGTAACCCTGACACTGATGACATAGCATCACCCTGTTTATTGTTGGAACACCCAGTTAGCATTCCAGGATAACCCAAATCCAAAGAACCTTGGCAACCAGCTTCAGAAGCAACATCACTGTTGGAATCACCCATATCACTCACCCCCTCTAAATCAATCACACATACTTGTGGTCCATCTTGTAATATTTTATTTTCCTCGCATGCATATTCATGTACATCATCCTGCTTATAAGCATCATAACCAGATAAGAATGCAGTAATGATAGCATCTTCTTCTTATCTTAGATCTTCAAACTCTGCAATCATGCTTTCAGCAAGAAGCATTGGTTCCTGCTGTTCTTCACACATATGATACGACACCTGAGGAATACCCTTCGAAGGAGCACTTTCGTCATGAGAATCCTCAAGTTTACATAGCTTACATGCTTCACAGCCCAAGAGGAAACTATTTGCGATGTCCTCTTCCTCGTGTATTGGGTCTTGAGCACCTGTCCTGAAGCTCTCTGAATCAAGTGTCTCCTCAAGCATAGGCATACACACATCATGTGGTATGATTATAGGACCCTGTATGTCTGCACCCTCAAACAAGGAAGACAGATTATACTTGCACAGTTCACCCATTGCATCTTTATGAGGCTGTAGCAAAGCATCGCTTTTGGCACTGTGAAGGCCTTGATGCTCACTAATGGCTTTTTGTAGTCCCAATTTAGCATAAACAGCCTCCACAATCTCTGTATCAGCCTTGAATAGCAATTGATTATCCTCCATAAGACATGCATCGACAACCGCTTCTAAATTGGCTCGGATCGTTGCTGGAACACTATCACAGCTCACATTATACCTCATTTCATCACCCTTTTGCTTTTTCTTTTCCCAAGTAAGTTGCTCCTGCTTTAGGTTCATGGAACTCGCATAAATAAGTGCATCTGCAAAATCACTCCATCGTTTGAAGTGATACTCTACTAGTTCTAGCACTTCATCTTTTAAATCAGGACTTATAAGGTATGCAAAAGATGCAGTCATCATGTTTTGTGGAACCCCTTGATTCTTCATCTCTGTCTCGTAACACCTTAGATAGCTTTCTGGATCGAAACCATCAAATATATTGACCCTGTTATATACCAATTGCACCGCAATTTCCACCGCTTCCTGAATTCGCTTTTCTTCTTCAATCTTCCTGAACCGCTCTTCAAGCTCTTTCATCTCTGCATATAAATGCTCCATTTTGCTAGCCATCTCTACGTACTCTCACCCCAGCGGTTTCACGTCGGGTTCACCAAAGCTCTCGTGACGTGGGCGGTGTCGCTGGGAAAGTGCGAGACTTCTGGCTGTGAGAGTAGCTTTCAAATCCCAGCAAGGAAACAAAACATATAACTCTTCAAGGGAAATCACCAGCAGCAGAGGCTGGAGCCATCATATCTACGTACTAATCTCAGCAAGACATATGAGTTACACCAAAAACCATCATAGGCATCATGGCTCAAACCAAAATCCATGGTTGATAACATTATAACCCACTCTTTTGATCCACAAATCCACAGAAAAGACAGCCTCAAATGGCTCACAAGTCTCTCCTCGTTATCATCAGCAGAATCACACCATAGAAATGCTCATCACCCCTTCTCTTCCACAGTACAGCCCAAAGCCCACTGAGATGGCGGCCTACTGCGTTTCTTGGATTCATAACAAGGCACTAGGGGTTCATGTTTTGCTGCCATCACTAGTAACAATAGAGACAGACCAGTGATGCTCCACTACCAACCTTTCTCTTCCACAGTACAGCCCAAGCTAGCTGGATATGGCAAGCATCTGTAGAGTATGCAGCGTGCATGAAGCCGGTTCTGCGAGTAGGAACACACAACCACTTCTATGTTGGCTGTCTTTCCAAGACTTTTTCTTCTAAGTGTAGGACCTCCTGCAGAGCAAAGCTTGTACTCTTGGAAAAGACTGTATTTCTAATGAGAGCTTCTGTGTCAGTCGCGCTAACCTTAAATCGCCATAGCCAGCAAGCTGTATGGAGAAAACATATGAAAAATTACAGCTTCTGTGTGAATCGAGATAGCCCTAATTTGGCATCGCAATCGCCATGCAAAAATTCAGAGGGAGGGCGTCATTTCTCGGAGCAGAGATGCGCAGAAGGAAAGCTCTTTAGCTTCAGAAAATAGTGGGGTTTGCACAGAAAGGAGGGGAGAGCACCTCGCCATCGTAGTAGGTCGAATTTGCCTGCATCGCTTGAAGTCGAAGCGCCTGCACGCGGGAGAAGAAAACGATGACCCAAAACTCAGGCCTTCCTTTTTTCCTGCAGTGTTACTAGCCCACACCAGCTGCGCCTCACGCTTCCCTTAGCACCTTTCATCCACGAGGCGGCTGCTTCCTTTACCAGCCTTTCCGGCTCTCTACCAGTTCCCGCCTTTATCACCAGTCAGTTCCTTGCTATACAAGGCGGCCACCACCTCTGTCAGCAGCTGCGCTGCTCTTCACATGCCTACTTGCTCCACCCCACAGCATCCATGGTTCCACCAATGAGACCTGCTTCTGCAGCATCCTTCAGTCGTGAGCTCTTCTTCTTGCACCTTGCGCCTGCACGATCTTCCCAGAGCCTCTCTATGACCAGGGCACCTGCATATTCACCAACGTATGCTGCATGTTCAGCACCTTAGCATGGTGACTCATCTATCCTTGGCAGCCACCACTCCTTCTTCGCGCCTGTCTGCTTGCAGCACTCCAGCATCAGAGCTTCCCAGCAACCCTTCTTAGATCACCTACACGGCGGCCACCTACACGCTCTTTTTTCTCTGCAGAGCAGCTGTAGCGCCCCGTTAGTAGAACCCCTCAAAAGCCCTTGTTTCCACGAGCGGCTACCCGTGTATACCTGCCTGCTGCTGCGCGCCTCATCCGCCACCTCCATGCTTCGCCATCCTTCCAGACCTTCGAGCTGGCAGTCCTTCAAAGCTCCACGCTCACCTACAGCTGGCCACGTTATTTATCCTATTTTTATTCTTTATTTTCCCTAAGGCCTAAAGATGGCCACCCTCACGCCTTGAATTCACACCATTTCTCAAAGATACATCGGCCATATCAATAATCTTTTATTTCCCATGCTCCACATACTTCTATCACAATCCACGATGCCCGCTCATGCTTGGGGACGCCCACACATTCAAGGCCCATCTCTAAATGCCCTGTATACCCCAAAAGAAATCAACCATGCCAGTGTATCACTTTATAATTGAAATCACACTATATTTGAACTCCTATTTACAGAGTACTAGCATATCAAGCCCATGTACAGTTTATACTTCACTGCTTGCATGTCCTTGTCTCTGAATTCATATGAATTGATCACAAAGAAGATTTTCCCTACATGGACGTGTCACAAAACTAAGTATCTTCTTTTACAAATTGGATTTATCTCCTCCCTACACATGGATTGATGCTATTGATATGTATGTAGAATAATGAATGTGAATGTGTATGTGAAATAATGTGTAGTTCTATATGAGTGAATGGATGAGAATGAGTACACATTGAATGGAATAGGGAATAAGTAATGTGGTCCGAGAGTGGATAATATGGAAAGACGAGAGTTCGTTATAGAAACTGTATTTTGTGACTCTTTGTAAATGACTATTTTATGTCAAGAATGCTGGGGAAGCATTTTGACCGTCTTGAGGATTAAGGTCATGAAGACCGAACTGATAAAGTTGCAACTGCTTACGGAGAGTCAATGGAGGACGTCTCGCGTAGCAAGGTCGATCGAGGTCTTGACCAACCTCGGTTCGATTTAAATGGTGAGCTTCCGGTACAGTGGATGAGGGACAGTGGATGAGGGACCAAGGAAGCGGCCTATGAGTGAAGCGCTAGGTCACCTGCGATCGAAGGATCCTAGAGGGTGCTGACCATACGGTGCTCGGGCTCTGGGTCGCCGAAGATACCCACAGGTGCGTCGTGGAAGATATTGGAACAAGGAGTAAGAGTTGTTTTCTGAAACCGGGCATGGATCTGGTTGATTGACCTTGCGGGTCCTCAACGGATGAGTCCATGGCTCTTTTATATGGATCTGTGGGTTGATCTTGCTGATCTTCCACGGAGATTCCATTCTATTATATGAATATATTGCCGGTTACTATGAGCTAGGAACTATGGAAAAGACCCCTGAGTGAACAGGTGGTGAGCGTTCTGGTTGCCAATGATGCCATAAGTACACCGATGAATGAATGACGGAAAATAAGGATTCAACCAGAGACTTTGAGGATTGTCATCAGTGACATAATGGTTTCATTAAAGGATTGTTTGAAAGATAATTGATGCTGAGGAAAAGGCAATTTCATATTGGGTGTGTAAGTGGTGTGACTAGTTTTATGTTTGTATGAACTTCCGGCTAGGGGGCCTAGGAATTCTTTTCCCTGGTACCCGGGACAAAACCTAACCAAATTCCTAATTGGATCCCATCATTACAGTGGTTGGGAGGTTGGCTAACCCATGGGACTGGATGGGGTTAGGCTGGACTGATGGATCCGTAAATCAAGACTCAATTTCTGTTATTACGATAGATGAAGTAAATCCCGGATAGTAATTGTTCTATGGATAGGAATCAACGGCTGTGCCTCTTGATGGGAAAAAAAGCGTTGATCCCAATGATCCAAGTGCAAGTTTTGTCCTTAATTGACCAAGTACCTTTAAAGGTGCAGTCGGATCAGTTTGATCAGTAATGGTCTTGACTACGTTAGAGTAAAAAGTTATCCTGGTGGAATCGCCCGATAAAGGAAGTTCTTCCGGGTTCGGTTTTGGAAAAACCAACGGATTAGTCTTTTGTCCGGATATCCGTGGACGCAGGTCCCGAGTGTGGGACCCTGGCCCGCGCAAGAAAGGCTACTTCCGCTGCTAGCACCCCGAATCTGTTGCGCAGTGAAAACAGGGATCTCACAGTTGGTATCAGAGCCAGGTTAGCTAATAAAGATCAACTGAAAAGCCAAATATGTCAAAAATTTATCAAGTAGCACAAAAAGGTTATAATTGTGTGATATAATCCATACAAATTGATATTCAAACTAATTTCGTAAATTAGTAATTGGGTCTTCAAATGGAAGTACCGCAATTATATGGAACCCTGACTTGCTCGAGGCTTAGACATGATAGTATTTACCTTATAATTCCAAGTATCATGACTAACCGTATATACCGAGGGTATAACTGGAGCTCTTTACCGGCAGTATATACGAGTAAATCTAAGACTTGAAATTATAATCATTAATACTATCTAGTTGATGAATTCGAATGTGGTTGATATGATTTTTAATTCTGTTTGGGAACTGATGAATTGATTTGGATTCTGATTGAAAAATGATGATCCTTGAAAATGGGTTAAAATGTAATAAGCTGAGCGAAACCACAATGTGGATGATTGGGACGAGTCCCTGTAATGATAAATGATGATAATGATTTCAGCAAATCACTATGAGATTAGTGGATTGTACTGTCAAATTGATACTGTTAATACTTGAGACGGTAGATCAAGTTAAGGGATGACAAATTGAGAACTTGCTTAACTAAAATTCCTGTGGAGGAATGTTCAGAAGGAAATTTTTTCGGTCTAATGGACCATTATCGTGTTAAAGATATGAATTGAATGAAAATTGTTATGTAATGATGAGTTCTATTTAAGGGATAATTATCCCCGTATTTTATTGGGTTGACCAGAATATAAGGAACCCCAGAATAAATTGGATCTTAAGAAAAAGAGTTGTCCTCTACTTTGCGAGATAAGGACATCTCGCACTTTTTAAGTGGGGTAGAATGTAAGATTTCTCCCCCAGCCTTCGAGGTATACAGGAGTAAGAATCTCCTTTTTTGATCTTATAATTATTCCCTCTCTAAATAAAAGAAAGATTCTGTTTAAAAAAGGAAGACACTTTACCCAGAATACCTTCTCAGGCGCCCACCTGTTTTAAAGATTCAGAACGATGAATTTAGAAGTGAGACTGGTGTTTTGGATGCCAAGGTTTTGACCATCAATTAAAAGACTGCCTGACTCCTACCATGAAAAGGGCACAGGGAAGTCTAGAACCCAAATTCAGAGACCAATTCCTTCATACCAATCTAATCAGGGTCCGTCGGGCAAGATTGCTTAACTCCATTAACTAGGTCCGACCCATTGATTAGGGTCAAGATGACCAATCAAATGCTTGGTGACTTAGAGCAACAGATGCAGGCAATTCATAAAGATATAAACGCTGCCCAGGATCGACAGAGACAATATAGAGATAAGAAGAGGACAATCTGAGAATTCAAAGAAGGAGTTATAGTCTTCATTTGAATACGGACCACCAAAAGAATTTCTTTATCTCTAGGGGAGTATAAGTAGTTATCCCCCAGATATTGTGGACCAAAGAAAGTAGGTGACTTAGCCTACGAACTTCTTTTATCTCTTCATCTCAAAGTTCTTAATACCTTCTATAGAAAAATGTGCCAGACCCAAATCATGGAAAGATGGTAAAACTTCAGTGGCAAGATACCGTTGGCTTCTAGGTTACGCTAGCTCCTTCCTTTATATAAGTCGTAACTTTTACTTGTCGCTCACAGTAATCTTACTTCCATCGATCTCCTTCTTTCTTAATCTCCTTCATGGCTTGGCAACAGGAATTAGTTTTATCCATGATGATTTCTCACCTTCAAGACGCAAGCGAGTCTGTGAAGAAGGATTTTATAGAACAGTATGAGCGCTCACTTTTTCCTCACTTGGGAACTTCTGTAGCTCAGACCAAATGGCGGACCTATCAAGACATAACTAGGGTAACACCCTGGGGTCAGCAGCACTTTCGTAACAATGTCCGCTTGGCCATGGTTATTGAAGCCTTGGGTTTGGGTCCCCGATACTACTGCGTCATGAGATCAAGACATCTTGGGTTTTCTGAGCGGGTCTTCTTACTGGCGTGTTTTCTTCCTCATGAGAAGATATGCCTTTACCCCATTTTTGGCTTGCCTCTCAGAGGTCCTTTTGTTAGATCACCTCATACCACTGAGATAGGTGCGGCAATAACCAGCAGAATTATTCCCATAGATGAGTTCCCTTATACGTGCGCAGCTTGTGAGTGCTGCTTTTGTGACCATATGATGGACGGGCTTATGGAAGTGTAAAGAGTTCTTCTATCTTTACTGTATATGTTCCAAGAATGAATAAAGTTGAAATCTTGTTCTTGTCTTGAATCTTGCTCTCTTTGAGACTTTTTTTTTGGTGGTTAATCTTAATTAAATTTTTCTCTAAGTCTCATATTCGTGCATCTTGCGAAATTATCCCAAGTTTGCGAGATGAGGACATCTCGTGTTTTTCAAGTGGGAGAGAATGTAAGATTCCTCCCCAGCCTCTCAAAATGTCCAGCATATTCCCCTGTAATCAATTCCCTCTTCAGAAATATAAGAGATCTTGTCTCTGCCTGTTTTGGCATAGAGAGAGAAAATATTCTAGAGAGAGAATATTCAGATTTTGAATATTTTTGGATAGAAAAATATCTCATCTTATTAAAATAAATTCACCTGAAAAAGAAATTTAGAAAGAATTTTTCAATGTGCAATTGGAATTAATTGGAAATGGGTATAAAAGACCTTAGCCTAAGGGTCTAGATTTTCAGAAATTTTTAGATTATTTACACATAAAATAATTTTATTCAAAGCATGAAAAGAGAACTTCCTACCATATTCTAGGAATTATCATCCTAGATTAATTGAAAGAATTTTATTGTAATCATGGAGAAATTGATTTTTATGTTATGCATAAAAGATGATTATTTTATTGTAAAAGTGTTACTTTTATCATATTTGGATTTCATGCATAGAGGTATGCATAAAAGAATTATTATTTTAATATAAAAGTGTTTCTTTTATCATATTTGGATTTCATGCATAGAGGTATGCATAAAAGAATTATTATTTTAATATAAAAGTGTTTCTTTTATCATATTTGGATTTCATGCATAGAGGTATGCATAAAAGTTGATTATTTTATTATAAAAGTGTTTCTTTTATCATATTTGGATTTCATGCATAGAGGTATGCATAAAAGTTGATTATTTTATTATAAAGGTGTGACTTTTATCATATTTGGATTTCATGCATAGAGGTATGCATAAAAGTTGATTATTTTATTATAAAGGTGTGACTTTTATCATATTTGGATTTCATGCATAGAGGTATGCATAAAAGTTGATTATTTTATTATAAAGGTGTGACTTTTATCATATTTGGATTTCATGCATAGAGGTATGCATAAAAGTTGATTATTTTATTATAAAGGTGTGACTTTTATCATATTTGGATTTCATGCATAGAGGTATGCATAAAAGTTGATTATTTTATTATAAAGGTGTGACTTTTATCATATTTGGATTTCATGCAGAGGTATGCATAAAAGTTGATTATTTTATTATAAAGGTGTGAATTTTATCATATTTGGATTTCATGCATAGAGGTATGCATAAAAGTTGATTATTTTATTATAAAGGTGTGACTTTTATCATATTTGGATTTCATGCATAGAGGTATGCATAAAAGTTGATTATTTTATTATAAAGGTGTGACTTTTATCATATTTGGATTTCATGCATAGAGGTATGCATAAAAGTTGATTATTTTATTATAAAGGTGTGACTTTTATCATATTTGGATTTCATGCATAGAGGTATGCATAAAAGTTGATTATTTTATTATAAAGGTGTGACTTTTATCATATTGGATTTCATGTATAGAGGTATGCATAAAAGATATTCTTTTTATACTAAAAGTGTGATTTTCATCATAAATGGATTTTATGCATAACTTAGATGCATAAGAGAAATTCTTTTATTCTAAAAGTGTAATTCCTACCAAATTGAATTTATGCATAAGAAGATGCATAAAAGATTGATTTTTAAATTCAAAGTGTCATTCTCATCTAAATTGAATTTATGCATAGGAAGATGCATAAAAGAATGGAATTTCAATTCAAAAGTGTTATTCTCATCCAAATTGAATTTATGCATAGGAAGATGCATAAAAGATGGATTTTTAATTCAAAAGTGTCAATTCTCATCTAAATTGAGTTTATGCATAGGAAGATGCATAAGAGATGGAATTTTAATTCAAAAGTGTCATTTTCATTTAAAATGAATTTATGCATAGGAAGATGCATAAAAGATTGATTTTTAAATGAGATGTGATAATATGTGATAAGATGCGTATGGGAAGTGATAGGATGTGAGAAGAGGTGTATGAGATGTGATAAGATACGTATGGGAAGTGATAGGATGTGATAAGAGGTGTATGAGATGTGAAAAGATGTGATAAGATGTGTATGAGATGTGATAGGATATGATAAGAGGTGTATGAGATGTGTTAGAATGTGTTAAGATGAGTTAGGATGTGTTAAGATGTGTATGGGATGAGGTAGAGAGTGTATCTAATGGGATAAGATGTATATGGGATGTGTTAGGGCGAGAATGGATGTAGTATGGATGTATGGATGTAGATACGGATGTATGTATGTATGTGGATGTGGATGTATGAATGAGGATGTGAAAATGGATGTATGTATGTAGATGTGGATGTATGGATGTGAATGTGAATGAAGATGTGGATGTGGATGTATGGATGTAGATTCGGATGTAGATGTATGTATGTGAATGTGGATATATGAATGAGGATGTGAAAATAGATGTATGTATGTAGATGCGTATGTATGAATGTGAAATTGGATGTATGTATAATGTGGATGTATGAATGAGGATGTGAAAATAGATGTATGTAAGATCCCTGTTCCCACCGAGCAACAGATTCGGAAAACTAGCAGCGAAAGTAGCACTTCTCGCGCGGGACAGGGGTCCCACATTCGGGGCCTCACCCACGGATATCCGGATAAGAGACTAATCCGTCGGTTGTTCCAAAACCGAACCCGGAAAAACTTCCTTTATCGGAAAGCACGGGCGATTCCACCAGGATAACTTTTTACTCTAACGTAGTCAAGATGATTTCTAATCGAGCTGATCCAATTACATCTATAAGATACTTGGTCAGATCAAGGGAGAAACTTGCACTTGGATCATTGGGATCAACGCTTTTTTCCCCATTCAAGAGGCACAGCCGTTGATTCCTATCCATAGAACAGTTACTGTCCGAGATTTATTTTATCTATCGTAAAAACAAAAGTTTGAGTCTCGATTTACGGATCCATCAGTCCAGCCTAACCCCATCCGATCCCATGGGTTAGCCAACCGCCCAACCACTGTAGTGATGGGATCCAATTAAGAATTTGGTTAGGTTTTGTCCCGGGTACCAAGGAAAAGAGTTCCAAGACCCCCTAGCCGGATGTTCATGCAAAAATAAAACTAGTCACACCACTCACACACCCAATATGAAATTGCCTTTTTCACAGATTCAACCAGTTTAAAACAATCCTTTAATAAAACCATAGTATCACTGATCACCATCTTCCAATTTATCCAGTTGATTCTTAATTTTCCCATCATTCCTTCATCAGAGTATCTATGGCATCATTGGCAACTAGGACGCTCACCACCTGTCCACTCAGGGGCCGTTTCCTAATCCCTAGCCCATAATACTCGGCAATATAATCACTTATCAAGATGGACTCTCGTTGAAGATCAGCAAGATCAACCAACAGATCCATATAAAGAGCCATGGACTCATCCATTGAAGACCAGCAAGGTCAATCAACCAGATCCATGCCCGATTTCAGAAAACAACTCCAACTCTGTTCCAATATCTTCCTCAACGCACGCGTGTGTATCCTAGGCGACCCAGAGCCCGAGCACTGTATGGTCAGCACCCTCTAGGATCCTTCGCAGGTGACCTAGCGCTTCACTCATAGGCCGCTTCCTTGGCCCCTCATCCACCGTACCGGAAGCTCACCATTTTAATCGCACCGAGGCTGGTCAAGACCTCGGACGACCTTGCTACGCGAGACGTCCTTCATTGACTCTCGGTCAGCAGTTGCAACTTTATCATCACGACCTTAATCACAAGACGGCCAAAATGCTCCCCCCAGCATTCTTGACATAAAACAATCATTTACAAATAGCATTTACAAACAGTTTACAAATATAGTTTCTATATTAACTCTCATTTTTCCGCATTATCCCTCATCAACCCACCTTACTTATTCCACATTCCATATCCACATTCACATCCATACATCCACATCTACATGCATACATTCATATCTACATGCATACATCCACAACTCCATGCATACATCCACATCCACATTCACATTCACATCCATACATTTACATCTACATGCATACATCCACCTCCACATTCACATCCACATCTATACATCTACATCTACATCTATACGTCTATACATCTACATCTACATGCATACATCCACAACTCCATTCACATCCACATCTATACATCTACATCCATACATCCACATCTCCATTCACATCCCCATCTATACATCTACATCTACATGCATACATCCACATCTCCATTCACATCCACATCTATACATCTACATGCATACATCCACATCTCCATTCACATCCACATCTATACATCTACATCTACATGCATACATCCACATCTCCATTCACCTCCACATCTATACATCTACATGCATACATCCACATCTCCATTCACATCTCCATCTATACATCTACATGCATACATCCACATCTCCATTCACATCCCTATCTATACATCTACATCTCCATGCATACATCTACATCTACATGCATACATCTACATCTCCATTCACATCTATATCTATACATCTACATCTACATGCATACATCCACATCTCCATTCACATCTACATCTATACATCTACATCTACATGCATACATCCACATCTCCATTCACATCTACATCTATACTTCTACATGCATACATCCACATCTCCATTCACATCCCTATCTATACATCTACATCTCCATGCATACATCTACATCTACATGCATACATCTACATCTCCATTCACATCTATATCTATACATCTACATCTACATGCATACATCCACATCTCCATTCACATCTACATCTATACATCTACATCTACATGCATACATCCACATCTCCATTCACATCTACATCTATACATCTACATCTACATGCATCCATCCACACCTCCATTTACATCCTCATCTATACATCTACTTCTACATGCATACATCCACATCTCCATGCATACATCCACCTCCACATTCACACTCACATCTATACATCTACATCTACATGCAAACATCCACATCTCCATGCATAATAAAATTCTTTTAATTAATCTAGGATGATAGTTCCTAGAATATGGTAGGAAGTCCTCTTTTTATGCTATGAATGAAATTATTTTATGCGTAATTTCTATAAAAATTTTGCCATAGCTCTGCTCTATGACTGATAAATCTCAATTTTTTCTAAGGGATAAGGTTTATCATTAAGAAAATAATTAGAATGGTCTCTAATTGGATCATCAATCCATAATGAATTGAATCATCGATGTACATAAACTAAAAGCATAGAAAAAAAACCATTAATTTGGCCTCAAGCATAGCTTAATCTTGGATTAAGGAAAAGCCTTATGGAAAGCTTCATTTAGATTGAAAAGGGTCATGAGTATGACCATTTCTTAAGTGAGAGAGAGAAAGACCATTAGAATTAAATATAAATAGAATTTTATGTAATTCTTTACTATCATTAATTAATTAACTTCAATAGCATTTCAAAAACCATATCAATTAAGCTTCTCAAGCTTGAGAGGGGTTGAGAAGAGAGAATCATTGAGAAATTATAGAAAAGATCAAAATTCACTATACTTATCTTATAATTTGCTTGATTCTTTGATCACGGTAGAGGCCCCCAACCAATCAAGTGGTTTAGTATGTTGATGAAGCCACCAATGGGGATTGAAGAAAGAGAGAAGTATCAAAAACTAGTGAATTATTAAAGCATTCACAGTTCTTGGCTTAGGTAGAGTAGAGTAACAATGCATAAGACACTATATCTTTTTCAACAAGGGAAGGATTCTATTTATAGGAAAAATTGAGCTCCTAACCAAACAAACTGATTCTAGAATTTTCCAAGTCAGTTTGGTTGAATTTGCACTAGATTTGGACCTAGTTTGGTTACTTTTTGATTCGATTTGGTTCCATTTTGATTTGGTTTGGTTCAAGAGATATGAGAGATAAAAATATCACATTATTTTTGAGTTTAAAACTCATTCAAGCGTGTGAAATATGCACCTCCTTTAAAGAACTCCCCTTCCTTACATATGTGTCAAAATTTTATTGTTCATAGTTTTTTACTAATAAACCTTGTACATTTTCAACTCATCTTATGTGAAATATGCACCTTCTTTAAAGAACTCCCCTTCCTTACATATGTGTCAAAATTTTATTGTTCATAGTTTTTTACTAATAAATCTTGTACATTTTCAACTCTTCATCTTATGTGAGCATTTACTCATTTTTGGATACCCAAAATATCTCATATTTTTAATATTGCTCATAGTTTTTTACTAATAAAACTTGTACATTTTCAACTCTTCATCTTATGTGAGCATTTACTCATTTTTGGGTATCTTCTTTTACAATTTGGATTTATCTCCTCCCTACACATGGATTGATGCTATTGGCCCATAGGAACCTTAATTGGACCATAATCCAAAAAATTTCTGAAAATCTAGACCCTTAGACTAAGGTCCCTTATACCCATTTCCAATTAATTCCAATTGCACATTGGAAAATTATTTTTGAATTTCTGTTTCAGGGGAACTTATTTTAATAAGATGAGTTATTTTTCTATCAAAAAATATTCATAATTTGAATATTCTCTCTCTAAAATAATTTTCTCACTCTAGGCTAAAACAGTTAGAAACAAGGTCTTTATATTTCTGAAGAGGGATTGATTACAGGGGAAGATACTAGACATCAAAAAGGGGGTTGGGGGAGGAATCTTACAATGTATGCATGTAGATGCATATGTATGAATGTGAAATTGGATGTATAATGTGGACGTACGAACATGGATATGTATGTAGAATAATGAATGTGAATGTGTATGTGAAATAATGTGTAGTCTATATGAGTGAATGGATGAGAATGAGTACACATTGAATGGAATAGGGAATAAGTAATATGGTTCGAGAGTGGATAATGTGGAAAGACGAGAGTTCGTTATAGAAACTGTATTTTGTGACTGTTTGTAAATGACTGTTTTATGTCAAGAATGCTGGGGAAGCATTTTGACCGTCTTGAGGATTAAGGTCATGAAGACCGAACTGATAAAGTTGCAACTGCTGACGGAGAGTCAATGGAAGACGTCTCGCGTAGCAAGGTCGATCTGAAAAGATGCAGGGGAGAAGAGAGCTTGAGCTCTTGCAAGCACACACACACACTCACAAAACCCTAATAGAGAACACACAAGGTGAGAGGCTAAAAATCTTCTTCTTCTCTACTCAACACTCAACACACCATATACAAGATAAGAGTACACACAATATGAAAGGTACTCAACCAAATACATACACGGGTTCTCTATAATGTGAACCCGACTAAATGAGCTGGCGCTATAACTATGCCAGTCTCTAGAATGGCTGTCACACAGCCTGTCATCCCACTGGCCGCATATCTCCCATGATCTCACCAACCATGCCAGTGGTGTAAGTGTGGGGCCTATCCCCCAGGCGGGTCATCAGTGGGCCACCGCCTCACTAGACGAGCTCGATATCTCAACACTCCCCCTCGAGCTCAACTCCATCTCATGTACACCAAGCGAAGCCCTGAATCTGCGGAGCTTCTCTGTACCCAATGCTTTGGTGAAGATGTCAGCTACCTGATCCTCTGTGCTGACATAAACAAGGTCAAGGTCTCCTGCCAAGACCTTCTCTCTGACGAAGTGGTAGTGGACCTCTATGTGCTTCGTACGAGCATGAAAGACTGGGTTCCTGGCCAACTGTATACTGCTAATGTTGTCACAGAAAATGACAACTTGTCTATCCACTGATAGACCCAAATCTGCAAGTAGCTTTCTCAACCAAGCTACCTCACATGCTGCCATAGCAGCTCCTCTGTACTCGGCCTCTGTACTCGATAGAGCAACCGTAGGCTGCTTCTTGCTGCTCCAAGTCACAACAGCACTCCCCAAAGAAAACATGAATCCACTGGTAGATCTTCTATCTGAGATACTGTAAGATTCCTCTCCCAACCCCCTTTTTGATGTCTAGTATCTTCCCCTGTAATCAATCCCTCTTCAGAAATATAAAGACCTTGTTTCTAACTGTTTTAGCCTAGAGAGAGAAAATTATTCTAGAGAGAGAATATTCAGATTATGAATATTTTTGGATAGAAAAATAACTCATCTTATTAAAATAAGTTCCCCTGAAACAGAAATTCAAAAAGAATTTTCCAATGTGCAATTGGAGTTAATTGGAAATAGGTATAAAGAACCTTAGTCTAAGGGTTTAGATTTTCAAAAATTTTTGGATTATGGTCCAATTAAGGTTCCTATGGGCCAATAGCATCAATCCATGTGTAGAGAGGAGATAAATCCAAATTGTAAAAGAAGATACCCAAAAATGAGTAAATGCTCACATAAGATGAAGAGTTGAAAATGTACAAGGTTTATTAGTAAATAAACACATATGTAAGGAAGGGGAGTTCTTTAAAGGAGGTGCATATTTCACATAAGATGAAGAGTTGAAAATGTACAAGGTTTATTAGTAAATAAACACATACGTAAGGAAGGGGAGTTCTTTAAAGGAGGTGCATATTTCACATAAGATGAAGAGTTGAAAATGTACAAGGTTTATTAGTAAATAAACACATATGTAAGGAAGGGGAGTTCTTTAAAGGAGGTGCATATTTCACATAAGATGAAGAGTTGAAAATGTACAAGGCTTATTAGTAAAAAAAAAACTATGACACATATGTAAGGAAGAGTAGTTCTTTAAAGGAGGTGCATATTTCACATAAGATGAAGAGTTGAAAATGTACAAGGTTTATTAGTAAAAAACTATGAGCAATATTAAAATGATTCCATTATGACACATATGTAAGGAAGGGGAATTCTTTAAAGGAGGTGCATATTTCACATGCTTGAATGAGTTTTAAACTCATAAAAATTAAGATATTTCATCTCTCCTCTCTCCTCATTCAAGTCTAGTTCCAAAAAGTTAGCTTAATTGACCTAAAAATGGTCATAAAGTGACCAAACTGACTTGGAAAATTCTAGAATCAGTTTGTTTGGTTAGGAGCTCAAATTTTCCTATAAATAGAAGCCTCCCCTTGTTGCAAAACATATAGTGTCTTATGCTTTGTTACTCTACTCCACCTAAGCCAAAATATATAGTGTCTTATGCTTGTTACTCTACTCCACCTAAGCCAAAATATATAGTGTCTTATGCTTTGTTACTCTACTCCACCTAAGCCTAATTAGATAGTGTCTTATGCTTTGTTACTCTACTCCACCTAAGCCAAATTAGATAGTGTCTTATGCCTTGTTACTCTACTCCACCTAAGCCAAAATATAGAGTGTCTTATGCATTGTTACTCTACTCTACCTAAGCCAAGAACTGTGAATTCTTTAATAATTCACTAGTTTTTGATACTTCTCTCTTCTTCAATCCCCATTGGTGGCTCCATCAACATACTAAACCAATTGATTGGTTGGGGGCCTCTACCGTGAATAAAGAATCAAGCAAATTATAAGGTAAGTATATTGAATTTTGATCTTTTCTATAATTACTCAATGATTCTCTCTTCTCAACCCCTCTCAAGCTTGAGAAGTTTAATTGGTATGGTTTTTTAAATGCTATTGAAGTTAATTGGTGAATAGTAGTGAAGAGTTACATAATTTAATAAATGCTATAGAAGTTAATTTCCATTTATATTTAAATTCTAATGGTTTTTATGTAATTTCTCTCTCTCACTCAAGAAATGGTCATACTCATGACCCATTCTCAATCCAAATGAAGCTTTTCATAAAGCTTTTCCTTAATCCAAGATTAAGCTATGCTTGAGGCCAAATTAATGGCTTTTTTCTATGCTTTTAGTTTATGTATGTTGATGATTCAATCCATTAGGGATTGATGATCCAATTAGAGACCATTCTAATTATTTTCTTAATGTTCCAATTAGAGACCATTATGGATTGATGATCCAATTAGAGACCATTCTAATTATTTTATTAATGATCCAATTAGAGACCATTACGGATTGATGATCCAATTAGAGACCATTCTAATTATTTCTTTAATGATAAGCCTTATCCCTTAGAAAAAAATTGAGATTTATCAGTCATAGTAGCGGAACTATGGCAAAATTTTTATAGAAATTACGCATAAAATAATTTCATTCAAAGCCTAAAAAGAGGACTTCCTACCATATCCTAGGAACTATCATCCTAGATTAATTAAAAGAATATTATTATGCATGGAGATATGGATGTTTGCATGTAGATGTAGAGGTATGGATGTGAGTGTGAATGTGGAGGTGGATGTATGCATGTAGATGTAGATGTATAGATGTAGATGTGGATGTGGAGGTGGGTGGATGCATGTAGATGTAGATGTATAGATGTAGGTGAGAATGGAGATGTGGATGTATACATGTAGATGTAGACGTATAGATGTAGATGTGAATAGAGATGTGGATGTATACATGTAGATGTAGACGTATAGATGTAGATGTGAATAGAGATGTGGATGTATACATGTAGATGTAGATGTATAGATGTAGATGGGAATGGAGATGTGGATGTATACATGTAGATGTAGATGTATAGATGTAGAGGTGAATGGAGATGTGGATGTATGCATGTAGATGTAGGTATATAGACGTAGATGTGGATGTAGAGGTGGATGTATGTATGTAGATGTAGATGTATAGATGTGGATGTGAATGTGGAGTGGATGTATGCATGTAGATGTAGATGTATGGAGGTGAATGTGAATGTGGATGTGGATGTATGCATAGGGATGTAGATGTATGCATGTAGATGTGAATGTATGCATATAGTTGTGGATGTATGGATGTGAATATACGATTGTGATGTGAGGGAATCTGAAGTGATGAGATGGAAATGATGTGATGGGGTGAGTATACATATAAATGGAATATGGAATAAGTAATATAGATTGAGGAGGGATAATGTGGAAAAATGAAAGTTAAAATAGAAATTGTATTGTAAACTGTTTGTAAATGCTGTTTGTAAATGATTGTTTTATGTCAAGAATGCTGGGGGGAGCATTTTGACCGTCTTGTGATTAAGGTCGTGATGAGAAAGTTGCAACTGCTGACGGGGAGTCAATGAAGGACGTCTCGCGTAGCAAGGTCGGCCGAGGTCTTGACCAGCCTCGGTGCGATTAAAATGGTGAGCTTCCGGTACGGTGGATGAGGGGCCAAGGAAGCGGCCTATGCGTGAAGCGCTAGGTTACCTGCGAAGGATCCTAGAGGGTGCTAACCATACGGTGCTCGGGCTCTGGGTCGCCTAGGATACCCACGCGTGTGTCGAGGAAGATATTGGAACAGAGTTGGAGTTGTTTTCTGAAATCGAGCATGGATCTGGTTGATTGACCTTGCTGGTCTTCAATGGATGAGTCCATGGCTCCTTATATGGATCTGTTGGTTGATCTTGCTGATCTTCAACGAGAGTCCATCTTGTTAAGTGATTATATTGCCAAGTATTATGGGCTAGGAACTATCGAAACGGCTCCTGAGCGTTCTAGTTGCCAATGATGCCATAGATACTCTGATGAAGGAATGATGGGAAATTAAGAATCAATTGGATAAATTGGAAGATGGTGATCAATGATACTATGGTTTTATTAAAGGATTGTTTTAAACTGGTTGAATCTGGTTGAAAAAGGAAATTTCATATTGGGTGTGTGAGTGGTGTGACTAGTTTTATTTTGCATGAACATCCGGCTAGGGGGCCTTGAAACTCTTTTCCTTGGTACCCGGGACAAAACCTAACCAAATTAAAAATTGGATCCCATCACTACAGTGGTTGGGCGGTTGGCTAACCCATGGGACTGGATGGGGTTAGGCTGGACTGATGGATCCATAAATCGAGACTCAAACTTTTATTTTTACGATAGAAAAAAAAAATAAATCCCGGACAGAAACTGTTCTATGGATAGGAATCAACGGCTGTGCCTCTTGAATGGGGAAAAAAGCGTTGATCCCAATGATCCAAGTGCAAGTTTCTTCCTTGAACTGACTAAGTATCTTATAGATGTAATCGGATCATCTCGATCAGAAATGATCTTGACTACGTTAGAGTAAAAAGTTATCCTGGTAGAATTGCCCGTGCTTTCCGGTAAAGGAAGTTTTTCCGGGTTCGGTTTTGGAACAACCGACGGATTAGTCTCTTATCCGGATATCCGTGGGCGAGGCCCCGAGTGTGGGACCCCTGTCCCGTGCAAGAAGCGCTACTTCTGCTACCAGTACCCCGAATCCGTTGCTCGGTGGGAACAGGGATCTTACAGTTGGTATCAGAGCATTTGGTTAATAAAGATCAACTGAGAAGACAAATATGTCAAAAATTTATCAAGAAACACAAAAAGGTTAATATTGTGTGATATAATTCATACAATTTGATATTCGTAATTTTGGTAATTGGGTCTTCAGATGGAAGTACCGCAATTATATAGAAACCCTGACTTGCTTGAGGCCTAGACATGATAGTATTTACCTTATAATTCCAAGGGCCGTGACTACCCGTATATACCGAGAGTATACTGCAGCTCTTTACTGACAGTATATACGAATAAATCTAAGACTTGAAATTATAAGCGTTAATGCTATCTAGATGATGATTTCGAATGTGATTGATATGATTTTTAATTCTGTTTGAGAATGAATGAATTGATTTGGATTCTGATTGAAAATGCTGATTGAAAAATGTTGATTTTTAAAAATTAGTTGAAATATAATGAAACCACAATGAGGGGGAATGGGACGAGTCCCTGTGATGATATTCATAACTAGAATGATGATAACGAATTCAGCAAATCACTATGAGATTAGTGGGTTGTGCTGTCAGATTGCTACTGTTAATACTTGACCGGTAGATCAAGTTAAGGGATGTCAAATTGAGAACTTGCTTGACTGAAATTTTCGTGTGGAGGAATGTTCCGAAGGAAACTTTTCGGTCTAATGGACCATTATCATGTTAAAGATATGAATGATATAATCTGAATGAATTGTTATTTAATGATGAGTTCTATATAAGGGATATTTATCCCAGTGTTCTGTTGGGTTGACCAGAATATAAGCAACCCCAGAATAAAAATTGGATCTTAAGAAAAAGAGTTATCCTCTACCTTGCGAGATGAGGACATCTCGCACTTTTTTAAGTGGGGTAGAATGTAAAATTTCTCCCCAGTTATTGAAGTATTCAAAAATAAGAATCTCCCTTCTGATCTTATAACTATTCTCTCTCTAATATATAAATTTTGACAGAATCATGAGACGAGGAAACCGTAGCCGTCAGCAGCAGCCAGACCCTATCCTTGAAGATAACGAACTTGACCCTGATGTTCGCAAGGCTCTTCATAGGACTCAGCCAGGACCCTTCAAAGGAGAAGGGGAGAACCTGGGTGAGACTGTGGAGAAATGGGTGGAAGCCATGGAAGAGTATTTTGACGTCACAGGTTATAATGAGCTGAGCAAAATGGCTCTTGGCCGGTTGAAAATAGTGGAAACAGCCAGGGTAGCATGGAGGAACCACTGTGACACCAACCGTTTGAATAGAAATACTCAATCTTGGAATGACCTAAAAACCTATTTGAGAAAGAGATTTTGTCCCCCTGGATTTTTGGAAACCAAAATGAACGAATTTTTAGAACTAAAGCAGGAGAACAAAACCATTGAAGAATATCACCAGGCCTTTGCTCTTCTACTCAAATACTCACCACCTCTAGACGAAGAACAGCTCATGGCCAGGTTCATTCGGGGAATGAACGAACCCTTAGACACATTGGTCAAAAATGCCAAACCAGTGTCCATGGCTGAAGCAGTAAATATGGCAAAGGATTTTGCCAAGGCCTTTGTAGTAAAGGTCCCGCCAAAGCCTGCACCCTCTAACTTTAAAAGATTCCAAGCCCAGGAAGGTACTTCAAACTTTCCACCCCCAAAGAGGCAGCAAGGACCAATTCAGAATCAAGATGCAGGAAGATTCCAAAGTGAAGGAAGATCCTTCCCCCAGAATACTTTCTCAGGAGGACCATCTATTTTAAGGATGCAGAACAATGAGACCAGAAGTGAGAACCGGTGTTTTGGATGCCAAGGTTTTGGTCATCAGTTAAAAGACTGCCCAACTCCTGCCATGTCAAGGGGACAGGGAAGTCTAGGACCCCGAATTCAGAGACCAATTCCTTCATACCAGTCTAATCAGGGTCCGTCTCGCCCAAGCCAGGATAACCCCAGAAGAACTCCAAATCAACCATCTGGCTCTACCCAGAGTAACCTCAGAACTCCTTTCCAGAATAGGGACAACCAAAGAGAAAGAATTCCACCTCAGACTGCAGCAGCTAGAGCAGTCACAATTGCAGAAGAAGTAGAAGAGGAAAGAAGGGCAGATCCTTACTGCAATTGAAAAAAAAAAAAAAACCAAGGGCTTAATCGACAATTCTCAAGTCATCCATAATCCAGCAGAATACCAGGGAAAAATCGACCGTCCACTTCCAAGGCGTAACGTTGAATGTGATTGAAGAAGAAAAAGATGATGAAAGAGAGCATACTCCACCTGCGAGATGAGGACATCTCGCGTTTTTTAAGTGGGGTAGAATGTAAGATTCCTCTCCCAACCCCCTTTTTGATGTCTAGTATCTTCCCCTGTAATCAATCCCTCTTCAGAAATATAAAGACCTTGTTTCTAACTGTTTTAGCCTAGAGAGAGAAAATTATTCTAGAGAGAGAATATTCAGATTATGAATATTTTTGGATAGAAAAATAACTCATCTTATTAAAATAAGTTCCCCTGAAACAGAAATTCAAAAAGAATTTTCCAATGTGCAATTGGAGTTAATTGGAAATAGGTATAAAGAACCTTAGTCTAAGGGTTTAGATTTTCAAAAATTTTTGGATTATGGTCCAATTAAGGTTCCTATGGGCCAATAGCATCAATCCATGTGTAGAGAGGAGATAAATCCAAATTGTAAAAGAAGATACCCAAAAATGAGTAAATGCTCACATAAGATGAAGAGTTGAAAATGTACAAGGTTTATTAGTAAATAAACACATATGTAAGGAAGGGGAGTTCTTTAAAGGAGGTGCATATTTCACATAAGATGAAGAGTTGAAAATGTACAAGGTTTATTAGTAAATAAACACATATGTAAGGAAGGGGAGTTCTTTAAAGGAGGTGCATATTTCACATAAGATGAAGAGTTGAAAATATACAAGGTTTATTAGTAAATAAACACATATGTAAGGAAGGGGAGTTCTTTAAAGGAGGTGCATATTTCACATAAGATGAAGAGTTGAAAATGTACAAGGTTTATTAGTAAAAAAAAAACTATGACACATATGTAAGGAAGAGTAGTTCTTTAAAGGAGGTGCATATTTCACATAAGATGAAGAGTTGAAAATGTAAAAGGTTTATTAGTAAAAAACTATGAGCAATATTAAAATGATTCCATTATGACACATATGTAAGGAAGGGGAATTCTTTAAAGGAGGTGCATATTTCACATGCTTGAATGAGTTTTAAACTCATAAAAATTAAGATATTTCATCTCTCCTCTCTCCTCATTCAAGTCTAGTTCCAAAAAGTTAGCTTAATTGACCTAAAAATGGTCAAAAAGTGACCAAACTGACTTGGAAAATTCTAGAATCAGTTTGTTTGGTTAGGAGCTCAAATTTTCCTATAAATAGAAGCCTCCCCTTGTTGCAAAACATATAGTGTCTTATGCTTTGTTACTCTACTCCACCTAAGCCAAAATATATAGTGTCTTATGCTTGTTACTCTACTCCACCTAAGCCTAATTAGATAGTGTCTTATGCTTTGTTACTCTACTCCACCTAAGCCTAATTAGATAGTGTCTTATGCTTTGTTACTCTACTCCACCTAAGCCAAATTAGATAGTGTCTTATGCCTTGTTACTCTACTCCACCTAAGCCAAAATATAGAGTGTCTTATGCATTGTTACTCTACTCTACCTAAGTCAAGAACTGTGAATTCTTTAATAATTCACTAGTTTTTGATACTTCTCTCTTCTTCAATCCCCATTGGTGGCTCCATCAACATACTAAACCAATTGATTGGTTGGGGGCCTCTACCGTGAATAAAGAATCAAGCAAATTATAAGGTAAGTATATTGAATTTTGATCTTTTCTATAATTACTCAATGATTCTCTCTTCTCAACCCCTCTCAAGCTTGAGAAGTTTAATTGGTATGGTTTTTTAAATGCTATTGAAGTTAATTGGTGAATAGTAGTGAAGAGTTACATAATTTAATAAATGCTATAGAAGTTAATTTCCATTTATATTTAAATTCTAATGGTTTTTATGTAATTTCTCTCTCTCACTCAAGAAATGGTCATACTCATGACCCATTCTCAATCCAAATGAAGCTTTTCATAAAGCTTTTCCTTAATCCAAGATTAAGCTATGCTTGAGGCCAAATTAATGGCTTTTTTCTATGCTTTTAGTTTATGTATGTTGATGATTCAATCCATTAGGGATTGATGATCCAATTAGAGACCATTCTAATTATTTTCTTAATGTTCCAATTAGAGACCATTATGGATTGATGATCCAATTAGAGACCATTCTAATTATTTTATTAATGATCCAATTAGAGACCATTACGGATTGATGATCCAATTAGAGACCATTCTAATTATTTCTTTAATGATAAGCCTTATCCCTTAGAAAAAAATTGAGATTTATCAGTCATAGTAGCGGAACTATGGCAAAATTTTTATAGAAATTACGCATAAAATAATTTCATTCAAAGCCTAAAAAGAGGACTTCCTACCATATCCTAGGAACTATCATCCTAGATTAATTAAAAGAATATTATTATGCATGGAGATATGGATGTTTGCATGTAGATGTAGAGGTATGGATGTGAGTGTGAATGTGGAGGTGGATGTATGCATGTAGATGTAGATGTATAGATGTAGATGTGGATGTGGAGGTGGGTGGATGCATGTAGATGTAGATGTATAGATGTAGGTGAGAATGGAGATGTGGATGTATACATGTAGATGTAGACGTATAGATGTAGATGTGAATAGAGATGTGGATGTATACATGTAGATGTAGACGTATAGATGTAGATGTGAATAGAGATGTGGATGTATACATGTAGATGTAGATGTATAGATGTAGATGGGAATGGAGATGTGGATGTATGCATGTAGATGTAGATGTATAGATGTAGAGGTGAATGGAGATGTGGATGTATGCATGTAGATGTAGGTATATAGACGTAGATGTGGATGTAGAGGTGGATGTATGCATGTAGATGTAGATGTATAGATGTGGATGTGAATGTGGAGTGGATGTATGCATGTAGATGTAGATGTATGGAGGTGAATGTGAATGTGGATGTGGATGTATGCATAGGGATGTAGATGTATGCATGTAGATGTGAATGTATGCATATAGTTGTGGATGTATGGATGTGAATATACGATTGTGATGTGAGGGAATCTGAAGTGATGAGATGGAAATGATGTGATGGGGTGAGTATACATATAAATGGAATATGGAATAAGTAATATAGATTGAGGAGGGATAATGTGGAAAAATGAAAGTTAAAATAGAAATTGTATTGTAAACTGTTTGTAAATGCTGTTTGTAAATGATTGTTTTATGTCAAGAATGCTGGGGGGAGCATTTTGACCGTCTTGTGATTAAGGTCGTGATGAGAAAGTTGCAACTGCTGACGGGGAGTCAATGAAGGACGTCTCGCGTAGCAAGGTCGGCCGAGGTCTTGACCAGCCTCGGTGCGATTAAAATGGTGAGCTTCCGGTACGGTGGATGAGGGGCCAAGGAAGCGGCCTATGCGTGAAGCGCTAGGTTACCTGCGAAGGATCCTAGAGGGTGCTGACCATACGCTGCTCGGGCTCTGGGTCGCCTAGGATACCCACGCGTGCGTCGAGGAAGATATTGGAACAGAGTTGGAGTTGTTTTCTGAAATCGAGCATGGATTTGGTTGATTGACCTTGCTGGTCTTCAATGGATGAGTCCATGGCTCCTTATATGGATCTGTTGGTTGATCTTGCTGATCTTCAACGAGAGTCCATCTTGTTAAGTGATTATATTGCCAAGTATTATGGGCTAGGAACTATCGAAACGGCTCCTGAGCGTTCTAGTTGCCAATGATGCCATAGATACTCTGATGAAGGAATGATGGGAAATTAAGAATCAATTGGATAAATTGGAAGATGGTGATCAATGATACTATGGTTTTATTAAAGGATTGTTTTAAACTGGTTGAATCTGGTTGAAAAAGGAAATTTCATATTGGGTGTGTGAGTGGTGTGACTAGTTTTATTTTGCATGAACATCCGGCTAGGGGGCCTTGGAACTCTTTTCCTTGGTACCCGGGACAAAACCTAACCAAATTAAAAATTGGATCCCATCACTACAGTGGTTGGGTGGTTGGCTAACCCATGGGACTGGATGGGGTTAGGCTGGACTGATGGATCCGTAAATCGAGACTCAAACTTTTATTTTTACGATAGAAAAAAATAAATAAATCCCGGACAGAAACTGTTCTATGGATAGGAATCAACGGCTGTGCCTCTTGAATGGGGAAAAAAGCGTTGATCCCAATGATCCAAGTGCAAGTTTCTTCCTTGAACTGACTAAGTATCTTATAGATGTAATCGGATCATCTCGATCAGAAATGATCTTGACTACGTTAGAGTAAAAAGTTATCCTGGTGGAATTGCCCGTGCTTTCCGGTAAAGGAAGTTTTTCCGGGTTCGGTTTTGGAACAACCGACGGATTAGTCTCTTATCCGGATATCCGTGGGCGAGGCCCCGAGTGTGGGACCCCTGTCCCGTGCAAGAAGCGCTACTTCCGCTGCCAGTACCCCGAATCCGTTGCTCGGTGGGAACAGGGATCTTACAGATACTACCAGCCCAATCAGCATCTGTGTACCCATGTACACATATCTCTGTCCCAGTCTCATAGAATAGTCCACAATGCAAAGTAGACTTCACATACCTCAGTATGCGTCTGCGGTTTCCATGGAAGCTGCATAAACTGACTCACCAACCCAACAGCATAGCTCAAATCTGGTCTGGTGATCGTCATGTAGATCAAACTTCCTACTATGCTCCTGTACATAGTAGGATCCTCCAAGATCTCTCTTGAATCTGCACTCAACTTGCCATTCTGATCCAATGGCACAGAGATAGGCTTACAGCCTGTCATACCATACTTGGACAACATGTCCAAGCCATACTGTCTCTGCAGTAATCCAATACCATGTGGTGACCTAATCACCTCAATGCCCAAGAAATATCTGAGCTCCCCCAGATCCTTCATCTCGAACTTCTGTCTAAGCAAGATCTTTACATAAAAGATCTCTGCATCATGGTCCCCCGTAATGATCAAGTCATCTACATAGATGACAACAAGCACAACTCCTCTATCACCATGTCTCACATACAGCGAGAAATCTGCATTGGCTACATGAAAGCCAATAGTGACAAGATATTCAAAAATCTTGTCAGACCATGATCTTGGTGCTTGCTTTAAGCCATACAAGGCTTTCTTCAACCTGCAAACATGCTCGGGGTGACCCTCATCCTCATAACCAGGTGGCTGCAACATATACACCTCTTCTTGCAAATCCCCATGCAAGAATGCATTCTTTACATCCATCTGATGTAAAGACCATTGCTTTGACGCAGCCACTGCTATCACAACTCTCACCGTTGCCATCTTGGCAACTGGGCTTAAAGTTTCCTCATAATCAATCCCATATGTCTGCGCATATCCTTTGGCTACCAATCTAGCCTTGTACCTGTTTATGCTTCCATCACTGTTATGTTTTACTTTGTACACCCACTTGCATCCAATAGCTTTCTTGCCTTCAGGCAATTGCACTAAATCCCAAGTTTCATTTCCATATAGTGCATCCATCTCCTCATCCATAGCTTTCTCCCAACACACATTTCCAACAACCTCATCAATGCATGTGGGCTCAACAACCTGCACAACCTTTGCCATATATGCATAGTGATGTGCCACATAGCCATCATATGTAAATCTCTGCACAGGGTTCTTCACTCTCCCTGATCTTCGTAGCTTTTCATTCATGGCTTCCATAGCCTTCTTTACACCAGGTGTTCTCATAGCTGGAATCCCAAGCTCCTCATCAAGGCTCATATCTGAGCCACTAGACTCTCCATCAACATGAGAATGCCCTGCAGAAATGTCAGGCATACCAAGGGGCTCAACCACTTTCTCTTTTCCTTTACGTGATGTAGTAATCACATTTGCAGGACTGGTATTATGACGAAGCCTGCCACTCCATGGTCTATCAACAGACCCACTAGATGAGGACTCTCCTGGTCCACTCAAAGACTGTGATTGTTGACCTGCATTCTGTGCAACCACACTTCCACTCACATCAGCCCCAACAGCTTCTTTTTCAGCAACATACCAGCTGCTCATCTCATCAAACACAACATCCCTGCTTACCCTCAGCTCACGTGTAGCAGGGTTATAACACCTGTATCCCTTTTGCTCAAGGGAATATCCAATAAACACACATTTTTCAGCTTTCGGGTCCAGCTTAGTTCTAAGCTCATCTGGCACATGCACATATCCAATGCATCCAAAGACTTTCAGATGAGACAAATCTGGTTTTCTGCCAGTAAACCTCTCCTCTGGAGTTACATCATGTATGGCTGCAGTTGGAGTCCTGTTCATGATGTATACTGCTGTAGAAACAGCCTCAGCCCAATAGCAATGCGGCATATTCTTCTCTTCCATCAATGCTCGCGCAATCTCAGCAATGTGCCTGTTTTTCCGCTCAGCAACTCCATTTTGCTGCGGAGTGTATCTGCATGTATACTGTCTCCGAATACCATTCTTCTTCAAATATTCAGAGAACTCATTGGAGAAGTACTCTCCCCCTCCATCTGACCTTAGGCACTTTACATATTTCCCTGTTTGCTTTTCAACCAAAACTCTGAAATTCTGAAAGTGAGTGAACACCTCACTCTTCTCCTTCATGAAATATACCCACACTTTCCTTGTGTGGTCATCAATGAAAGTCACATAATACCTACAGCCTCCCATAGATATGGTCTTCGTAGGACCCCATACATCTGAATGCACAACATCTAGTGCATTTCTGCTCACATATCTGTTATGTGGAAACACATGCTTTGTTTGCTTCCCAAATTGGCATGCTTCATAGATTTTATGCATACCTTCCACTTTAAATTTTGGCAGCCCTATCACAATTCCTTTTGTCTGCATAGACTTCAATCTCTGCACATTCACATGTCCAATTCTTTTATGCCATATGTCTGTGTCTGCAACAATTCTTGAACCATTTGCAAACATCGCAGCACTCATCTCAGGCATGTCTATATCCAACGTAAACATTCTGCCCACTCTGTTGCCTTTTGCAACCAACCTGCACTTGTCTTTAAAATCTTCAACATAACATCCATCAGGGTTAAACCGAACCTGCAAACCCTGCTCAATCATCTGGCCAACTGAAACCAGATTCTTTGTTATGTTCGGTACATGAAGTACATCTGCAAGGTACTTCACTTTGCCATCCTGCATAGACAATGGCACATCTCCAATGTGGGCAATTGGATGAGCAGTGTCATCCCTTGTTTTCACAAAACCTGGTCTTTCCGAGTTTTTCATCTCCTTGAACCACTCCCCATGACTCGTCATGTGGTTCGAAGCGCCTGAATCCACATACCATACATTATCTTTTTGTGCTGCATCAACATTTTCAGACATGGCATTCACAACATGCTGCATAACAAACAACCTTTCATTATCCTCATTATTTCTGCTTGAGGATGCATAGTTGTTTTGCTGCACTTTCCCATTTTGCATGTCAGCCTGCTTCTTATAACATTCTGACTGCACATGTCCAGGCTTACCACAATAATAGCATTCACGTGCATCATTATATTGCCTTTGCCAATTTCCACGGCCTCTTTGACTCCCCCTGCCTCTGAATTTACCTCTTCCACCTGCGTGTTGTTGTTGTTGTTGTTGATTCTAGGACTGTTGTTGTTGTTGCTGCTGCTGGCTATAATTCTGATTATCTGTTCGGCCACCTCCTTGACCGCGTCCACGGCCTCCTCTACCTCGTCCTCTTCCTGAACTCGTGTAGAAGGCCTGTTGCTCTGAACTGTTTTTGCTTTGTGAAGACTGTTGGTCTTCACCCAAGTTCTTCTCTTCGATAATCAGCATAGACACCAAATCTGTAAAGTTGGGAATGTTTTCCCGAGTCTGAATAGACATCTTAAACGCCTTGTATTGTGGCCCGAGACCACGTAGACAGACTTCCACCTTGTCATCATCATCTACTGACACACCAATAGATGCAAGGGATTCCACAATACCCTTTATCTTCAACGCATAGTCATTCATAGACATGCTCTTTTTCTCCACAGTATGAAGTTCATTCTTCAATTGTATCTTACGTGCCTTGGTATTTGTTTCATAAAGCTTTACCAAGGTGTCCCACACCTCCTTGGGGGACTTGGTATCCTGAATGTGCCCAATCATGGTGTCCTGTATACTAATGGAAAGCCAATACATTACTTTCCTGGCTCCTTGGTTCCAGTCTTTAAACTCTTTCACATCTGCAGCAGTCGGATTTATATCCGGTATCTCCGGTGCCTCTTCATGCTCACCTTCTATGTAGTCCCAATAGCCTTTTCCCATCAGGAAATTCGTTAACCTGAACCTCCAAGCATGGAAGTTATTCTTATCTAGCTTCTCAGCCACAATCTGTGTTATGCCATCATTAGACATCTTGCCAAACACACAATTTTACCAGAAACTGCACTCTGGTTTTTCCTGCACAACTGCTGTATTTTCTGCACAGCGGTACTGCAGTCCACTCAAATGTCACAACCAGTGACCTCAATGTGCATACATACACCCAATGGCAACTGTAGACCTCTTTGCAGCACCCACAGTGTCTGTACAGTCAATCTGTCTTCCTGCAGTACTTAAAACACAGTTCTGCAGAGAATCGATGACTTACCCGCAGTGCTCGAAACTGCCTGCTTTCTGAAAAACGGAGGTCCAAACGCGCCCGAAACGCGTTTTCGGCCCGAAATTACAATCCGATAGGACTTTATTGTTGCCCTATAGCTTTACTCCCGCGAAGAAAGCTCCTCAATCAGAGACCGTTTGCCGGTGCCTCCCGTAGAGCTCCCAACAAGGGTGTAGTCACCAACACAATAGGGAAGAGTAGTTGAAGCTCTTACCCTCGTACCGCTTCCTGTGGTTCTCTTGCTTGCAACTCAGCCCTTAGCACGAACCAGGCTCTGATACCATGAAAAGATGCAGGGGGGAAGAGAGCTTGAGCTCTTGCAAGTACACACACACACTCACAAAACCCTAATAGAGAACACACAAGGTGAGAGGCTGAAAATCTTCTTCTTCTCTACTTAACACTCAACACACCATATACAAGATAAGAGTACACACAATATGAAATGTACTCAACCAAATACATACACGGGTTCTCTATAATGTGAACCCGACTAAATGAGCTGGCGTTATAACTATGCCAGTCTCTAGAATGGCTGTCACACAGCCTGTCATCCCACTGGCCGCATATCTCCCATGATCTCACCAACCATGCCAGTGGTGTAAGTGTGGGGCCTATCCCCCAGGCGGGTCATCAGTGTGACCACCGCCTCACTAGACGAGCTCGATATCTCAACACGATCGAGGTCTTGACCAACCTCGGTTCGATTTAAATGGTGAGCTTCCGGTACGGTGGATGAGGGACCAAGGAAGCGGCCTATGAGTGAAGCGCTAGGTCACCTGCGAGAAGGATCCTAGAGGGTGCTGACCATACGGTGCTCGGGCTCTGGGTCGCCGAAGATACCCACACGTGCGTCGTGGAAGATATTGGAACAAGGAGTAAGAGTTGTTTTCTGAAACCGGGCATGGATCTGGTTGATTGACCTTGCGGGTCCTCAACGGATGAGTCC
Organism: Cibotium barometz; assembly: GCF_041138505.1. Lineage (NCBI taxonomy): Eukaryota > Viridiplantae > Streptophyta > Polypodiopsida > Cyatheales > Cibotiaceae > Cibotium > Cibotium barometz. The sequence continues at coordinate 8,358,384 of NC_141070.1, forward strand.
ATGGCTCTTTTATATGGATATGTGGGTTGATCTTGCTGATCTTCCACGGAGATTCCATTCTATTATATGAATATATTGCCGGTTACTATGAGCTAGCATTTAGATGGGAAAAGAGAAATTCCTAGTATATTGAAATTATTGGATATTTTATTTAAATTCAAAAGATAAATTTTAGATAATTTTATCTTATCTATGAGAAATAATTAAATGGTAAAAGAGAAATTCCTATGACATTTGGAATTCAATGATTTAGATGGGAAAGGAGAAATTCCTAGTATATTGGAATTATTGGATATTTTATTTAAATTCAAAAGATCAATTTTAGATCAATTTATTTTATCTATGAGAAATATTTAAATGGTAAAAGAGGAATTCCTATGAAAATTGGAATTCAATCATTTAGATGGGAAAAGAGAAATTCCTAGCATTTTGAATTACTAGGGGTATTTTATTTTAGATGAATTTATTTTCTGACAAATATTTGATGATGAGAGGAATTTCCATGACATTGGAATGCAAATAATTAAATGCAAAAAGAGTAATTCCTATGACATTTAGAATTCAATCATTTAGATGGGAAAAGAGAAATTCCTAGCATATTGGATTTATTGGATATTTTATTTAAATTCAAAAGATGAATTTTATATAAATTTATTTTATCTATGAGAAATATGTAAATGGTAAAAGAGGAATTCCTATGACAATTGAAATTCAATCATTTAGATGGGAAAAGAGAATTTCCTAGCATATTCAACTAATGGGTATTTTTTTAGATGAATTTATTTTATGAGAAATATTTGATGATAAAAGAGGAATTCGCATGACATTGGAATGCAAATAATTAAATGTAAAAAGAGAAATTCCCATGGTATTTGAGATCCATGAAATCAAATGGGAAGAAGAGGAATTTTTAGTATAATTCAATTTATGATTATTCATCAAAAGTGAAAATATGGGTAGAATTGATTTTTGTGAATCCCATGAATTCTTATATTCAAAAGAGGAATATTGAATATAATTCAATTGTTGAGGAATTGAGAAGGAATATGAAAATAGTTGTCGAGAAAAAAATCTTTATCTAAGCCAAGCAATTGGCAGAAATTTAGAAAAAGTCCCATTATCCGTAGTATCAAAGTAGAAAAAGCTACTAAATGGGAATAGGATGTGGAATGTATGTGAACGAGATGCGATAGGATGTGAATAGATGTGATAAGATGTAAATGGGATGTGATAAGATGTAGATGGGATGTGATAGGATGTGGTGTAATGAAAATGAATGTGGATGAGATGTGAAGTAAATGGATGTGGATGTGAATGATGAGATGAGAATGAGAAGAGAGGATATGTGAAAGGGTGAGATGGGAAGTAAATGGATGTGGATGTGTATGTGATGAAAATGGATGTGAAGAATGGATGTGGATGTGTATGTGAAGAATGGATGTGGATGTGTATGTGAAAGAATGGATGTGGATGTGTATGTGAAAGAATGTGATGTGATGTAAAGAGATGTGGATGTGTATGTGAAAGAATGGATGTGGATGTGAATGTGCAAGAATGTGATGTGATGTAAAGGGATGTGGATTTGTATGTGAAAGAATGGATGTGGATGTGTATGTGAAAAAATGTGATGTGATGTGATATGAATATATGTGGATGTGAAGTGATAGATATGAATGTATGGATAGATGTGGGTAGTCGTACATGTGAATGGTTGGATGGATGTGGATGAATGAGATGAGATGTGTATGAATGAGACATGATGTGGATGTGATGTAATGTGGATGGGATGAATGAGATATGATGTGGATAGATGTGATGTGATGTAATGTGGATAGAATGTATGTGATGGGATGGTGATGAGAATGAATGTGATGGATATAAATGAATGTGATATGATATAAATGAATGTGATGGACGTGAATAGATATGATGTGATGTGAATCGGGATGTGAATGAATGAGATGTGATGTCATGTGAATCGGGATGTGAATGAATAATATGGGATGTGAAGTGAATGAATGAGATGTGATGTGAAATGAATAATATGGGATGTGAAGTGAATGAATGCGATGTGATGTGAAATAGATGTGATAGATAAGATGTAAATTGGGATAGATGTGAATGGATGATATGTGATATGAATAAATGTGATGTGATGTGATGTGAGGGGATAGATGTGAATGAATATGATGTGATGAGATGTGGATATGGGTAGATGTGATGTGATGTGATGTGAAAGGGGATAGATGTGAATGAATATGATGTGATGAGATGTGGATATGGGTAGATGTGAGTGGATGAGATCTGATGAGGATAAATGAGGAAAGATGTGATGCGATGGAAAATGATGTGATTGGATGAGAATGGGAATACATATGAAATGGATGTGAATTAAGTAATGTGGATTGATGTGAAACAATGTGGAAAGACGAGAAACTATATTTATGACCTGTTTTTAAATGACTGTTTTATATCAAGAGTACTGGGGAAGCATTTTGATCGTCTTGTGAATGAGGTCGCGGACACCTAAACTGATAAAGTTGCAATAGCTCGAGAGTCAACAGAGGACGTCTTGTGTAGCAAGGTTGACCGAGGTCTTGACCATCCTCAGTTCGATTTAAGTGGTGAGCTTCCGGTACGGCGGATGAGGGACCAAGGAAGCGGTCTATGAGTGAAGCGCTAGGTGACCTGCGACGAAGGATCCTAGAGGGTGGTGACCATACGATGCTCGGGCTCTCAATCACTGAAGATACCCACACATGCATCGAGGAAGATAATGGAACAAGGAGTTAGAGTTGTTTTCTGAAACCGGAAATGGATCTGGTTTATTGACCTTGTTTGCCCAAAACCGATGAGTCCATGGATCTTTTATATGGATCTATTGGTTGATCTTGCTAATCTTCAACGGAGATTCCAAGTGGAATTTTATAAGTGAATATATTTCCGCGTACTATCAGCTAAGAACTATTGAAAAGGCCCTTGAATGGACAGGTGGTGGAGCGTTCTAGTTACCAATGATGCCATAGGTACACCGATGAAGGAATGATTGGAAATGTGAATTCAACCGGATATTTTGGAGGATTATGATCAGTGACACTATGGTTTCATGAAATGGTTGTTTTAAAGACAGTTGAATCTGTGAAAAAGACAATTTCATATTGGGTGTGTAAGTGGTGTGACTAGTTTTAAGTTGCGTGAATATCCAGCTAGGGGGCTTGGGAACTCTTTTCCCTGGTACACGGGACAAAACCTAACCAAACTCCTAAGTGGATCCTATCACTACAGTGGTTGGGCCGTTGGCTAACCTATGGGACTGGATGGGGTTAGGCTGGATTGATGGATCCCTAAAATGAGACTCAATTCTGTTATGGTATGATAGATGAAGTAAATCCCGGATAAAAATTGTTCTATGGAAAAGAATCAACGGATGTGCCTCTCAATGAGGAAAAAAGCGTTGCTCTCTATGATCCAAGTGCAAGTTTCTTCCTTGATCTGACGGAGTGTCTTTGCAGGTTCGGTCGGATCACTTTGGTTAGTGATTGATGACCTTGACTATGTTAGAGTAAAAATATCCTGGAGGAATCGCCCGTGCTTTCTCGGTGAGGGAAGTTTTTTCGGGTTCGGTTTTGAAAGAACCAAGGGATCAATCTCTTGTTTGAATATTCGTGGGCTAGGCCTCGAGTGAGGGACCTTGCCCCGCGCAAGAAGTGCTACTTTCGCTGCTAGCACTCCCGAATCCGTTACATGGAGGGGGTAGGGATCTTTCAGCTGGTATCAGAACGAATTGGCTAAAGTAGATCAACCGAGAAGCCCAAAATGTCAAAAAATTATAAAGTAACAATAAAAAGTTAGAAATGTGTGATGAAATTCATACAAATTGATATTCAGACTGAAATTCATAAATTAGTAATTAGGTCTTTAGATGGAAGTACCGCAATTGCATGGAATCCCTGACTTGCTTCAGGCCCAGACATGATGGAATTTACCTTATAATTCCAAGGACTGTGACTACCCGTATATACCGAAAGTATAACTGCAGCTCTTTACTGGCAGTATGTACGACTAAATCTAAGACCTTGAAATTATAAGCAAAAATGCTATCCAGATGATGAATTCGAATGTGGTTGATATGATTTTAAAATTCTGGTTGAGAATTGATGAGATATGTGAACTATACCATGCAAGTATTATACTGAAATAATGATATTTTCTATTATCCTCTAAGACCTTGAAATTATAAGCAAAAATGCTATCCAGATGATGAATTCGAATGTGATATGATTTTAAAATTCTGGTTGAGAATTGATAAGATATGTGAACTATACCATGCAAGTATTATACTGAAATAATGATATTTTCTATTATCCTCTAACACCTCTACAATTTGGAGAGAATGGAGTTTCTCTCTCTTCAACCTTCTTTGGAGTCTTCATCAACATTCTAAACCAATTGATTGGTTGGGGGCCTCTCCTTAGACTAAAGAATCAAGCAAAATAAGAGGTAAAGTGTGATTTATGGTCTTTTTCTTAATCTCTAAATGTTTCTCACTTCTCAACCCCTCTCAAGCTTAAGAAGTATTCAATTAAATGGATCTTTAATACAATTGAAGTTCTCTAATGGATTCTAGTGATTAAACACATAAAGTTTTCATTTATGCTTAAATTAAAATGTTTTTTTAAGCATATCTCTCTCTCCCCAAAAGAATGGTCATTCCTATGACCTACTCTATATTCAATTAATGCTTCTCATGGAGAAATTCTTTATTCACAAATCAAACTCTAGGCTTGTGAAGCTAGAGGTTTAAGAAAATGGTTTTTATACTTATATGGTTGAAAAATATGGTAATATTATGGGATAAATCCATAAATTGGATTTCATGCTAAAAGATAGGTATACTATCATAATTATTTTACTATGTCTTATTCTTTTCCTAAAAATTGAAAATTGCCAGTAATAGCAGCAGAGCTATGGCAAAATTTTTAAGAAATTGATGCATAATTCATTCTTATGCATAACGTGAAAAGAGGACTTCCTATCATATTCTAGGATTGAATATCCTAGGTTAAAAGAATGGTTTTTGTCACATTCAATGAAAAACTAATTTTTAAGTTTATGTGTAATTAAATAATTAATAAATGAGAAAATTATGATAATTATAATTAAATGGTAAAAGAGGAATTCCTATGACATTTGGAATTCAATCATTTCGATGGGAAAAGAGAAATTCCTAGTATATTGGAATTATTGGATATTTTATTTAAATTCAAAAGATAAATTTTAGATAAATTTATTTTATCTACTATGAGAAATAATTAAATGGTAAAAGAGGAATTCCTATGACATTTGGAATTCAATCATTTAGATGGGAAAAGAGAAATTCCTAGCATATTGGAATTATTGGATATTTTATTTAAATTCAAAAGATGAATTTTAGATAAATTTATTTTATCTCTGAGAACCTAACCAAATTCCTAATTGGATCCCATCACTACAGTGGTTGGCTAACCGATAGGCTGGACTGATGGATCCCTAAAATGAGACTCAATTCTGTTATGGTACGATAGATGAAGTAAATCCCGGATAAAAATTGTTCTATGGAAAAGAATCAACGGCTATGCCTCTCAATGAGGAAAAAAACGTTGGTCTCTATTATCCAAGTGCAAGTTTCTTCCTTGATTTGACCGAGTGTCTTTACAAGTTTAGTCGGATCAGTTTGGTTAGTGATGACCTTGACTACGTTAGAGTAAAAATATCTTGGAGGAATCGCCTGTGCTTTCTGGGTGAGGGATGTTTTTTCGGGTTTGGTTTTGGAAGAACCGAGGGATTAGTCTCTTGTCCGGATATCCGTGGGCGAGGCCCCGAGTGAGGGACCCTGCCCCGTACAAGAAGTGCTACTTCTGCTACTAGCACGTTGCACGGAGGGGGCAGGGATCTTTCAATATTCCATTGACCTGGAAACATAATACGCCACATGCGATAATTCTTGGACAATGAACACACCTTTTAACATTCCGAAGAGCAATCTTCATAATCCATCAAAATAGAAAGCCAATCAATGAGCGGTACCACCATCGGCCTCTCTTTCCTTAAAATATTGCAGAGGATCCTCAATGTCTTCTCTCTCCATCTGTTCCCATACTCTTCGTAAGCAAAACATCCACCACTCGTTTCTTCTCACCGGACGTATAAGTATCACTAGGTGATGTATCATGTCTCCACTTGACATCCAGATACTTCTTGTCCCAGGCCGAGACCATAGCCCCTTTTTCATCAAATAGAAGAGGAATATTTACTTGATTTTCTTTCGTAACTCGAGGTCTCAGATTATACCGAGAGTATGATACCCCACCTTGGTTATCTTTCTCTCACGTCCATCTTGTGGCACTAGGACAAAATGATGAAGAGGCACCATGACTAGCACCCACATTTTGATTACCACTAGAAGTAGCTATCTGGCGTGCGCCTCTCTTTGCCACCACAAGCCAAGGTCTATCTTCTGTATCTTCCAAAACTTGTTTACCTTTATCTACAACTTTCTCACCTTTTTTTCCCTTCCCTACAGATGGCAAAAAAGGAGCCTCGGACACATTTAGTTGTGGTTGAGCATGCACCTCCTGTGGACGGTTTGAAATGAAGTTACCCATCTCCCCACAATGGAAGCAATGGCCTGCAAACAATCCCCACTTTAATTCAAAATACAAAGGGTCAAATCCATCCATGCAGAACCTCAATTGTTGAGGTCGGGCCTTCCCAGTATCCCACAACATGAAAACCCAATTTTTTTTCTTAGACGACATTCTAGGATCCAACAACACCCCCCCAATAGTACTAATGGCCACATAGTTGATGAAAAGTCTACCACCTCCACCACCCAAATAAGGCACTCCTAGTGCAACTTATCTCAATACTCTGCCATAGGGCACCAGGGTACAACATGCACTAACTATCCATCTAGAAATAATGGGACTTTTTGCATAACCAAATCTCAAACTTCTTTGGATGAGAATAAGACCTCATAGAGTTCTTTGGGACTGTCAAAGATCTTTTCCACAAAATTACCATCTAATAAATCATGTAACCAATTTGTAATCCTGTTAAAGAATGGAATTTGTCCAATAAAAAAGAAAATTGCAGCCTTCTTTTATGAAAGGATTCCACTTGTGCCACAAACCACAATGTTTCAACTCGGGCATCTACCACTTCCTCTTTTGGAACCCTTGTAGCCATAACATGATTTGCCTTCACATCTGGCTACAAAATCTGATTAGCTTGTGCAACTCGAAAGTCAAAAGACACCTCATGGTCCTCTTCCTGAGGTGCATTGAGAAGAAAGGTATCCTGAAGCATCCGACAAGCCTCCTTGTTGAGATTCAAGCTCGATGTCAACTTGTGCCAATTGCACTATGTGCTGGCATGTTAGGTAGTAACATGTGTGAGAGATAAATGACCACGTCCAGCTAGTCATAGTGTGTGGACATTAGCTAGGGTTAGCAGTGTCTGGACACAACACATGTAGTGTGTTGTAGATTATGGATTATGGCTTTATGCATTGTGTGAGAAGGGAGATGGCTTCCCTCTATGGTTAGGGTTTGATATTACATTAGGGTTTGCTCCTGTATGTCTGTCTCCTTTCCTTCTACCTATTTTTCATCATGGTCAGTGACTCTTTTCATGATGCATCTACTAGCCATGATGATAATGGCAGAAATCAGGCTTTCTATTCACAAAGGGGATCTAGAGGCAGGGGTAGATTTGCATCACGAGTTCATGGTAATGGTCGTGGATGGTAGGATAGGTCACCACAACAGAATTTTCAGCCTACATATGGTGCTAGAGGTGGTCGTGGATATACACCTTAGAGAGGCGGAGGTAATCCTCGTAGAAGAGGATGTTGGCAAGGCCAACAAACATCTATGCAAAATGTGGAATGCCATTATTGTGGGAAATTTGGTCATATGGCATGTGATTGTTTTCGCAAACAAAATGATTTGAGAGGGGGTAGAGCACAACATGGTGGACATTATGCACAACATGGTGGAAATTATGCAAATGGTGGATATTTTGCATCAAGCAGTAATGATGGCAGCGCAAATCACTTGTTTGCCATGAAACATGTCGTGGGATCTATGATGAAAAATGATGACAGTGATGACACTTGGTATATAGACTCTGGAGCATCAAACCATATGACTTGTCATGGCGAATGGTTTGAGCATATGAAGCCAATGGATATGAAAGGCTATGTGGAAACAGGAGATGATACCCAACATGCTATCACACATGTTGGAAGTGTACCATTGGTTATGCACAATGGTGAAACAAAGTCGATGGCAGATGTCTTGTATGTGCCTTCAATTACAAAAAGTTTGGCCTCAGTTGGTCAAATGGTGGAATAGAGTTTACGGGTTTGTTTCAATGAGCATGGTTGTTGCGTTGAGGATTTCAAAAATGGATGTAGAGTCATTGCCAAAGGCAAGAAAGAAGGCAGGTTATTTAAGTTGGATGTTGGGATTCTTGAGTTGAAATCAGCCATGTTCTCTAAAAGCCGAAATGTGGTACAAGACATTGACATGTGGCATAAAAGGATTGGACATGTGAACATACAAAGGTTAAAGAACATGTACGCAGCAAGAGGCATTGTTAGTGGGATGCCTAGATTCAAGTATGATGGTGTCTGTGATGCTTGCCAGTTTGGAAAGCAAGCAAGGTTGCCATTTCCCAAAGAAGGCAACATGAGCAGCAGGCCACTTGAGATAGTTCACATTGATGTATGGGTCCTGCACAAAACCCATCCATTAAAGGCAGCTTGTATTATGTGACATCCATTGATGATTTCAGCAGAATGACTTGGATTTACTTACTCAGAGAGAAAAGTGAAGTATTGGGAAAGTTTATGGACTTCAAAGCTTTTGCAGAGAAGCAATATGGCTCTTGGATAAAATGTTTGAGGACAGATGTGAGGTGGTGTGAATACACCTCACATGCTTTTGAGAATTTCTTGAGACAGCATGGCATAAGAAGGCAACTAACTTGCAGGTACACACCTTAGCAAAATGGTGTTGCTGAGAGAGAAAATAGAGTCATTTGTGATGTGGCCAGTGCGATGCTCAATGAAAAGAGCATGCTAGACTATTATTGGGCAGAAGCGTGTGCCACAGTGGTGTATGTACTTAATAAGACATCCACAGCAGCCATACATGGAAGTACGCCTGAGATGCATCTTACAGGTTTTAGGCCAAACATTGGACACCTCAAAGTGTTTGGTTGCATAGCTTATGTGCATGTGCCAGAGGAAAGAAGGAAGAAGTTGGATCCTAAGGCAAAAAAGTGCATTTTTGTTGGGTATGCACGGGACCACAAGGCATATAAATGTTACAATCCACAAACTAGGCAAGTGGTTATCTCACGAGATGTGGTGTTTGATGAACTTGCTAGTTGGTACAAGGCAAAGGATGAGGGTGTCATTGATTCCATTGATGTTGATGTGCATGTGAAATTGCCACAAGCAAGTTCTATTTCTATGTCTGGGCCAGCAGAGTATGAGAGTAGCACTATACGTCCATGGTAAGGATGCTTGAGACATGAGAGTGTGAGCACTGGCTGTGGATAAAGGGAAAAAGAAGGTTGAAGGAATTGGCATTATAGGTTATGAGTCATCAAGTTCAGAAAGTTTGGATGAGGAACTTGGCATTCCAGTTTTACACACACCAAGGCAGGATAGATATGTGCCTCCACATGCTAGAGTGACAGGTGTTCAGAGTGATCTGCATGCTAGAGTGACAGGTGTTCAGAGTGATCCGCATGCATTGCGGAGGTCCCAAAGGGTCAGGTATCCAGTTGACAGGTTGACATATTGTGACTTTGCTATACATTACGCATATATGACCTCTTTGGTGAAGCATGTGGAACCTACATGCTATATAGAAGCTATTAGGAAGCATGTATGGGAGAAGGCAATAGATGCTGAGATGGACGCATTGGTTCATAATGATGAAACTTGGGATTTGGTTTCCTTACCACAAGGCAAAAATGTCATTGGTTGCAAATGGGTTTATAAGGTGAACTACAAATCAGATGGTTCCATTGAGTGCCATAAAGTGCGGTTGGTAGCTAAGGGTTATGCACAAACCCAAGGCTTGGACTATGATGAAACATTTAGTCTAGTTGCAAAGATGGGAAGAGTGAGAGCAGTCATTGCTATGGCTGCAGCAAATGGTTGGGAAATATATCAAATGGATGTGAAAAATGCATTTCTAAATGGTGATTTACAAGAGGAAGTTTATATGGCACAGCCAGAAGGATATGTACACCCTAGGTACCCCACTCATGTATGCAGATTAAAGAAAGCATTATATGGTTTGAAGTAAGCACCTCGTGCTTGGAGTGATAAGATAAGCCGATATCTTATCTCCCTTGGATTTTAGGTTTCTTCAACAGATTCTTCACTATCTGTGAAGAAAATAGATCATGCGATTGTCCTGCTTGTCATCTATGTGGATGACTTGATTGTCGTAGGAGATCATGCTACAGATGTTATGCATGTCAAGAAGGCATTGAGTGGGCAGTTTGATATGAAAGACTTGGGTGAATTGAGATATTTTCTAGGAATTGAAGTGGCCAAAGACCATGCAAGGACATGGTTAGTGCAACGCAAATATGCATTGGATATGTTGGCAAAATATGAGATGAGAGGGTGTAAACCAATGAGTACACCTTTGGAGCAGAATGTGAAGCTACGGGCTGATTTTGGTGAAGAGTTGGATGATCCATCTATGTATAGAAAGATGGTTGGCAATCTTATTAACATGACTATCACACGCCCGAATCTCAGTTATGTTGTGGGGCTAGTAAGCCAATTTATGTAGAGCCCTAGAAAACCTCATTTGGATGCAGTGAGACGCATTATGTGCTATGTAAAGACCACTGCACATTATGATCTTCTTTATGAGCATGGTAAAGGCTTGGATGTACATAGCTACACAGACGCAGATTGGGTAGGTGGCTCGTATGACACGAGGTCTACTAGTGGTTATGCCTTTACATTTGGAAGTGCAGTGGTGAGTTGGAGTAGCAAGAAGCAACCTACTATTGCTTTATCTAGTACAGAGGCTAAATACAGGGGTGCAGCCATTGCTACATGTGAAGGAGTATGGTTAAAGAGTCTCTTGGCTGATTTGGGTGAGCCTATTGATGGCAAGGTTGTCATTCATTGTTGTGACAACATGAGCAGCATACAGTTGGCCAAGAATCTAGTTTTTCATGCACGGACCAAACACATAGAGGTCCACTTCAGAGAGAAAGTATTGGATGGTACAGTGGATTTACAATACGTGAAGATTGAAGAGCAGGTGGCCGCGACTTAGCAGGGAGAAGTTTGAGTACTTCTGTACTATGTTGGGAGTATATGGGATGAGCTTGAGCAGGACTGTTGAGAGCTTTGATAGCCCAAGCTCATCTACATCTTCATCTATGGCAGTACATCATGAGCTTGAGAGGGGCTGTTGAGATTCAAGCTCGATGTCAGCTTGTGCCAATTGCACTAGGTGCTAGCATGTTAGGTAGTAACATGTGTGAGACATAAATGACCACGTCCAGCTAGTCATATAGTGTGTGGACATTATCTAGGGTTAGCAGTGTGTGGACACAGCACATGTAGTGTGTTGTAGATTATGGATTATGGCTTTATGCATTGTGTGAGAAGAGAGATGGCTTCCCTCTATGGTTGGGGTTTGATATTACATTAGGGTTTGCTCTTGTGTGTGTGTCTCCTCTTCCTCTACCTATTTTTCATCACTCCTTCCATCCATATTCACCTTCAATCAATCTCTGTAGGAGGATCATCAAGTAGAGGTAGAGGAGGATCATCAAGAGGAGAAGGGGAGCCACCATCATCAGCTCTCTGTACAAGGAGTTGTAGTCCCTTCGGAACTTAATCCCTCCTCACTACACTATTGGCAACACCTGCATCAATGCAAAGGTGTTGCAGATCTACAACCTAATAATTGAAAAAAAATCACTCTCCTCTCTTTGTTTTATCTATTGTAATTTAATCTCCTAGATTATTTCTCTCAACTCCAACTTGCTTCCTGCTTGGCAACCATGTGTTATCTCAGATGCATTGGGCTACTTGAAAATCCTCAAGTAGGAGATCAAATATCTAAACAAGGGTTTAATTAATACCCATACATAGTCTAATTATTCAAGTGCATCTCAAAATGCTCAGGTATGTGCCTACTTAATGCTCAGGTATGGGCCTACTTAGGAGATTATCATCAATTACTGTAGATTAATGGTAGTTAATATGATTTAATTTTTCATGTAATGCCTTTAGTACCTAAGTACAAAACTTTAATTAAATCATCTCATTGCTCTATTATGTGGCTTTCTTTGACAAACATTAATGTGAGTTAAAAACTTGTTAACTGTGATTCTTGTACTAAGCTCTCGATGTACAGTAGCTTGAAGGGATTAATCCTAGGCCTTGTGGATGTTTACGTGTGTCGTTTAACACTAGGCTCTTCTTAGATTATTCACTCTGCAAAACTTAATCCCTCCTCACTGTGCTATTGGCGACACCTACATCAACGCAGAGGTGATGCATATCTATAACCTAATAATTGAAAAAAAATTAATCGCTCTCCTCTCTTTGCTTTATCTATTGTAATTTAATTTCCTAGATTATTTCTCTCAAATGCGCCTTGGTTCCTTCTTGCAGCCATGTGTTATCTTAGATGCATTGGGCTACTTGAAAATCCTAAAAGGAGACTAAAGATCAAAACAAGGGTTTCATTAATACCAATACATAGTGTAATTATTCAAGTGCATCTCAAGATGCTCAGGTACTGGTTTGATTAGGAAATTATTATCATTTCCTCTAGATTAATGGTACTTATTATGATTTAATTTTTCATGTAATGCCTTGAGTATCTAAGTATAGAACTTTAATTAAATCATCTAATTGCTCTATTGTGTGGCTTTCTTTGACAAAAATTAATGTGAGTTAAGCACTTGTTAAGTCTTATTATTGTACTAAGCTCTCAATGTACACTAGCTTGAAGGGATTAATCCTAGGCCTTGTGGACATCTACGTGTGTCATCAACATTGGGATCTGCTTAGATTATTCACTTTGCAGAACTTAATCCCTCATCACTGTGCTATTGTGGCGACGCCTGCATCGATGTAGAGGGGTTGCATATCTACAACCTAATAATTGAAAAAATAATAATCACTCTCCTCACTTTGCTTTATCTATTGTAATTTAATTTTCTAGATTATTTCTCTCAACTATGCCTTGCTTCTTGCTTGCAGCCATGTGGTATCTCAGATGCATTGGGCTACTTGAAAATCCTCAAGCAAGAGATCAAAGATCTAAATGAGGGCTTAATTAATACCAATACACAATCTAATTATTCAAGTGCATCTCAAGATGCTAAGGTACTAGCTTGCTTAGGAGATTATTATCAATTACTCTAGATTAATGGTAGTTAATATGATTTAATTTGTCATGTAATGCCTTTAGTACCAAAGTACCAAACTTTAATTAAATCATCTGATTGCTCTATTATGTGGCTTTCTTTGACAAAAAATAATTTTATTTAAGCACTTGTTAACTGTGATTCTTGTACTAAGCTCTCAATGTACACTAGCTTGAAGGGATTAATCATAGGCCTTGTGGAGGTTTAGGTGTGTTGTTAACACTGTGCTCTACTTAGATTATTCACTCTTAATCCCTCATCACTATGCTATTGGCAACACTTGCATCAATGTTGAGGTGATGCATATCTATAACCTAATAGTTGAAAAAAAATCACTCTTCTCTTTTTGCTTCATTAGACGGAGAACGAAGCTCATTTTGGGGCCTTTTGCCCAAAACAAAAAATCCCTCTTCACCCATTAGAGAAAGGCCAATGTAACGTTGGAGAAATTTAAAAAACAAAGTAAAATCCACAAAAAAAAAGAAATAAGAATCATATTTTATTAAATATACAACTGTTTGATTAAATGAAGAGATCCTTTTCAATTTTGATAAGATTATTCTATTGTGAGTGCAGTTATATCATCAAAGAGACAAAAAAATGTTCCCTCCTAAACTTGTTTTCTCGCTTGAACAACGTCTTCCTATAGCTTCTTCAATTTTCTACTCTACCATCTCTTATTGTCTCGTGCTCTCAAGAATGGCAACAGAAAACTATCATCGAGCTTGTGCAAAATGCTATGTAGAGCCAAATGCAGAGGATCAAAGAAGGGAGGTGAGTTTTTTTGCCCTGTCCACCTGCTGCATAAATTCAGTTTGCCAACAGAATTTATGCAGCAAGGTGTTGGCAAAAGCTTATTATATCAAAAGGGAGTTGGGTTTTGATGCAGCCAAACAAGAGAAAGAAGCAAAGATCAAAGAATCAATTTTTAGCAGCATGGAAAGGTTGGGTGAAGGATTTTAGAACTATTGAACGGAAAAAAAAATGATAAGAAGACTTTAATCCAACATGTATACATGCACAAAGAACTTGTGTTGCATGTTTATCCCGACTATCTCCAACAGCATAGACCAAACTGTGAACATCAATCGGGAAAAGATGATGAGTCACCTATCAATTATGATAATGCTTCATTGGATCATGATAGTGATATAGATATTGATATTGATATACAACCCGATCTTTTCCTTGAGCTTTCGTTAGATATAGAGATTGATGAAGCAACACATATGCTATCTTTTTTTGTGCTCGAAATATGGCTCTAAGAGTTTTAATGGATGATTTTTTAAAACTATGTATCATTTTATGTGTGCATGTGACATGTATTTTCAGAATTCAGCATCCAACACCTCTCTGGAATTTCATGCAGAGTAATTTCACTGCTATGTTCGCTGTTCAACAAAATCACAGTATAGCAATAAAATTTTGCTACTAAAGGCATTGCTCTCAGGAGCTGTAAACGTTGTGGAGCAGCGAAATTTTTCTACTAGGAGCGCTACTGGGCAACGAATTTTCATTGTTGAATTTCAATGCAGAGCAGCAAATGGAATCCCCAACATCGCGACAAAAAAGGCACTACTGAAACGCTACTAGAAAACATTGTTTTGCCCCCGACATGTTGTAGTATAGACCATGCAAAAATACTGGAGTAGCACAAAGACTTCTTGGCTAAGGAGACCAAATTGTTCCAAGATCTAACAGAGCAAGGAAGGGTTTGTCTTTTGAAGACAAAGCTTACATCCACATTAAGGATATATTGGCAGATATGAGATACAAGAATGAAGTCAACAAAAGTGATGAAAATTTGCCACAGACTACTAAGGCAAAGTGTTCCATACACCCCAGAAAGTGTAGGATCCTTGATGAAAGTGTGGCTTTTGCAATCCACCTTTGGTATGCGCAAGGAGCACCAAAAGAGCTCTTAGAGCAGGGAGGACGAGGAGTATCTTAAGGAACTGAGAGAAACGGGGGAGTCAAATGAGGTTGAAAGTTAAGATGAAGATGCTGAGGAAGAGGATGTAGAGGAAGACATCAACATTGAGAAGGAGAGGGAAGAAGTTGCTGCTCTATGGACCTTATTAGTTTAAGGTCTGAGACATTGAAGACAATAGTTCATGTGATCAAGATCTGGATATTGAGAACTCTAATCATGTTGTTCCTTTACTCCCAACTTTTAGGATTGGAGATGTGGATTATTTTTTGCTATATGATATACAATGTATATTGAAATTGATGGAGGACTATGCACTTGTTTGCAATGATTTCCTATTCTTGCACTCTGGAGAATGGGTTCAATGATGAGGATGATCCCTACATCTCTTTGTTGGAGGAAAACTTTAACTCACAAGATTCATTGGCTTTCTATTTTGAGGAGGCCGCCAAGTTTGAGAAGAGTGAAGAGATGGATGATGCAACATTTAAGCAAGGGCAAAAGGATCTCAAATATGACATGCTTGGCAAGGACATAAAGACTGAGGAACCAGCAGAGGACTTTACTGAAAGAAGCATTTTTCTTTGGTCAGACAAGCAATTGGAAGCAGATGAGAATATGAAGGTTTGTCTTTTTATATTTGAAGTCTCAAGTTGTCAGGCTATAATACTTGTTCATTAAAGCTTTGTTTTCTTCATTTCAGTTGCTAATTGAAGATGAAAGGTTCCTTCTAAGATCCTTTGGGAGAAAAGAGAGAGGCCTTGGTCAATCATCTAGTTTGTCACACTACATCAGCAACAACAACCTATCATCTACGAAGATGTTGATTTATCAGCAGGGCATTTCAGTAATGATGGGAAAGTTGTTTTCTTCTTGAAAAAATTATCTAAATTTCTTAGAGGACATCCAATAAATATCCAAAAGAACAAGATTATAATGATTGAGAAGCTCTACACTCTCAATATTTTTGGCTATTATCTAGGCAAGCAGTGCTCTAGAGCTAGATATTATCTGAGCTAAACTACCTATGCACTATCAAGTGGCATAAAAGACCCTTTAATGTTGGATGGTCATGGTAAGCATCATCTATCAGGTATACAGAGAAGCAGCTACACCAAAGTTGGAGATTTTCAAGCATATAAAAACCTCTATGATCCTATTGTGAAAGAACCAAAAGAGCAAGGCCTTTTGAAAAAAAAAAGAGGTCACTAATCAAAATATCAAGAAAAGCACCCACTCGTATGCTGTGGGAAGAAACGTAGTAAAATTGCACATGCAATTATTTGATACACAATGATCAAAAAATTTTGTATATTTAGAGACAAATAGGAACTTGAATATGCTTGTACATTGCATTTTAATATGTAGCTGAATGTTCAGCTCCCTATCTTTCAACTCAGCGATGGTTGAAATACATTTTTATTTGTTTCCACTCTGCATGCTAGCTGTTTTTTCTTTGCTTTTGAACAGTTTTGGACAGTTTTGTATGCCAATTTCAATGTGAGCTTTTAATTTTCCTCTTGATGTGCAATCTTTGAAAGATTCTTTGCTTTTGGACAGTTTTGTATGCCAATTTCAATGTGAGCTTTTAATTTTCCTCTTGATGTGCAATCTTTGCAAGATTCCTTGATAGAACGATTGGAAAACTCGCTTTATACTATTATCTTTCTGAGCTCCCCCAAAATGATGTGTATGTCTGAAGAAAGCATTACATGATATGTAATGAGACTTCTCCATCCCTTGTGTAGACCAAATTAGAGGGCATCCATATTTTTTGGCAAAAAATGGTAGGTGGTTGTAAATTATATGCTACACAAATAATACAAAACGTGTTACTTTGTAGTGTGAATTGTTTACACTATGTGGCTGAGGAAAGTATCTAAAATTTATTACCATGTAATGTGTAATGTTACAGTCTGTACAATATTGTTAAATGGATTTTCCAAAAGTCTTCAGCTCTTCTTAAAATGCCCGATGGTCATCCTTGCTCCAAGTGTGCTTGTTGCAAAGTATGAAAAGTTTGTCGATGCCTCCCACACTTGTGACTTCACATTTCTTGCAAGACCATCCACTTCTTCATGGTCTTTCATTGCATTGTGTACTAGCTTCCCCAATTGATACTTTACTCTGGAAACATACCTTGAGTGTCTTATAAGTCTTCCTTTGCATTGAGGTTTTGACCCCACCGATGGATGGCTTGACAGGAACTTCTTTGTCGTTTATTAATTTCTTTAGATCCTTTGTTATATTATACATATCTCCTCCATGAAGACCAATGTCAGACAAGACCCTCTCTAATGCTTGAATACCTTGCTTCTTCTTTTTCTCAGGAATAAGCTTCCAACTAAATCCAATATATAGAAACACCAACTTTTCGATAATCCGACATAAGGCATGCAATGTTCATATGTGAACATTCCACAAAGGGATATCTAGCACAACTTTGAACTTAGAATCCTTCTTGTCTCTATTAGATCTCTTCCATCACTTAGGGTCTGAGGCATTTGCTAGTTTGTTGTAGTACAAGAATGGATTCTTTAAGTTCCCTAGTTTGCTTATGTTGTACATGTGTTTAAGGTTTTTAAAGTACCCTACCATATGCCACTCGACTTTAAAATCACCTTTGCCTTCCACATGAAGATACTCTCCTTGAACCTGATTTTTAATTGTAGTCGATATTTCTAATTTGTGGAATAACCATTTAAGTATCTCATGGTCCTTTGTCTTAACCTGTCATCACTAACAATTGTAAGCTTACATTAGTAAAAAACATAGACATCACAGCAAAATAGTGTGCGAATTACAAGTGTTTACTAACCTCAAATGCCCCTAACCACCAAATGTGCTTTTTTAATTGCACACTGAAATATTTTGGGTTACCTTCTGTAATTGATCATGGGTTTAGTGCTCTTTTCATAAGTGTGATTGTCATACGCTTAATCTTTTTCTCTTTATTAACAATTTCACATTAATCCAATTTTATAACAAACTTCAGACATCCTTAGCACTCTTCAAAAGTGATACCATAGTACTCAACCATTCTTCTTTGCATTTGTTGGTGATCAACAAAAATTTTATTCCAAGGATTATACATAGTACTCCTCTTCTCACCCTCAAATAGTCCTTCAATATGGAAGTATTGGCTAATGTAGTCATCCACTTGCTGATTTAGTAGGCCTCTCAGCTTCCATACTTCAATAGGTGTAGGCAAAAGCACACGTTTGATTCTCTAACATTTTAAAGTCGATGACATAGCCTTGAAGATAGAGGTGTAACCTTTTCTACTAAGTCCACTTTCATCTAGTGCCTCTTGAATAGCATTTACATCCATTTTGTTGGTGTCCACAACTTATTGCACAACATTCCGTTTGATTGTCTTGTACTTCTTCTCTTCAATCATGTTCTTTGCAATGCTGCTCGATAGCAAACCTTTCATTTGTTTGATTGGAAGGATATTACGATTGACATTATCTTTGTCATGCTCTAAAATGTTTCAACAATAAGAGTGGTTTCCTCAATTTCTAGTTTAAATCTATATTATCATTGCATTCAAAGTAATAAAGGCATAAGAAATCCTACCTTGCTTTCTTGAGCCTATGCTTACACCCTCCACTATACCAGGTTTCAGTTGAGGAATATTGTTTAAAAAAAAAATTCTTTGTCTATCTCCCAATGGGGTAGATTTTGTCCCTACTTTCTTTAGCTTCTTCTGGGTCATCTTGAGTTTGTCAACCTCTTTTTGAAGTTGTTCTTTCAATTGTGAGCACTCAGCAACCTTCTAATCTTTGTCTTCTTCCTCTTGTTTGTATAAACGCCCATACATATGAGCAATAGTAAATTGGCTAGATATGTACCCAACAAAGTCTTTGTGGCCATCACCTGAAAACTTTAGTAGTTATGTTGGACTCGAAAAAGGAGGAGTGGAGTTTGTGATTGGGCATTTGGGGTAGATTTTTCCATCAAACTTGATATGGTGCAGGCCTTCTCTTCTCATTTTTTCCATGTGCATGGCATCTATTCTTGGACCTTTTCTTAACTTTTAAAGAGGAGCATACTCTTCTTGTAAGTACATGTGAAGATGGTATAGCCTCTTCTTTTTAGATTCTTCAGTTGGCAGGTTGCCATTGTTTTTCTCTACATTCTCACAATGCAGCATCTCTCATGAATCAAAACTTTGTGATGGCAGTAAAGGTCTAAAATATTCAAAAGAACAAATATTTTGTATGACATATCTAAAGGTAGTTATATGAGCACGTCGAGTCTTAAATGCGACGTGAGTTACTCATGTGTGTTAAATGCACATCAGTTTCTTTATTGCTCTCTAGAGATTCACTTTTTACAGTCAGTGCACATATTTTGTAAGATTCCTCCCTCCAGCTTTTAAGAAGTAAAGAAATAAGAACCTCCCCTTCTGTTCTTGAAATTATTCCTTTCTCTGAAATAGGAGAAAGATCTTGTTTTACCCTATTTTGGCCTAGAGTGAGAAAATGTCTAGATAGAGATAATCCAAAATTGAGATATCTTTGGATATAAAAATCCTCCTAGTGTCTAAAATGGATTCCCCTAAGACAGAATTTTAAAATGAAATTTCCAATGTGCATTTGGAATTAATTGAAAATGTGTATAAGGGACCTTAGCCTAAGGGTCTACCATTTCAGAATTTTTTGGATTATGGTCCAATTAAGGTTCCAATGGGCCAATTGGATTAATCCAAGTGTTGGGATGAGATAAATCCAAGAGAATAAAAGAAAATACCCAAAAATGAGTAAATACTCACATAAGATGAAGAGTTGACTAAGTACAAGGTTTATTAGTTAAAAATTATGAGATATTACTAAAAAAATGAGATACTTTGGAATAATGATACATTTTTGACACCTTGGTAAGGAGAGGGAGACTCTTGAGGTAGGTGCCTATTTCACATGTGTGGAAGGGTTTTTAATTCAAAAAATTTGTGATATTTTTATCTCTCCTCTCTCCTAGATCAAACCAAATAAAAAAGGAAGCCAAACTAGTCCAAATCTTATCTAAATTGAGTCAAACTGAACCTGGAAAATTCTAGAACCTAGTTGGACTTTGTTAGTGGCCTTCCTCACCTACTATAAATAGACCCTCAGTCATTTGTAATAAAATATTAGAGCTATACTATGCTAGTATTATATTAAAATAATCATATTTTCTATTATCCCATAAATTTTTCTCTCTCTCTTGGGAGCTTGGAGCTCTCTCTCTCTACAACAACTCTTGGAGTTTCTCTTATCCTCTTGGTGGACCAATTGATTGGTCGGGGGCTTCATTGCAATTAGAGAATTAAGCCAAACTTGGAGGTAAAATTAATTTTTATGGTTTTTTCAAATTTCTCAATAACTTTCTTCTCAACCCCTCTCAAACTTGAGAAGCTTTCAAAATGATTGTTTTAATTTAAATAAAGCTTTCCCTTAAAGTCTTAATGCTTAATTAAGAGAAATGTAATCCTTATGCTTATTTATAATGCTTTCTTTAAGTAAATCTCTCTCTCTCTAAAAGAATAGCCATCTTTATGGTGGCTGAATCCCTTGAAAAAGGATGCTTCTCAATGATAGTCTTAATTCAAAGCTAAACTCTAGGCTTGATAAGCTAGAGATTAAGAAAATGGTATTTTTATGATTTTGTGTTAATAAAATATTGGTTATTTCTTTTAGATTATTATAAGTAGTTAAAAACTACTTTGATTGATTCTAAATGAGAAATAGATTATCCTATCAATTTGGGAAAAGAGAAATAATGGAATGAGCTTAATCTAGTGGGATAATCATAATTAAGTTTATGATTATGGTTAAAATTATGATTTAAATTCATAGTTTGATTTTAAACATAAAAGAGGAACTACTATCATATTTTCATTACAAGCTTTCACTCTTTTAATAAAAAATGAGAATTATCAGTAATAGCAGAAGCAAAGCTATGGCCAAATTTTTAGAAAATAATACATATCTTATTTTTATGCATAATGATAAAAGAGTACTTCCTACCATAATCTGGGATTGGACATCCTATGCAAAAAGAATGATTTTCATCATATTCATGAGAAATAGTTTTTTTGTAATTATGCATAATTCATTTTGATTATGAGAAAAGAGTAAATTTTGGTAAATTTATTTTTATACAAAAAGAGGAATTCCCATGATATTTGAGATCCAAGTAATGAAATGGTAAAAGAGGAATTTTTGGCATAATTCAAATTATGAGTATTTATCAAAAGTGGAATTTTGAGCATTATTAATTTTATTGGAAAATATGGGTAGAATTGATTTTTGTAAATCCCATGAATCTTTTACTCAAAAAGAAGAATATTGAATATAATTCACTTGAGAAATTTGAGAAAGAATATGAAAATATCCATCGAGAAAAAGTACCTTTAACTAGGCTAAGCAATATTGGCAGAACCTTAGAAACGTCCCATTGGTATCAAAAATAAAAAACGGTACTAAATGTGAATGAGATGTGATGTGATGATGTAAATGGATGTGGATATGGATGTGATGAGATGTGGATGTGATGTGATGTAAATAGATGTGGATGAGATGTAATGTAATGTGATGAGATGTGGATGGGATGTGATGTGATGTGATGTAAATGGATGTGGATTTGAATGTGATGAGATGTGGATGAGATGTAATGTGATGTAAATAGATGTGGATGTGATGATATGTGAAAGGATGTAATGTGATGTAAATGGATTAGAATGAGATGTGATGATATGTAAAAGGATGTGATAGATATGCATGTGAATGAATGGATAGATGTGAATGTGAATGAATGGATGGATGTGGATAGATGTGCATATGAATGAATGGATGGATGTGGATAGATGTGGAAGTGAATGAATGGATAGATGTGGATAGATGTGAATGTGAATGAATGGATGGATGTGGATGAATGTGATGAGATTTGAATGGATGTGATGAGATATGGATAGATGTGGATGTGATGTAATGTGGATGGAATGAATGGGATGTGATGTGGATAGATGTGGACGTGATGTAATGTGGACGGAATGAATGTGATGTGATATGGATGGAATGAATGTGATGTGATAAGGATAGATGTGGATGGAATGTATGTGATGTGATGTGGATGCAATGAATGTGATAGATGTGAATGGGTGTGATGAGATATGAATGGATATGATGAGATGTGAGTGGATGTGAATGGTGTGATGAGATATGAATGGGTGTGATGAGATATGAATGGATATGATGAGATGTGAGTGGATGTGATGAGATGTGAATGGATGCGATGAGATGTGAATGGATGTGAATGTGATGTGATGAAATCTGAATGGATGCGATGAGATGTGAATGGATGCGATGAGATATGAATGGATGTGAATGTGATGTGATGATATCTCAATGGATGTGAATGTGATGTGATGATATCTGAATGGATGTGATGAGATGTGAATGTGATGTGATGATATCTAAATGGATGCGATATGTGAATGGATGTGATATGTGAATGGATGTGATGAGATGTGATTGGATGTGATGAGATGTGAATGGATGCGATGAGATGTGAATGAATGTGAATGTGATGTGATAATATTTGAATGGATGTGATGAGATGTGAATGGATGCGATGAGATGTGAATGGATATGAATGTGATGTGATGATATCTGAATGGATGCGATGTGATGTGATGATATCTGAATGGATGTGAATGTGATGTGATGATATCTGAACGGATGCGATGCAATGTGAATGGATGTGAATATGATGTGATGATATCTAAATGGATGCAATGAGATGTGAATGGATGCGATGAGATGTGAATGGATGTGAATGTGATGTGATGATATCTAAATGGATGCAATGAGATGTGAATGGATGTGAATGTGATGTGATGATATCTGAATGGATGTGATGTGATGTGAATATGATATGATGAGATGTAAATGGATGTGAATATGATGTGATGAGATGTGATGTGGATGGATGTGTTGTGATGAGATGTGGATCTAAATGAATATTAATGAATGTGATGTAATGTGAATGGATGGATGAGATGTAAGGTGGATGAATGTGATGTAATGTAGATCTAGGTAGATGTGAATGGATGAGATGTGATGTGAATGGATGTGATGTGATGTGATGTGGATCGGGGTAGATGTGAATGGATGAGATGTGATGTGGATATGGGTATATGTGAATGGATGAGATGTGATGAGGATAGATATGGATAGATGTGATGAGATGTAATATGATGAGATGTGATGAGGATAGATATGGATAGATGTGATGAGAATAGATATGGATAGATGTGATGAGATGTAATATGATGTGATTGGATGAGAATGGATGAAGATGATGGGAATACATATGACTGGATGTGAAATAAGCAATGTGAATTGATGTACAAGAATGTGGAATAACGAGAAATGATGTGGAACAATGTGGAAAGATGAGAGTTTGTTAGAAACTGTATTTATGACTTGTTTTTAAATGATTGTTTTATGTCAAGGATGCTAGGGAAGCATTTTGACCATCTTGTGAATGAGGTCGTGGAGACCTAATTGATAAAGTTGCAACAACTGACAATGGAGGATGCCTCGCGTAACAAGGTCGGCCGAGGTCTTGACCAGCCTCAGCTCGATTTAAATGGTGAGCTTCCGGTACGGTGGATGAGGGACCAAGGAAGTAGCCTATGAGTGAAGCGCTAGGTGACCTGCGAGAAGGAGCCTGGAGGATGCTGACCATACGCTGCTCGGGCTCTCGGTCACCGAAGATACCCACACGTGCGTCGAGGAATAAAACGGAACAAGGAGTTAGAGTTGTTTTCGGAAATTGAGCATGGATCTGATTGATTAGCCTTGTTGGTCTTCACAACGGATGAGTCCATGGCTCTTTTATATGGATCTGTTGGTTGATCTTGTTGATCTTCAACAGAGAGTCCATCTAGATCTTTCTTATGTGATTATATTTCCAGGTACTATGAGCTAGGAACTATCGAAAAGGCCCCTGGAACAAGTGGTGAGCGTTCTGGTTGCCAATTATGCCATAGGTATGCTGGGGAAGAAATGAATGTAATACTTGATTATATTTGTGGGTACTATGAGCTAGGAACTATCAAAAAGGCCCCTGAGTGAGCAGGTGGTGAGCGTTATGGTGCCAATGATGCCATAGGTACATCGATGAAGGAATGATTGGAAATTAGAATTCAAGCTAGATATTTTAGAGGACTATGATCGATGATAATATGGTTTCATTAAAAGATTGTTTTAAAGACAGCTGAATCTATGAAAAAGGCAATTTCATATTGGGTGTGTAAGTGGTGTGACTATCTTGAACTTTGCTTGAAGTACTGGCTAGGGGACCTGGGAACTCTTTTCCCTAGTACCCCCGGGGCAAAACATAACCAAATTCCTAAATGGATCCTATCACTAGAGTGGTTTGGCAGTTGGCTAACCCGTGGGATTAGGCTGGTTTGATGGATCCCTAAAATGAGACTCAATTCTGTTAAGTTACGATAGTTGAAATAAATCCCGGATAACCCTTGTTCTATGGAAAAGAATCAATGGCTATGCCTCTTGATGAGGAAAAAAGCGTTGGTCTCTATGATCCAAGTGCAAGTCTCTTCCTTGACCATGAGACTTACGGGTTCGGTCAGATCAGTTTGGTTAGTGATGACCTTGATTACGTTGGAATAAAATATCTTGGAGGAATCGCCTATGTCTACTAGGCGAGGGAAGTTTTTACGAGTTCGAAGAACCGAGGGATTAGTCTCTTGTCCAGATATCCGTGGTGGTGGGCGAGGCCCTGAGTGAGAGGCTCTTTCAGCTGGTATCAGAGCAAATTGGCTAAAGTGGAACGACCGAGAAGCCAGAGATGTCAAAAATTTATGAAGTAATAGTAAAAGATTGTAATTGTGTGATGAAATTCATACGAATTGATCTTCAGAATGAAGATTCATAAATTGGGAATTGGGTCTTCAGATGGAAGTACCACAATTGTATGGAATCCCTGACTTGCTTAACGCCTAGATATGATGGTATTTACCTTATAGCTCCAAGGACCAGGAGTACCCGTATATACCGTGGGTATAGCTGCAGCTCTTTACTGACAATATATACGAGTAAATCTAAGACCTTGAAGTTATAAGCAAAAATCCTATACAGAGGATGAATTCAAATGCTAGTTGATATGATTTTTGAATTCTGGTTGAGAATTGATAAATTGATTTGGATTCTGATTTAAAGATGATGATTTCTGAATTCGGGTTGAAAGAAGATAAGTTGAACAAAGCCACAATGAGGATGAATGGGATGAATCCCAATGATGATGTTAGTAATTGGAAGATGATTATAACTTTCAGCAGATCACTATGAGATTCGTAGATTGTGCTTGACAGATTGCTGATGTTTGACCTTTGACCCATGGGATCTAATTAAGGGATGACAAATTGAGAACTTGCATAACTGAAATTTCTCTGGGGAATGTTGAGATAGAATTTTTTGGTCTGATGGACCATTATTGTGTTAAGGATATGAATGATATGTTTTGAATGCATTGTTCTCTGATAATGAGTTGAGTATGTTCTTCTTGTAGAAGGGATTTTTATCCCAAGATTCTATGTGGGTGACCAAACTATGAGGAACCCCAGAATCAGTTTGATCTTGAGGTGAAAGAGTTTATCCTCCTACTGCGAGGTGAGGAAATCTCGCATTTTTTAAGTGGGATAGGATATAAGATTCCTCCTTGCAGCTTTCGAGGAGTAAAGATGTAAGAATCTCCCCTTCTGTTCTTGAAATTATTCCCCTCTCTGAAATAGGAGAAAGATCTTGTTTTACCCTGTTTTGGCCTAGAGAGAAAATGTCAAGAGAGGGATAATCCAAAATTGAGATATCTTTGGATATAAAAATCCTCCTAGTGTCTAAAATGGATTCCCCTGAAAGAGAAGTTCAAAATGAACTTTCCAATGTGTATTTGGAATTAATTGAAAATGTGTAAAAGGGACCTTAGCCTAAGGGTCTACATTTTAGAAAAAAAATTAGATTTGAAAAGATGCAGGGGAGAAGAGAGCTTGAGCTCTTGCAAGCGCACACACACTCACAAAACCCTAAAAGAGAACACACAAGGTGAGAGGCTAAAAATCTTCTTCACACAACACTCAACACACCATATACAAAGATAAGAGTACACACAATATGAAAAGGTACTCAACCAAATACATACTAGGGTTCTCTATAGTGTGAACCCAACTAATTGAGCTGGTACTATAACTATGCTAGCCTTTAGAATGGCTATCACACAGCTTGTCATCCCACTGGCCGCATATCACCCATGATCTCACCAACCATGCCAGTGGTGTAAGTGTGGGGCCTATCCCCCAGGCGGGTCATGAGTGTCCACCACCTCACTAGATGAGCTTGATATCTCAACACCCCCCCTCGAGCTCAACTCCATCTCATGTATACCAAGCGAAGCCCTGAATCTGCGGAGCTTTTCTGTACCCAATGCTTTGGTGAAGATGTCAGCAACTTAATCGCATGTGCTGACATAAACAAGGTCGTCTCCTACCAAAACCTTCTCTTTGACAAAATGGTAGTGGACCTCTATATGCTTCGTGCGAGCATGAAAAACTGGGTTCCTGGCCAACTGTATACTGCTAATGTTGTCACAGAAAATGACAACTTGTCTATCCACTGATAGACCCAAATCGGCAAGTAGCTTTCTCAACCAAGCTACCTCACATGCTGCCATAGCAGCACCTCTATACTCGACCTCTGTACTCGATAGAGCAACCGTAGGCTGCTTCTTGCTGCTCCAAGTCACAGCAGCACTCCCCAAATAAAACATGAAGCCACTAGTAGATCTTCTGTCTGAGATACTACAAGCCCAATTAGCATCTGTGTACCCATGTACACATATCTCTGTCCCAATTTCATAAAATAGTCCACAATGCAAAGTAGACCTCACATATCTCAATATGCGTCTCAATGCATCCAAATGTGGCTTCTCAGGAACCTGCATAAACTGACTCACCAACCCAATAGCATAGCTCAAATCTGGTCTGGTGATCGTCATGTAGATCAAGCTTCCTACTATGCGCCTATACATAGTAGGATCCTCCAAAATCTCTCCTGAATCTGCACTCAACTTGCCATTCTGATCCAATGGCACTGAGATAGGCTTACAGTCTATCATACCATACTTGGACAACATGTCCAAGTCATACTGTCTCTACAGTAATCCAATACCATGTGGTGACCTAATCACCTCAATGCCCAAGAAATGTTTGAGCTCCCCCAGATCCTTCATCTCAAACTTCTGTCTAAGCAAGATCTTTACATCAAAGATCTCTGCATCATGGTCCCTCGTAATGATTAGGTCATCTATATAGATGACAACAAGCACAACCCCTCTATCATTGTGTCTCACATACAGCGAGAAATCTGCATTGGCTACATGAAAGCCAATAGTGACAAGATATTTAGAAATCTTGTCAGACCATGCTCTTGGTGCTTGTTTTAAGCCATACAAGGCTTTCTTCAACCTACAAACATGCTCGGGGTGACTCACATCCTCATAACTAGGTGGCTGCAACATATACACCTCGTCCTGCAAATCCCCATGTAAGTATGCATTGTTTACATCCATTTGATGTAAAGACCATTGCTTTGACACAGCCACTGCTATCACAACTCTCACTATTGCCATCTTGGCAACTGGGCTGAAAGTTTCCTCATAATCAATGCCATATGTCTGTGCATATCCTTTGGCTACCAATCTAGCCTTGTACCTGCTTATGCTTCCATCACTGTTATGTTTTACTTTGTACACCCACTTGCATCCAATGGCTTTCTTGCCTTCAGGCAATTGCACTAAATCCCGAGTCTCATTTCCATATAGTGCATCCATCTCCTCATCCATAGCTTTCTCCCAACACACATTTCCAACAGCCTCATCAATGCATGTGGGCTCTACAACTTGTACAACTTTTGCCTTTTATGCATAGTGATGTGCCACATAACTATCATAGGTAAACCTCTGCACAGGATTCTTCACTCTCCCAAATCTTTGCAGCTTTGGATTCATGGCTAAAATAGCTTTCTTTACACCAGGTGTTCTCATAGTTGGTATCCCAAGATCCTCATCAAGGCTCATCTCTGTGCCACTAGACTCTCCATCAACATGAGAATGCCTTGTAGAAATGTCAGGCATACTAATGGGCTCAACCACTTTCTCTTTGCCTTTATGTGATGTACTTATCACATTTGCAGGACTAGTATTATGATGTAGCCTGCCACTCCATGGTCTATCAACTAAACCACTAGATGAGGACTCTACTAGTCCACTCAAAGA
Organism: Cibotium barometz; assembly: GCF_041138505.1. NCBI lineage: Eukaryota > Viridiplantae > Streptophyta > Polypodiopsida > Cyatheales > Cibotiaceae > Cibotium > Cibotium barometz. Next base: position 8,387,131 of record NC_141070.1, read on the forward strand.
CTGTGATTGCTAACTTGCATTCTATGCAACCACATTTCCACTCACATAAGCCCCAACAGCTTCTTTTTTAGCAGCATACCAGCTGCTCATCTCATAAAAAATATCCCTGCTTACCCTCAACTCATGTGTATCACTTTCTCTTTGCCGTTATGTGATGTACTTATCACATTTGCAGGACTCGTATTATGACGTAGCCTGCCACTCCATGGTCTATCAACTAAACCACTAGATGAGGACTCTCCTAGTCCACTCAAAGACTGTGATTGCTGACTTGCATTCTGTGCAACCACATTTCCACTCACATCAGCCCCCCAACAGCTTCTTTTTCAGCAGCATACCAGCTGCTCATCTCATCAAAAATATCCCTGCTTACCCTCAACTCACGTGTAGCACTGTTATAACACCTGTATCTCTTTTTCTTAGGGAATACCCAATAAACACACATTTTTTAACTTTTGGATCCAGCTTAGTTCTCAGCTCATTTGGCACATGCACATATGCAATATATCCAAAGACTTTCAGATGAGACAAATCAGGTTTTCTACCAGTAAACCTCTCCTCTGGAGTTACATCATGTATGGCTGCAGTTGGAGTCCTATTCATGATGTAAACTGTTGTAGAAACAGCCTCAGCCCAATAGCTATGTGGCATATTCTTCTCTCCCATCAATGCTCATGCAATCTCAGTAATGTGCCTATTTTTCTGCTCAGTAACTCCATTTTGCTGCGGAGTGTATCTACATGTAAATTGTCTCTGAATACCATTCTTCTTCAAAAATTCAGAGAACTCATTGGAGAAGTACTCTCTACCTCCATCTGACCTTAGGCACTTTACAAGTTTCCCTGTTTGCTTTTCAACCATAACTCTGAAATTCTGAAAATGAGTGAACACCTCACTCTTCTCCTTCATGAAGTATACCCACACTGTCCTTGTGTGGTCATCAATAAATGTCACATAATACCTACAGCCTCCCATAGACATGGTATTTGTAGGACCCCATACATCTGAATGTGTGCATTTCTGCTCACATTTCTGTCACATGGAAATACATGCTTTGTTTGCTTTCCAAATTGGCATGCTTCACATATTTTTTGCATACCTTCAACTTTAGACTTTGGCAGCCCTGTCACAATTTCTTTAGTCTGCATAGACTTCATTCTCTGCACATTCACATGTCCAATTCTTTTATTCCAAATGTTTGTGTCTACAACAATTCCTAAACCATTTGTAAACATCGTAGCACTCACTTCACGCATGTTTACATTCAATGTAAACATTCTTCCCACTCTGTTGCACTTGTCTTAAAAGTCTTCAACATAACAACCATCAAGGTTAAACCAAACCTGCAAACCCTGCTCAATCATCTGGCCAACTGAAACTAGATTCTTTGTTATATTTGGAACATGAAGTACATCTGCAAGGTACTTCACTTTGTCATCTCCTACATAGACAATGGCACATCTCCAACATGGGCAATTGGATGAGCAGTGCCATCCCTTGTTTCAACATAACTTAGTCTTTTAAGGTTTTTTATCTCCTTGAACCACTCCCCACCATGACTTGTCATGTTGAATAAACGTACCATACATCATCTTTATGTGCTGCTTCAACATTTTCAGACATGGCATCAACGACATGCTGCATAACAAACAACCTTTCATTATCCTCATTGTTTTTGCTCGAGGATGCATAGTTGTTTTGCTGCAATTTTTCATTTTGCATGTCAGCTTGCTTCTTATAACAATCTGCCTGCACATGTCCAGGCTTACCACAATAAAAGCATCCACGTGTATCATTATACTGCCTTTGCCAATTTCCACGACCTCTTTGACTCCCCCTGGCTCTGAATTGGCCTCTTCCACCTGCGTGTTGTTGTTGTGAATTCTGGGATTGTTGTTGTTGCTACTACTGGCCATAATTTTGATTACCTGTTCGCCCGCATCCTTGGCCGCATCCATAGCCTCCTCTTCCTGAACTTGTGTAGAAGGCCTGTTGCTCTGAACTGTTTTTGTTTTGTAAAGACTGTTGGTCTTCACCCAAGCTCTTCTCTTGTTGTATAATCAACATAAACACCAAATCTGTGAAATTGGGAATGTTTTCCCGAGTCTGAATAGACGTCTTGAACGCCTTATATTGTGGCCCGAGACCACGTAGACAGACTTCTACCTTGTCATCATCATCTACTGAAATGCCAATAGATGCAAGGGATTCCACAATACCCTAGATCTTCAATGCATAGTCAGTCACAGACATACTCTTTTTCTCCACAGTATGAAGTTCATTCTTCAACTGTATCTTTCGTGCCTTGGTATTCGTTTGATAGAGTTTTACCAAGGTGTCCCACGCCTCCTTGGGAGACTTGGCATCCTGTATATGCCCAATCATGGTGTCCTCTGTATACTAATAGAGAGCCAATACATAACTTTTCTGGCTCCTTGGTTCCAATCCTTGAACTGCAGTAGTTGGATTGATCTCCGGTATCTCCAGTGCCTCTTCATGCTCACCTTCTATGTAGTCCCAGTAACCCTTTCCCATCAGGAAATTTATCAACCTAAACTTCCAAGCATGGAAGTTGTTCTTGTTAAGCTTCTCAGCAACAATTTGGTTTATGCCATCATTTGACATCTTGCCACACATACAAATTTACCAGAAACAGCACTCTGGTTTGTCCTGCACAAACTGCTGTATTTTCTATAGCGGTACTGTACTACACTCAGATATCACAAACCAATGACCTTAATGTGCATACATACACCCAATGGCAACTATTTAACCTTCTTGCAGCACTCACAATGTCTGCACAACCAATCCTTCTTCTTGCAGTTCTTAAAACAGAGTTCTGCAGAGAATCGATGACTTACCCGCAGTGCTCGAAATCGCCTACTTTCTGAAAAACGGAGGTCCTAACGTGCCCAAAATGCTTTTTCGGCCCGAAAAACTAAGTCTGATAGGATAGTATAGTTGCCCTATATCTTTACTCCCGCGAAGAAAGCTCCTCAATCAGAGATCGTTTGACGGTGCCTCCTGTAGAACTCCCGACAATGATGCCTCCTGTAGAACTCCCGACAACGGTGTGGTCGCCAACACAAATAGGGAAGAGTAGATAAATCTCTTACCCTCGTACCGCTTCTTGTACTTCTCTTGCTTGCAGCTCATCCCCCTTACCATGAACCAGGCTCTGATACCATGAAAAGATGCAGGGGAGAAGAGAGCTTGAGAGCTCTTGCAAGCACACACACACTCACAAAACCCTAAAAGAGAACACACAAGGTGAGAGGTTGAAAATCTTTTTCTTCTTCACACAACACTCAACACACCATATACAAAGATAAGAGTACACACAATACGAAAAGGTACTCAACCAAATACATACTAGGGTTCTCTATAGTGTGAACCCAACTAAATGAGCTGGCGCTATAACTATGCCAGTCTCTAGAATGGCTGTCACACAGCCTGTCATCCCACTAGCCGCATATCACCCATGATCTCACCAACCATGTCAGTGGTGTAAGTGTGGAGACCCAAGCGGGTCATTAGTGTCCACCACCTCACTAGATGAGCTCGATATCTCAACAGGATTATGGTCCAATTAAGATTCCAATGGGCCAATTGGATTAATCCAAGTGTTGGGATGAGATAAATCCAAGAGAATAAAAGAAAATACCCAAAAATGAGTAAATACTCACATAAGATGAAGAGTTGACTGAGTACAAGGTTTATTAGTTAAAAATTATGAGATATTACTAAAAAAATGAGATACTTTGGAATAATGATGCATTTTTGATCCACTGGTAAAGGAGAGGGGGACTCTTGAGGTAGGCACCTATTTCACATGTATGGAAGGGTTTTTAATTCAAAAAAACTGTGGTATTTTTATCTCTCCTCTTGCCTGGATCAAACCAAATCAAAAATGAGTTTTGAATTCTTCTAATGTATTTATTATAATTTAATTTCATAGATTGTTTCTCTCAATTATGCCTTGCTTCTTGCTTGCAGCCATGTAATATCTCAGATGCATTGGGCTACTTGAAAATCCTTAAGGAGGAGATTTAAGATCTAAACGAGGACTTAATTAATACCAATACACATTCTAATTATTCAAGGGCATCTCAAGATGCTCAGGTACTAGCCTACTTAGGAGATTATTATCAATTATGCTATATTAATGATAGTTAATAGGATTTAATTTTTCATGTAATGCCTTTAGTAACTTAAGTACAAAACTTTAATTAAATCATCTCATTCCTCTATTATGTGGCTTTCTTTGAGAAACATTAATGTGAGTTAAGCACTTGTTAATTGTGCTTCTTGTCCTAAGCTCTCAATGTACACTAGCTTGAAGGGATTAATCCTAGGCCTTGTGGAGGTTTACGTGTGTCATTAACATTGGGCTCTGTTTATGACACTACCAACCCAATCAGCATTTGTGTACTCATGTGGTTGTATCTCTGTACCAGTTTCATAGAAAAGTCCATAATCAATTGAGAATTTGTCTAGCCACATCCAAGTGTGGCTTCCAAGGGGCCTACATAAAGTGACTCACAAGTCTAACATCATAGCTCAAAGATGGCCTAGTAATGGTCATGTAGATCAAGCTACCCACCAACTATGCACTTGTACATAGTGGAATCCTCCAAAAGATCACCTATATTTGTGGAAAGCTTTGTGTTATGCTCCAATGGCACTAAAGTAGGCTTAAACCATGTCATACCATACTTGGACAATATGTCAAAGCCATAAGTCCTATGCAATAATAAAATGCCATGAGGTGATCTTACCACCTCTATGCCAAAGAAATACTGCAGCTCACCCAAATCCTTCATCTCAAACTTCTTCTTCAAAATTCTCCTAACATCATGTATGTCAGCATCACTATCACCAGTGATAATCAAGTCATCCACTTAAATGATTAATAACATGATTCCTTTATCTATGATTTTAACATAAAGTGAAAATTTGTATTGGTGGATATCTAAAATCCAATGGTAAAAATATACTCCTCAATCTTGTTTGACCATTCTCTAGGTGCTTGCTTTAAGCCATGCTGAGTTTTGCATAACATGCACACAAAATTTAGGTTTGCATCACTCTCACAGGCTCTCGTCTACCCACACATTGGTCTCCTCTACCCACACATGGGTCTCTTCCCCCTATAAATGGCTCTCTACTACCTATCCCTCCTCACTGCGCTATCAGCGATTCCTACATCAACACAAAGGTGTTGCATATCTACAACCTAGTAAATGAAAAAAAATCACTGTCCTCTCTTTGCTTTATCTATTGTAATTTAATTTTCTAGATTATTTCTCTTAATTACGCCTTGCTTCCTACTTGTAGCCATGTGTTTTCTTAGATGCATTGCCAGGCTACTTGAAAATCCTTAAGAAGGAGATCAAAGATCTAAATGAGAGTTTAATTAATACTAGTACATAGTCTAATTATTCAAGTCCATCTGAAGATGCTCAGGTAGTACTGGCTTTCTTAGGAAATTATTATCAATTACTCTATATAAATGGTAGTTCATATGATTTAATGTTTCATGTAATGCCTTTAGTACCTAAGTACATAAATTTAATTAAATCATCTGATTTCTCTATTATGTGGCTTTCTTTGACAAAAAATAATGTGAGTTAAACACTTGTTAACTAAGATTCTTGTACTAAGCTCTCAATGTACACTAGCTTGAAAGGATTAATCCTAGGCCTTGTGGAGGTTTACGTGTGTCATTAACACTGGGCTCTGCTTAGATTATTCACTCTGTAGAACTTAATCCCTCCTCACTCCACTATCGACAGCGCTTGCATCAATGCAAAGGTTCTACATATCTACAACCTAATAATTGAAAATAAAATTAATTACTCTCCTCTCTTTGATTTATCTACTATAATTTAATTTCCTATATTATTTCTCTCAAATGCGCCTTGCTTCCTACTTGTAGCCATGTGTTATCTCAGATGCATTGGGCTAATTGAAAATCTTCAAGCAAGAGATCAAAGATCTAAATGAGGGTTTAATTAATACCAATACATAGTCTAATTATTCAAGTGCATCTCAAGATGCTCAGGTATTGGCTCGCTTAGGAGATTATTATCAATTACTCTAGATTAAAGGTAGTTAATATGATTTAATTTTTCATGTAATGCCTTTAGTACCTTAAGTACAAAACTTTAATTAAATCATCTCATTTCTCTATTATGTGGCTTTCTTTGATAAAAATTAATGTGAATTAAGCACTTGTTAACTGTGCTTCTCGTACTAAGCTCTCAATGTACACTAGCCTGAAGGGATTAATCCTAGGCCTTGTGGAGGTTTTGAATAGAAAAAGGGTGTGTTTTATTATGAAAAATCTACGGATAAAGGGTTTTTTAATTAGGCCTTGAACGCACGTGATATAGAGAGTTTACATATAGTGAACCCCCCGAGGTCCACAAGGACCATGAATTTATTTAAGGTGTAAGTGTACCACTTGGATCATTTCATTGTGCTTGTAAAATGTGACATGGATGTTCTTTCATTGCCTCGCATGCACAGGCAAGTTGTCGCCCACCCTTCTTGAGAAGGTGTTGGTTGTTGATTCTATGTGGTATTGCATGCCACCAAAACTGCTTACACTTCTGTCAACTACTTCTTTGGGCAAATGGATGTGTCCGGCATGGAATTGTGCTTCTTCCCCATTGTCTGCAGGTGTGTCTATGGTTATGGAAAGTATCTAGCTGTGTTTTTTCACATAAAAATTTGTGTACTTCTAATGGGCGACTTCTGTGCAATAGGAGCCATTGGACCCTCTTTGCTTTGTATGTCAACAAGCACAAAAATGTGCTTCGTTTGCGAGGGAATAAAAGCTATGTGTTGTACATAGACTCCATGGGACTTACATATGCAAAGGAGTGCTCTTCTCAATTATATAGGTATGATGTTCTCTTGAGAGTCCCAGTCTTCGAGATTTATGCATGTCATGGGTACTGATAGAAGGTACTAACATATGTATCGGTGTCGATTTGGATTGATTTCAGTGCTCTTAAATGCTTGTAGCTGATTTGACCCTCCAAGCTACTCTTTTCAATCCTGTGAGAGTGAGCTGGAGTTGAAGATTGTCGAGGTGAAGGAAGCAGTGTCTTTCTTTTGAGTTTTTTGGTTGTTGCATGGTGCATCTATTATGCATGTTTTTTTTTAATCTAGATGCTAAATGAAGCAATTGTGCTTACGTTGAACATGCATCTTTTGGGGCAGGTACCGTAGCAACCCAATGGCACAGATTGCGGGTTTTATGTCATGGCGTTTATGAGGTACCTCATCTCCGGCATACTGCAAGATGGTGCAGACAAGAGCTGGCTCACAAAGAATTGGTTTCAACACGAAGATGTGTGCACACTCAAGATGGATCTACACACATGGTGCATGGGGTGTTTGGAAGCACTATGAAGATCATTTTTTGTTGCTGTGGGAATCACCTTTTGTTCATCATCTTTGCATCTTCTACCATTGTCGACTTACATACAGCTATACTACTATCCAACTGTATTCTCTCCTAAATCTAGATATGCTTATTAGTTGTTTTCTCAAGGAACAGGTAAATTTTTTGGGATATATAAACAATCTAGATATATCTTGGTACGTGAAGAAGGACCTCCCTTTTGTGTATCAAGACTATAATGATCATGTGATCTACAGTGACTAATGATATTATATGATTTGTACTATTTTCATCTCTCAATTTCATAATATAATGGCATTTCGATTCATGGTTTGCTGAATCTTCCACTGTATTTTGTTGGCATCAAAGTTCCATGAAGCCCATTGAATTGTAGTCATGAGATAATTTTCTGAAATGCTTCACTTGATGGCTCGTCTCTTAAAGGCTTTCAGTGCATTTTGTGCGGTGCATTTTGTGTAAGATATAAAAGTGAAATTATTGTTGGATTGGCAAATGGTTTTGTTTGTGTTGTATTTTATTTCCATATGGGTGCACAAGTTTCTTGTGTGTTGAAATTCAGATCTTGCATAATTGGAAGTAGACGGCTCTACGTTTGGGTGTTGGTCCCCTACATGTCATTTTTTGCATGGGATTCTCTTATCTTTAATGTATAGGGATATGTAGTCCAACCAAGCTACGTCCATCTCATATGAGATTGAATTTGTGATGAAAAAAGGAAGCAATAAGCATCATTTTAGTATGGTGTTGCAAAAATCGAGGAGTAATAGTGATCGAAAAAGTGAAGTAGAAAGTGTAAGAAAATCAGGGAAGATGGATGCAAATAAAGTCTATTTTCACAAAAATGTTAGTGAATAAGAAAACGTGCTAAGTGGCACAAGAGTTTCTATATTTTCTACTGGTTCATTTTGACCTAGAGTATTTACATAAATCAGGACCTTCTTGAGTCTAGCATCATGCAATATGTTCATTTGGACCTGGAGTATTTACATAGATTAGGACCTTCTTGAGTCTGGCATCATGCAATATGTTAGCCTACATGTTCAATTAATTTTGCAACTGTATTATTGTCAATGCAAAGATTTCTATCTATCATATCTATGTCTCTATAGCATGTTGGTTCCATGGTTTCTTTGTTGAACAAACTACATGAAACAGCAGCAACTTGGCATGGGTTGTGCACTCCCACTAGAGACAAAACCTGCACATATACATCATAAGACTCCAATAGAAATAAATTAGCTTACGTCAATCAAAGCTCCGCATGCCCAATACAAAAACTCAAAAGAACCACTCCTTTATAACCCCTACAGATAAAGCTTGCACACATGTATCACAAGACTTTGATAGATGACAAAAAACTTCATATAACATGTTACATGCTACAATCAAAGACAGGCACAACAGCTTAGAAAAGCCACCACCCAGACAAGATTATATGCACTAAAAGAAACAAGCAGGCTAGGACAGCACACTATCTTATGCATATCTTAACTAAGATAAAGATGCTAAAAAAAATCCTTCCTTGTAAATAACCTACATAAAAGTTTATTGAGCGTATAAGACCTCCTTTTCAAAGAACAACTAATGAGCATTTATTACAGCAAAGAGCAACTAATGAGAATTTATAATGACCTCCTTTTCAAAGAACAACTAATAATGAGCATTTATTATAGTAAAGAGAATACCAAATCAGCCAAACCAAAGAGTACTTTCCTAGCCCTCAGTGGTGCTGGTGATATGGCCAAGACCTTCTCCTCCTTAGCAGTCCATAAGATTAATAGTCTCCCCACTATCCCCTTTTACCATCATAAACAAGTCTTATACTTGGTAAATTTAAATCTGAGGAACATAGAGCAACTTAATCGAAGTGGTGGAGGAGTCAAGAAAAGAATACAAGATGCAAGGTAATAAACTTCTATATTTCTATGATACAACATTTAGTGCACGTAACTTGTAAATTTATAGCAAGACGAATTCATTTTAGGTGTCTCCTACATCAAAATAAAGAAAACATGGAATTGGATTTAGCACCTAGACAATATTCCATGCTTTTATCTTCAAAGATGGTAGGCAAGATGCTTGAGGAGAAGAAGTATAAGAAAGTACGAGGAACATTCATAGAACAGTTTAAAAAGAAAATCCAGATGTTAGCTCTTGATATACAAAAATGTCTTGATGATGTTGGCATAGAGTATTCCGAGATTTTCAAGCTAATACACTCAAAATACAAAGAAAATGGAATTCAAACTACACTTCTTACGAAACCATATCACGTTAGGAGAGAACGTTGTGCCATGGCACGTCTATGGTGTGAAACTATGCATGTGAGGCCATTAAATGCAAATCCAGATGCATGGGATTAAGTGCCACAGTGTACATGATGTGTATATGCCTTTACGCATTCCGAGGGCTAGCAGAAGTCCTTGTGCCCGTGTACATATGGGATGCATGGTGTGCAATAAAACTTTGCCCAAAATGCCCTGGCAAGTGTACAGACTGAATGTCCTTGGAGTGAGTTAGTGCATGCATTTTCCTTTGGAGCAGTTGCTGGAGACTTGAAGTTTTTATTTGTATGAGCTTTTTGTTTGTGTGCAAGTAAGAGGTGGAAAAAGCAGTTGGCGAGGGTCGTGAGGGGACCAAAAAAAGAAAGCTAGCCACTTGGTGTGTGTGAAGCATCGGGGGGAACGTTGGCTGAAGAGAAGCTGTAGAACCCGGGTGATCGTGAGCCTTACGGAGGCGCTGCAGGTAACTAGAGAGGAAGCGCCGGGGAGGGGGGGAAAATTCGACAGCAGCTGGCGAAGAAGGAGCAGGTGCTGTCTGTGCTCAGAGATCTGTGTGATCGACAGTTGTCTTGGGCAGAGGCTGATGAACTTGGTGTACCTTTTGCTATCACTGTGGAATCAGAAGAGACTATGACGTGAAGAGAAAGAGACTCCAAAGAACAGGTTCGCATTGCTGTGGGGCGGGTACTGTTGCAGCCAGAGGGAGACGAGAGAGAGGAAAGTATAGGTGGCCACCTCGTGGAAGATCAGGCGCTGTGGGTGACTGAGGAGCGGTGGTGGCGAAGGCTTTCAAGCCTAGGTGGTGGGATCAAGGTGGAGAAACCCGGGCATGAATCGCAAAAGCTGGGCGGCCGTCCGATGTGAGTTGGTTTACTAAACGCCAACCAGAGCAACAGTCGAGGTGGGGATTCCGGCCGGCTATCGAAAACTGGAAGAAGTTATGGGGATGGTGGACAAAGTAAACGTCCAGGGGATTTCGACTGGCAGCTGCCTATCCAAAACTCGAAGAAGCTGGTGAAGAGATATTGCTTCTGTGGTATGAAAGCTTATATGGAGGTGGGATCACCTGTGATAGGAGATGCAGAGCAGCAGTAGAGCTGAAGGCACTGGGAGCCGCCTGTGCGAGTGTGGAGTCGGGGTGTAGATGAACGAGGGAGATCGCTTGCAGAGGTCTTAATGTCATAATGTTATATGTTTTCTTGGGTTTTGGAAATCATGTGAAGATGTATATATGCCATATGCCATCTTTTGCTTTGTGAGTTATTGGAATCTGAAAATAGGTTTTCATGAGATCAAGAGTCATTTTGAAATGGTGATGTTGGCAATATATGAAATATGTGATGTGAATGGTCACATGTATGTGGAAATCTTTTGAAGATTGTGTTGTGCCTACATGTGTTATGTATGAGGCACTTAGATAAAGGGTCAGGAGATCTATGCTTGGAGCTGGTCATGCTCTTGACACATAACTTATGTGCAATCATCAAGTTGAATTTGGGAATGTTTTGAAATGAATTGGCACATGTACATGTCACCCAAAATGGAGATGTCATATGCCCCTTGAAGAGATATATATTATGTTTCCTTGCTGGGATTTGAAAACGACTCTCACAGCCAGAAGTCTCGCACTTTCCCAGTGATACCGCCCACGTCACGACAGCTTTGGTGAACCCGACGTGAAACTGCTGGGGTGAGAGTTAGTGGTGAAATATACAGTGCAAGCTATGGCTGAGAATCCTGAGGGACAGGGGGTTCATTTTGACCCTGGGGTTATGCAAATGTTTCAGATGTTTACTATGTATATGCAACAGGGGCAAATTTCCACGACTAAAGCACTGCAGTCAATCGTGAAGAAGGTGGATCAATTTGATGGTAAAGACATCACAAAGTACCTGCGCAATTACACAAAGGAAATGGAGCTAAACAGGGTGACTGAGGAGGATATGGTTCGAAGCTTTGAGCTTGTATGTGTTCCCAAAATAAGAGAGCGCATAAGAGGACTACAGGCAGAACATGGTGGCAAAAATTGGGAGGAGTTCAAGCTTGCTTTGAAGGATGATTATTTCATGGAGGATTCCGAGCGGGTGACCAAGCGAACTTTCTTGGAGTGGGTTACAAAACCCAAAATTGGAATTTCTGCCACAGAGTTGCTAAGAGAGTTTGAGAAGTGCTATGCCCAGCTGTCAAGGATAGAGCGCACAACCTTAGACAGGGAAAAAACAGAGCTCTTCTTACAAGCAGCTGGGAAAGATCTCCAAGAAAAACTGGAAATTCTCCTTGAGGATAAGGATACAGAGCAGGGGCTAAAGAATGATTGGAATGATGTCGAGGATGCGGTCACCATGCTAGCAAAGCGGCAGTGAAGGAGGGATAAAATGGTGATGAGCTCGGCAACTCCTATAATTGTTACCCCTGAGAATCTACCAAAACCTGCTGCTGCAATCCCAAAGGTAGAAGGGCCGATGGATGAGCTTATTAAGGGCATGCGAGATCTAAAACTGAAGATGTCTAGGATTGAGGAAAAAGGGCTACCATTAGGGCAGGCTTCTATGCAAAGGCCTCAAAGCAAAGAAGTGTTTACATTCAGATGTATATGGTGTGATAACCCAGAACATGCGAAGAAAGACTGTGCCAGTTACAAGGAAGCTCTCAGAAACCAACTTGTATTTTTCAAAGATGGAAAAATCCACCTTACAGAGACTGGTCTTCCGTTAAGCACAAACTTTGGGAAAGGAGGGATGAAAAAGCTGGTTGAGGATATGGCTGCTAGCCATGCCATCTCTATGGTTGAGGCAGCAACCTATGGGTTAAAGGAGGCCGGTCAATCAAAGCAGGAATCTGAGAAGGATGAAGATTATGAGAATGAAGATTTTTGGCCATCAACAATGGAGCTAATTGCGTCAAAGAAGGTGTCTAAGCAGGCTTTGCATGAGGCAGGAGAGTGTATACGTCTTGAGACTGGCTGGGAAGAACCTGTGGATTCTCTATCTGTTTATGCCTATATTGCAAAATGCCAGAATAATGAGGCACAGGTTGAGGAAAAGCGTAAGAAGGAAAATGAGGAAGGAGGGCCATCAAAGAGGGTCACCCGTGGTAGTGGAAAGAAGGAACCTGGGCCATCATATGTGCCTCCGCCGCAAAACCAGCCTCCACAGGAAGTATCAATGGAAGAAGCGCCAGCAAAGATGAAGCATGAGAAGGAGAAGGGTAAAGGGAAAAGTCCGCTCTACAAACTCCAATCTGATATTGAAGCCGCAACGGATCTCAAAAAGGTGCTAGAAGAGAGGATTCTAAACAGTCAGGTGGAATTTACACTAGGGGAAGTCTTGGGAATTGCAAAGAAAGAATTCCATGATGAGATAATTGATATTATACGAAGGAAAAGGCAGTCCATAATTGAATCTATTCCATCACAGGGGGAGACAAGCACTTCCAAGACTCATGGAGTACAAGTACAGCAAAAGGAAGAGAGAGAGAATGTGGTGGAATGCAGTCACTCTACTGGAGGGGCACGACAAGTGCGCTTTGTGGATGAGGGTGATGAAAAAGAAGCTCTTGCAAAAAGTCATTACTCCAGGAACCATTGGGCAAGGGCCACTACTAAAACCCTTGTCAAGATAGGAGACTTGGAAGAGCCGTATGTTGCCTTAATCGATCATGGGTCTGAAATAAATCTTATGGCTAAAAACCTCTACAACAAATGTAAGTGGCCAATGGATGTAGATCATGGGTGGATGATTAAGGTGGCTAATAACTCATCTGGAGAGCTCTATGCAGCCTGTCCAAATGTAAGGGTAACTATAGGGGATGTGAAAGATGATCAGAACTTCTTCGTCCAGGAGATGTCATCGTATCCCCTTATCCTTGGGCAACCCTATATTACAGCTGAGGATGGAGACAAAAGTCTTAGATGATGGCTCAGCATATGCAAGAATAAGGAGCAAAGATGGCAAGAAAGCTGTTCAGTTCTTGACAGTTTGCATAAACCATGAAAGGAACCGCGAGTCTCTTCGAGAACAGTCACTCCCAAAGATAAACAAAGAATTCATGAACTACAGGGAGATGAGGGATTTTGGCCAGGTGCCATTGTAAAGCGAGATTGCAATGGTACAAGGGGCAATGAGTTCTCGCAGGACTCAATCAATGTAAATAACTTTTCAGCAAACTTTCAGGGATTTTCTAGCCATGGGTCAGTAGCATATGTAAAAAGCAAGGATTTGAAGCGTGGTATGCATCAATTTATGTACAAAATGTACAAAAAAGTTTTGAACAGTGTGGTCTTTTGGAGAAGGATGAGTTTATATGAGCTGTCCTTGATGAGGTGTCATTTGTGGATACTATGGGTGAGCTTTGTGCCATGGAAAGTTCATGCTTGCAGGGTGGGAATGAGATGGTGAAAGTATCGTCTGTGGGTATGTATGATGTAATCAAGGAATTTGAAGAAGTGGAATGCAAAGGTATGTATTGTGGGACAGATGCTCGAGTTGATACAAAGTATAAAACGGTTGCAAAGAAGGTGAAACCAGTTGCCTTGCCCCTGCCACCAGAAAGCAAGGAGAAGATAGATGAAGCCTCTATGCAACCGAATCTCAGAGATCCGAAGAAAATTGGGCATAAGTTTACACAGCAAACCCTAAAAGAGCTGAAGATCGGTGACAAGGATTTCCTGTTACCAGTTGAAAAGGAATGCTTTGAGGAGATGCTTGTAAAACATGGGAAGGCCTTTGCTTTTCAGCCGCATGAGATAGGCTGTGTTGATCCAAGCATAATAGCACCAATGGTGATCTTCACTGTTCCACATGTGCCCTGGAACCTGCGGCCGATTCCAGTACCAAAAGCTCTCTTGCCACAAAGTTGATGGAATTACTAAAAGAAAAGATCAGGATGGGAATATTGGAGCCATCATGCGCTCCATACTCCAACAGATGGTTTACCGTGCCAAAGAAAAATGGAGCATTACACTTCATTTAAGACATGCAACTTGTAAACAAGGTCACAATCAGGAATGTGGGAGCAGGTCCGATTGTGGACGAGGGTATTACTCTAACATAAGCTTATTTTCTATTATCCTCTAAAAACCCTCTACAAATTGAAGAGATTGGAGCTTCTCTCTCTCTTCAATCTTCCTTGGAGACTTCATCAACATACCAAACCAATTGATTGGTTGGGGGCCTCTACTTTGATCAAAGAATCTAGGAGGTAAAATGTGGTTTATGGTCTTTTTTTTTATATCTCCAAATGTTTCTCTCTTCTCAACCCCTCTCAAGCTTAAGAAGCATTCAATTGAATGGCTTTTTAATACAATTGAAGTTCTTTAATGAATTGTAGTGATAAAACACATAAATTTCTATTAATGCTTAAATTATAATATTTTTTTAAGCATTTCGCTCTCTCTGCCAAAGAATGGTCATTCCTATGACCTATTCTATATTCAAATGAAGCTTCTCATGAAGCAATTCTCTAATCTAAAATTAATTTCTATGCTTGTCAAATTGAGGCCAATTAAGTGGCTTTTTAATGCTTTTATGCTTTTAATTTGTGAAAAATTTAAGAATCAAGCCAATAATTGGATATTGATCCAATTAATGGTTATTCTAATCATAGGGATATTATTAAACTTTATGCTTTCAAATTATTGAGAATTATCCGTAATAGCAGTGGAGCTATGGTAAAATTTTTAAAAAATTAACACATAAATCATTTTCATTCATAATATGAAAAGAGGACTTCCTACCGTATTCTAAGATTAATCATCCTAGATTAATTGAATGATTCTCATTATAATCATGGAAAATTTATTTGTATGTTTATGCATAAATAGTTAATTAGAAAAAAGAGAAATTTTTAGTAATCCATTTTTATGTAAAAAAAGTAATCCACATGACAATGGAAATCCATGTATTCCAATGAAGTAAGAGAAAATTTGTGATGCTAAAATAATGTATATTTTATTTAAAATTAAAGAAAGAATTAAGTTAAATTTATCTTTTTGTATATATAAGTTTCAACGATGAAAGAGGAATTCCCACCATATTGGAATTCAAATATTTAAATGAGGAAAGTATAATTCCTTGTGTAAAGGAATTAATGGAGATTTTTATTTAATTTTTAAGAGAAAATTTAGTTAAATTTATCTTTTTGTATAGATAAGTTTAAATGATGAAAAAGGAATTCCCATCATATTGGAATTCAAATATTTAAATGAGGAAAGTGTAAGTCCTAGTGTAAAGGAACTAATGGAGATTTGTATTTAAATTTTAAGAAAAAATTTAGTTAAATTTATCTTTTTGCATAGATAAGTTAAAATGATGAAAGAGGAATTCCCACCTTATTGGAATTCCCACCTTATTGGAATTCAAATGTTTAAATTTTAAGAAAAAATTTAGTTAAATTTATCTTTTTGCATAGATAAGTTAAAATGATGAAAGAGGAATTCCCACCTTATTGGAATTCAAATGTTTAAATGAGAAAAGTGGAATTTTTAGCTTAATGGAATTAATGGATATTTTATGTAATTTTTAAGAAGAATTTTAAATAGATTTAATTTATGGTAAAAGAGGAATTCCCATGATAATTGGATTGCACTCATTAAAATGAGAAAAAGAGGGATTTCAAGTTTATTATTAAAAAAATAGGTATGATATTTAGTTAAAAAGAAGAATTTTTATGATAATTAAGAAAAGATGGATTTGAATTAAATTTTAGTGTCAAAAGATGAATTTTCACCATAATTCTACCTAATGAATTAAGGTTAAGAAATTATGTAATAGAAGGAATATCTTTGGATATTTTAATTGGTAAAATCACTAAATGGATACTTACCCAAAACTAGATGTTTATCTAAAGGGAATCCTTCTAGAACTAAACCGAATGAATTTGGTTAGACTACAAGAGGGACGGATAGTAAACCTACTTGTCCATCTCTCGATCTGAATCAAGTAAAAACTTTGTGAGACCTATTCCAGTTTCTAATCACAAAGAATAGACTACCGGAACTAAACTAGTTTTTTCTGACCGAACTCACCAAGAATCTAGTTGGACAATCAGACTGAATGATGGGTAGATTACCCTGATGAGAGTTCAAGGATCCTCAATATGAAACTCGGAATTATGAAAAAAGGGTTTTTGGAACCAATCTCAAATTGGAATTTTACTTGCATTAGAACCTCTGTTTTTTTAATTCAAAGGACTGTTTTACGCCAGAATGCTGGAGGAAGCATTTGGCTTATGTTTTTTCTAAGAGGAGGCTCGTTGGAATAGCTGGCAGGGAGTCCTCAAAGGGATGTCGCTTGTGGCAAAGCCTGCCGAGGTCTTGACCAGCCTCGGTACGGTTAAAATGGTGCGCTTTCGGTACGATGGGTGAGGACCGACGGAGCGGTCCCTGAGTAAAGTGCTAGGACAGCTAAGGAGGATCCTGTTCTGACCAGGCGATGCACGGGCTCGCTGTTGCTAGGACACCCATGTGTACATCGAGGAAGATTTCGGATGGACTAAAAGGAAAGATTTTTGGGAACCAAATTTTGATACTGGATCTCGTTATTGGTTGGCTAGCTGGTTTTCAGCGGAGAGTCTAGAGGATATTATTGTAATACAATGGACTCGAAATTTCAAAAAATGATGATCATAAATATTATGATTTCTATTGAAGGGTTGTTTTAAAGCCAGTCAAATCTGTTATAAATGGTAATTTCATATTGGGTGTGTACATGATATGCCTACCTTAATTTTTATATGAATCGCCGGCTAGGGGGCCTGGGAACTTTTTTCCTTGATACCCGGGCAAAAACACAACCAAATCTTTATAAAGGAATCCCACCAATACAATGGTCCGGTGGGCCGGATGGGCTGGATCAGAGGAATCCTAAGAAACAACTAGATACAATTAGTTACGTTAATTAGTTTAAATCCTGAGAAGACCTTGTTCTATGAGAGGAGATCAGCGGCGACTGTGCCTCGTAAATAAAGAAAAAAGCGATGATTCCATGGACCAAGTGTAAGTCTCTTCTTGATCTGACTATGTGATTTCAGGTTCGGTCAGATCAATTTAACTAGTTAAGACTTTGACTCGTTATAGCGTAATTCCCCCATTAGAAGACTTTTCCCATGGCGGAATCGCCCGTGCCTTCCGAGCGAGGGGAGTCTTCTGGGCCTGGTCTCGGAGGGACTGCCCGAGATAGCCTCTCGTCCTGGACATCCCGCGGGCGAGGCCCCGAGTTAGGATCCCCGCCCTGCGCGGTGGGAGGCCGACGCCGCTTTTGCCACCGGCATGGGCACTGCAGAGGAGGCAGGGACCTCTCACAGTCCAAGTACCATCAAATCCATCAATTGGTGGAGTGAAAGCAAGGCACTTTCTTTCCAACAATAGACAAAATGTAGGAGCACTACAATGTCATATGAGAAATGGAAGGCATTGCATAATGTAATAAAGGATCATGGGAATGATGGAAATGCAAAAACAAAGAAGGCCGATGTGTGGAAATCCATAGACAAGATCTTCCATTTCTACGAGAAGAAACTTTGGGACAAGAATGACCTTAACATCTTTGAAGCCACCATCGAGAAATTTCAAAAATCGATGAAAGATGCATGGAGCGAATTAAACATCATGCATTATATGGTAGAATTAATTTCATTCATTCAACAAGGACTCATTTCATTCATCTCACGCATTATAAGGTAAGAACTCATTTCATTCATAATTGTCTTTTTGCAACACATAATATACAACCATCTACCATGGTTTGTGAAAGAGAATGGAACTCCATGAATATGGTCAACACAAGCAATGGACAAGTTTCACTATATTAAGCAAGAAATGCATACTTTCACCACACCAAACATGCAGGAGAGAAAGTGAGAGAAAACAATCTACGTGAAGTATTCCAATGGTTCTACCGGAGGATTCTACAGAAATTACGAATAAAAAGCGAATTGGAGCACATGAGGCCTTACAGAGCACATCGAGCAGCATAAAAAGAAAAAATGCAACAAGCATACAGAGGGTCAAATGCTGCACAAAAACACTCAGGGTGGCGATCACAGAAAGTGTGCATCAATTAACGCTGGGTAGATCGCACAGAATGAAGCTGCTCTTTTGAAATTTTTTTGTATTTAAAATAGCAAGAGAAAGTATGTACACAAGCATTTTTGTATCTAGATGGAGATAATACTAAGGAAGTTCATCATCATCTTTTTCCTTGTCTATAACAGGATTCTATTAACAAAACATGTTTATTACAAAAGACCATAACAATGCGACAGGGGGTAGTCCTGTTTTGAAAGACAACTCGTATCGTGTTGTTGTGATCACTCACAAAAATTGTGTTTACCGCATAATGATACAAAAAAATATGTTTAGTACCTCATGTTTGTATTCACTTTTACAACTAAGGAAGTTGATCATCATTTTGTCCTTGTCTATAAGATGGTGCTATTAAAAAGACATGTTTATTATTACAAAAGACCACAACAACATGACAGGGGGTAATCCTATCTTGAAAGATGAACCATATCGCATTGTTATGGTCGTTCACAAAAATTGTGTTTATTGCATGATGATATGAAAAAATCATGTTTAGTACCTCATGTTTGCATTCACTTCATTTTGTCCTTGTCTATAACACACTGCTATTAACAAGACATATTTACAAAAGACCACAACAACATGATAGGGGATAATCCTATGTTGAAAGATGACCTGTATCGCATTGTTATGATTGTTCACGAAAATCATGTTTAGTGCATGATGATACGAAAAAATCATGTCTAGTACCTCATGTTAGAATTCACTTTCACAACTAAGGAAGTTGATCATCATTTTTCCTTGTCTATAATATGGTGCTATTAACAAGAGATGTTTATTACAAAAAGATGACGACAACACGACAGGGGGTAGTCCTGTCTAGAAAGATGACCCGTACAGAGAATGTATATTTCATTGATAACTTTCATTTAGAGGTAAAAATTACAAAGTCCCTATGATGTTTGGGGTGGTGAAGGATCAATACTGTCAGGGGGGAACTCTACATGATTGAGAGGAGGATGATCGGGACTATCGAGGTGGATAGTTCCCTCAGCCTCGGCTTGAGGGGGGGCGGGGATGTCATGGGGCCGGTGGCGCGAAAGGATAAGGGGCATCCCAAGGCCTACTACTAACTTGGTTGATTATGTATTCCATAATCTCGGTCCAACAAATATCATAGTCCTCCTCCTCATAAGCATTTAGTGGGGGGTTTTGCAAAAAAAAAAAAGGTCAAGAATGAATAACATACATTAAACAAAAGACTCTAAGAAAGGTATTTAGAATGTGATGTACAAAACTTTACCTCTAATGGTATTTCAAGTAGAGAGTTCATCAACAAGAAGGCATGGAACATGACACACCAACCACAGGAGCTGTTATTCGGTTGACATGGAACGTGACACACCAACCACACACAGGAGTTGTTATTCGGTTGACATGGAACCCTACATCTAATATATCTTGTACAACTTACAAAATCTTCTTGGGTGGCACCCTCTAGGGCTACAATTAATTTTCTCAAGGATATGCATCCCAAACAAAAATAATAATATAAATACAATGTCCATATGATAATCAAAAAATTGAATTGTCTTTATTGCATGTACTCACAATATAACGTTAGCATGAGTGTCATCGGTGGAGTTGACCAAGTAACATTTCCTGGTTGGGCTGTGTGGTACATCACCAAACTCCAATTGGAAATACAAGTAGCAAAAGGATGGAATCAGAATTATGTATAAGAAAAACAAACCCAAACCATGAACAGTAAGAATGAAAGAAATTAAGAAACTTACTCCTCATTGTATGAAAAGAACACAATTTGCATCAGATCAATGATGCAGGTGTAGAACTAATCATAGACATCGATCATGCTTTGGTGACCTCGAATGCAAGGACCATTGGGACCAAAAAATTCACCATATACACCGACAAATGGTGATTTGCTCTGGTAGTCTTGAATTGACAAGGCTATAAACACAATCTAAACATGAAATTGGAGAAAATTACAATGGACCCCACAAGCGAAGATACATTAGAATGCCACCAACTGAGGGACATCAAATCGTCATTGACCTCCTGTCTAAGTCAAATAGAATAGTTATTTTGTCGGCGTTGACTCAAAAAAAGTAGTCGACATTGCGAATCGAGACTCGAACTTTGAAGTACGGCCTCAAATATTCGAGGGCCTGTGAGTTTATCGCACGAAGCTTGGAGCCAACTCCTGCTTCTCCCTCCATTCTCGATCTCTACTTTCCTGCACTCTTCTCCTTTCAGCCCTAGCCCTCCTCTCCTCCTCCAGCTGTTTGCAGGGTCTCTTGTACCTGCTCCTATGCCCGCTGAGCTACATTCTCTTCATCTCCTCTTTCCTGTGCATTCTCCACATTTGCTTGTCCCAGGGTTTCAGCCCTCTTCTTCTTGAGCGAGTATCTCAATTATGGGTGATAGGCACCTCCTCGACCCTGACCCTTTGCCTCAGAATGGGAGGGAACTCCAAGATCTTCCTCATTCTAGGTTCATGAATAACAATAGGCTCAAGAGTCTTGTCATACCTGAAACAGAGACGCCAAAGAGAAGCCATGTCCCTGGCCTTTGCCTCAGAATGGGAGGGAACTCCAAGATCTTCCTCGTTCTCCGTTCATGAATAACAATAGGCTCAAGAGTCTTGTCATACCTGAAATGGAGATGCCAAAGAGAAGCCATGTCCTTGGGCATAATGGTAACACGATGAGCATGTGCTCTACAAGGACATAGCTATCCTGAAAGAACTCCACAAGGAAGTCTTCAGCGGACTCTTAGAGGCATCCTAGGGTAGAAGCTTGCGAGCGCATATTCAGGCTATAATCCGCACAAATACCCCGGACCAACCTCTGGAAGGGAGGTCTTGGTATGGCAACGGACATGTGCTTCTGCACCTTGCGAATCTCTTTCAACATGCTGGTGCAGTTCCTCATTCGGATCTGCTTGATTCATAATATCCATGTTCTTGCCCTTTTCTACTCGTATCGCTATGCGAGGATCACTTGTTAAGGTACGATGGGCCGTGGACTTCGTCCTGGCCATGATAGCTAAAACCACAAAAACACATGACAACCTATTATAAATGGCAACAATAACAATATAATGATGAGTAAATTGGGAAAATGGAAGAACCGAATACAGGAAAACAAGACATAACCACAACAACGTGATGGGTGGTCATCCTCTAACCAAGATTGGTCTGTATTGCGTTGTTGTGGTCATTTAGCAAAACATAAAATTTTGCATTCAAACATCTTCATTCAAAAACAAAACATACCTTCACACACCCAAAACGACCACAATGATGCAATACACGGTATACATGCCGGTAGGATGACCTAGCATCGTGTTGTGGTGGTAGTTATGGGGGATGGAAAGGGCTTCCCATCTTGCATTTCTCTTTAACACCAAGACAACCACAACAACGCGATATGACACATACTTTGCTGGTAGAATGCCCTCCCCTCATGTTATTGTGGTAGTTTTCATATATAGAAGGGGCCTCACCTCTAAAACTTTCTATCCCCCAAAGTAACCATAACAGCACGATACAGAGTAAAGTTGTTGGTGGGATGACCTCCCCTCGCATTGTTGTGGTCGTTTTGGGGGATAGAATGTTTTCTGAGCTACCTACATTAGACGAGCACCTATGCAAAGGTCGTATCTCTCAGAAACAAAACAAAAATTGGAAGGTGACCCCAATAGTGAATAATGACATAGAAATCCAAAAACTATGGAATGGCACAATCCAATCTTGAGTGGTTGCTATTTCTAGAAACCTAATGCACGTGATTGTAGTACCTATGCAAGGTCGTCGAATCACCACGGAATAGCGTAGTCGACAAAGATGACGACGATGAAGACACAGAAGCAATAGAGGTCGGGAGGCCCACAATGACGAAAGTGACGGCATGCAAAATTAAATATAGCATTAATTGGCATTGAATGTGCCACATGGAAAAAGTCTCGATTGGGAGGCCTTTGAGGATGTCAATCACATCATGCACTTTCCATCAATCTTGGGCCACGTGGAAAAAGTCTCGGTCTTTGAGCCCTTTACCTGAGCCCACCCAACATTCCCACTCTCATTCCTTTTTTTGTTGTTTCCTCGTCATTGTGCCTTCATCTTCGTCTGAGTCCTTCACTACACCTTCATCAAACCTTGTCATCCATGGATTATGGAGGTAAATCTTATCCTTTTATGTGTTTCTACTTTCCAATTTCCTCATATTTCTCTTTGTTTGGAATTTTGCCTTGAATTATTCATATTACCAGGCATGTTCTTTCCATTAAGATGAACTCCCATCGCATTGTTGTGGTCATTTTTTAAGAGAATATCTACACGCTGTCGTGCCATGGCACGTCTATGGTGTCTCCCTAACATAGTGATAATGCACCTCAATGTGCTTTGTGCGAGCATGAAAAACTGGGTTTCTCGCAACTGCCAATGTGCTCTGACTGTCTTAGTGAAGATAGAGGTGGCAGACTCCTGTCCAACACCCAAGTCAGCCATAAGCCGTCTGAGCCACACACACTCAACCGTAGCCGTGAAAGCTGCCTTGTACTCAGCTTCACAACTCGAAGTGGCCACAGTAGGTTGCTTCTTGCTCAACCAAGATATGCATGAGCTACCGAGCATGAAACAAAAACCACTTGTGGACACTCTTGTGTCATAGCAACCAGCCCAATCTGAGTCCGAAAAAGCATGCAAATTTGGCGGCACAACGATCCCCCCTTGGGATAAAACAACCCAAGATGTATGGTGCCACTCAAGTAGCGAAAGATGCGTTTAACTGCCTTCTAATGCTGAGACCCTGGGCTATGCATAAACCTGCTCACCTGTGAGACTACAAACTGAATGTCCGGCCTCATAATGTATACATAAATGAGGCAACCAACAGCTGTTTGATAGAGTGTGACATCAAAGTGATCTGCAGCATCATGAAGACTCAACTTCAAACCTGTCTCCATTGGAGTAGCAATAGGCTTGCAGTCTTCAAGGCCAAATCTCCGCAACAATGTCTCAATATACTTTGTCTGACACAAAGCAATACCTCCATCACACTGCTTAAATTGTATCCCCAAATAATGATGCAAATGCCCCAAATCTGACATCTCAAAAGAGGCATTCAAATCAGCCTTAAAATCAGCAATATGACTCTCATTTGGTCCTGTGAGCAGCATGTCATCGACATAGAGAGCAATGATTAGATGTACATCATCCACACGTTTAACATACAAAGTGCTTTCTGTTGGACTATTCTGAAAACCATGTGCAGTCAAATATGAATGTATCTTTTCATACCAAGCTCGTGGAGCTTGTTTTAAACCATATAAAGCCTTTTTCAACCTGCACACTTTGTTTTCCTGTCCTCTTTGAACAAAACCACGAGGCTGCGATACATACACCTCCTCATGCAAATCTCCATTCAAGAACGCAGTCTTTATATCCAACTAATGTACATTCCAACCATTATGAGCTGCCAATGCACAAATGCTACGAATGGTAGTCATACGACAAGTGGGAGCAAAGGTCTCATCAAAATCAATGCCCTTTTCTTGAGCATAACCCTTTGCAACAAGCCTAGCCTTATAGCGATCAACACTACCATCTGGCTTTCGTTTCAACTTAAAAAACCCACTTACATCCAATGGCCTTTTTACCAATAGGCAAATCACACAAAGACCATGTACCATTCTTCATTATAGCATCATATTCACTTTGCATTGCAGCCAACCAATTTTTTGATTTTTGTGCCTCATCAAATGAAAGAGGTTCTTCCTCTTCACACATACTAGACACAACCAAAGCATAACAATCTGATGTATAAGAGGCATGCTGAAAACCTGAACGAGTACGACTAGTCATAGGTGCATCAATCTTACTATCACGCAAGGTTTGCACCAGCCATTTAGGCATACCTCTAGCCTGCTCATTTTCAGCCCTATCCTCATGAATTACATCCTGTAAATCTGCATCAGAAATAGGCTGATCTATGATGTCGTTTGAAATCTGCATAGGCTGATTATTTGCCTCATTAGGACTTACATTTGAATTCCCACCTGTAAAGAGAGGCAACAACGTATCAAATACATCCCGTGAGCTCACACCTGTCTCTTTGGTACATGATAACAAGGGCACAGGCTTCCTGCCATGCCAAGCTTCGTATGGAGAGTAATAGACTGCAAGGCCTTTGTTGAGTACATATGCAGCACACATGACAGCCTCAAGCCAAAACGCATGTGGCAAAGCTTGGCTCTTGACCATACATCGTGCCATCTCCATAAGTGACATGTTTTTCCTCTCATAGCAACACCATTTTGCTGAGGGGTATACGGCACTGTACATTGGTGTTTTATCCCACGACTAGCCAGAAATGCATCAAACTCTTTAGACATGTACTCCCCCCCTCGATCAGAACGGAGGGTGCCCACAGTACAATTGGATACATTTTCAACCATAAGCATAAACTGTTTGAAGCACAAAAACACTTCGGACTTTGCCTTCAGTGGATATACCCATGCATGCCTTGAGTAATCATCAATGAAAGTCACGAAGTACAAGTGTTTACCAAATGACGGAGTTTGCATAGGCCCACATACATCACTATGTACAAGCTGCAATTTGCGAGTGGCCCGCACAGAACCATCCTTTGGAAACGCAGAACGTTGCATTTTGCCCAAAATACAGCCTTCACAAACATGTTTCAATGGTGCCTCAAGAGGGGGCAATGAAGCAACCATATCAAATTTCTGCAAATGCAGCAAACTAGCAAAGTTTAGATGGCCAAAACGAGCATGCCATAGTTTTGCATCTGAAACTACCTTTTCATCAGAAATTGCATTTGCTGAATCTTCCACACACTTGTCATAAGAATTGAGCCTATACAGACCACGAAACAAGGTGCCAGATACAATAATCGTATCACCAGAAGTCAAATCATGAACAGTACATCTGTCATTCACAAATTTGACTACAAGTCTAAGTCTAGCAAGCGCAGAGACAGACAATAGATTCTTCTTTATCCCTGGCACATACAAAGCATCTGAAAGTGTGAAAGCGCTGTCATTTGCAGTCGTAAGCATAATTTTACCAATGCCCTTCACTGGGTAAGAAGCATTATTGGCACATGTGACAGTATTCCCATTAGGGACAGCCTCAAGAGAAGTAAACATATCACGATGCGAGGTAATGTGCTTTGTAGCACCACTGTCAAAATACCAAACATGAGAGTTAACAGAAACTGCCAAACATTCATCATGTACAGATGGGTCATACTGGCAATACACACTAAACGCCCATTCTGTATCCTGCACAACATTTGCAAAATCTACATTTGTAGAAGCGTCCGCTATTGTGGTTGCATTTAACTCTTTCTTCTTTGCCTCTTTAGCCTTTAGCTTAGGGCAATTCTTAATGACATGATCATTTGCCTTACAATAGTTGCACACCTGGTCTTTTTCTTGCCTTTATCAAGAGCCTTCTCAGACTTAACTTATTGTTGCTACCTGTGGAAGGAGAAGAAGTTGCAGACCTACTAATAGGAGAAGAAACAGTGGAAGGGACTGCCTTACCACTTCTTCTCTGCTGTTGGGCAGCAACAATAAATGCTTGATTAACTGCACCCTGCCTGGCCCTGTTTTGCCTAGACTGCGCTTCTTGCAAGAGCTTGTTGACTAAAGTATCATACTTGACAGCATCAGGTCTGTCCTCATTAAGAAGTCTCCACGTGGAAGCAAAAGTCTGATATGTCTCAGGTAAAGCATCAAGAACAGTCTGCACAAGAGAATGATCAGGAATAATCTCACCTGCAGAAATCAATTGTTCTTTGAGATCTTTAATCTCAGCAAGAAAAACATTCATGTCATCATCTTCTTGCATAATGTTCAATTCTAGCTCTTTACGCAGGTAAGCGATTTTTACCTCG
Organism: Cibotium barometz; assembly: GCF_041138505.1. Lineage (NCBI taxonomy): Eukaryota > Viridiplantae > Streptophyta > Polypodiopsida > Cyatheales > Cibotiaceae > Cibotium > Cibotium barometz. The sequence continues at coordinate 8,413,819 of NC_141070.1, forward strand.
TTACGACCTGCATACAAACCAGCTAGAATATCCCAAGCCTGTTTTGCTATTTTAGCTGAACGAATATGTGGGGTGATGTTACGTTTGACAGAAAGTGCAATCAAGGCATGAGCCTGCGCATCTTTACCATCCCAACGAGCTTGTTCAGCAGTGGGTAAAACAGCAGCAACAGTAGAGCTGCTAGAACCTGCAACATCCTCAACAGATCCTACATCCACAGAACCTGGACGTACATCCATACCCTGCACAATGTTCCACACTCCTTTTGCAACCAAAACATGCTGCATCATGTATGCCCAAAGTGGGTAGTTGCCGTCTCCATCTAGTTTGTCTTCAGCAGACAACATGCAAAATACATCATTGCTGTTCTCAGCCATGGCCACTAACTGAAACTGATGCAAAAGCTACCTGTAATGAAGCAAAGACTGAACAGATAACAACTCGTGCTATGTAGCACGGTCCACAATAGAATACGTATGCCTGTTTTGCAAAAAACTGCGCGGTCGAAATTTCTGCAGAAAATGACGAAAACACCTGTGCAGAACTTGCAATGCAAAAACGGAGCCCGAAACGACCTCAGATGCAATTTATGAGAACGCAAAGCCCTACGGGTCCGATTTGCAGAGTATAGGGACCTACAAGCGCTCGTGAAAGCTCACCTCAATCGGAGAACGTGAGTCGGAGGGTGCTGGCGGCGTAGCCCTGGGAGCCGATGCCTGCTCTGATACCAATTGTTGGAATTAGGGTTGCAGGAAAGCACACAAAGCTTGGAGAAGAAGAAGCAAGAATGCACACAACACAAAGTGTATTAGATTGTGTCAATGTACAAAAGATTCATTAGCCCTAGAATGATGGGCATATTTATAAGCCGGGGGAAAAAACCTCCTAAAGAGGGAAAAAGTGCCCTGGCGGTCCTAAGTGTGTTCTCACACATCACTGCCTATGTATATGGCAACATTTTTATGGGCATTAGGGTGGCTGATTTTGAAGGTTTTCATCCTCTCTTCGAGATGTTGGCTATAAGGTTTTAAGCAAGGCTGCATAAAATTCTAGAAATGTCAATTCCGAGATCGATCTTTCTTTTGCCATTGCTTCATTTGGTTTAGATGAGTAACATCTCATCGCATGATCATCTTCTAACATGTCATCTCAACGTATTGCTTCTTTGCAACATTGATCGAATGTTTTCGGATTGGATACAATGATCAAGTTATGTAAGTTGTTACTCTTTAAGCCCATCATGAAACATTTTCTCAATTGAACATCGTTTAATTTTTCCCATGACTCACAACGTGAGTCCAAGAGTTTTATCCGAAGGATACAATCTCTAATGGATTCATGTGGTTGGTGCTCAATTGAATAGAGTTCTGTTACTGCACTCCACCGATCCTTGTCTGGAAAATCCATGTATAAAGGCTGATTTCAAGGTTTTGAAGTGTCTTGATCGTCGGCATTAATGCGATGAACCATCGACTAGATTTTCCTTCTAAAAGCATAAGTTCAACACATGTACCTTAGTGGGGCAGTTGGGATTTCCAAAGGCTTCACATCTCTGTTCAAACATTTGAATGAATTGAATAGGGTTGGTTGTTCCGTCATATTTGCCCATAATTTTAAAAATTTGCACGGTCGTATTTCTGTATGTCATTGAGGCTGTATGTGAGTCCTTGGGCCACCTCCCTTCCTAGACTAGCGAGTATGTCCAAGGTTTGGGCATCCAAGAACGAGTTGGTACTTATAGGATTTGCGGGAATGTTAGGCAAAGGACCAAAGCAGCCTGATGGGATCGAAGTCATAGGGGGTGTAAAACCTGATGACACACTTGTTATAGGCATGGTCAATGGCATGGGGAGATGAATTGGCGGCATGGATCTCAATGGCTCGAAGATGTCAGCTATTGGATTCAGTCCTTGCCTCTATTGTAGCCATGTTAGAGTGCCTAAATTCTCCTTAATGAGCAATCACAATTTTTTTTAAATTGCTCTTTATACTTTCCCACAGCCCGTTATACAGCCTCCAGAGGCTTGGCGTACTCTTCGTTGGATCAAACGGGTGTCCATTTGCCCTAATTAACTTAGGCGCTATACGCACGTGAACGACCTTATTTTCTCGAAAAAGGCGTATCTAAGAACTTCCCAGATGGAAGAGGAGGTCCTAAAACCTATTTTCCATCACTGTCTCAAGACGAAAAAAAAATTTGAGAATTTTTTTCTTGTTTTGCAGCATGTTTTTTAGGGTGTTTCAAAAAGAATTTCGAAAAACTCTATATGAGGGAGTTGTAGTATTTTTGGAGTACTACAACTTTGTTTTTCTCAGCCATCCATGGTTTTGTCATTTAGACCCTCTAAAAGTAGCCCGGATATGGCTCGTCGTCGTTTTCGCGCTATTTTTAATGATTTTTCGTGGTTTTTGGACTGTTTTTTGCCTCGGTTTTCGGGTCGAATTTTGAGGCTACTGGTCAGAGGCCAAAATGATCAATTTTGACTTCGGACAAACAAGTCCAAAGTCGAAGATCTCGATGTCAGCTTTTTGATGAGCCTTAGAGTGCCTTCATCGGATACACGATTTAAGAGATATGGGCCTCCAAACAGGGGTGGAATGAAGGGATGTAATGCATGAAAATATGAGTAATCACCATGTAAACATGATGCCTAAGTGTGTTTAGTCTCTCACCAAGAGAATGGAAATAGCCTTCCACAAGCCAAGAGAGAAGCCATGAGCTCCAAGAAACATAAGTTTCCATTTCTAAAAATGATCATCAAAAGTTACAACCATGGTCCAAGTCCCCTCTTTTATACATGGACTTGTCCCATTATTAACCCTATTGAATAAAGTTCCTACTTTATTACAAACCATCCCTTCCCAAAGATTTTGTCCTCAAAATCAATAACATGTACAATCTCAAGGTATGAGACTCTAATGTCATCAATGGGAAGTGGTTAAGAGTTCTCAAGTACATCCAAAGCACATATACAATGAAAATCCGGATGTATACAAGTCCACAAAGCTTCAAGCCCAAAGTGTATGAGTGGGACTGTTATGACAGCCCTTCTAGTCGATGAAGACCCTTGAAAATCCTTCATTTAGACTCCATATATTGGGCTGAAAATGATATGTACACCATATGTAGCCCACATCATAATCTTTCATTAGGATACGCCATGAAGCTTGTTGGAGTCGAAAAATAGGCCCAATAGTAGACCTTCCCAAAGCTGTCCAGAAATTACAGCATGTATACTTCTCCTCATATTACCCAATTTGCTCAAGTAAACCATACCACTTGGTCACGGAAAGTCATCCACAAGTAAGCCATGTTGTTGGACATACTCCAATGATTGCGAAGTAGCCTCATCCATGGGTAATTGCTTCCATTTGACAAGATATTCATCAATATTCCGATTCCTCAACTCTCTTGTCCTCTTGCCAATAACCCTCTCCGGCTCATAAATGATCTCACCTTCTTCATTCATGGGTGGAAGCTCTTCCATCTCTTGAGGCAAAGATCCCATAAACCTCTTAAGGTTAGATACATGAAACACATTATGGATCCTTGTCGAAGAAGGCAAATCCAACTTGTAGGCCAAATCACCAACCCTCTTGATAATCAAGTATGGTCCATAATACCTATGAGCCAATTTTGAGTTGGTTACACCTTTGAGAGTGTTATGCCGACTCTTGGGAAGCTTCAATAGCACATAATCACCCTCTTGAAACTCCACATTCCTTCTATGAACATCCGCATTAGCCTTCATGACATCTTGAGCCTTCTTCATATTGTCCTTGCAAAGTTGAAGAAGCTGTCTCATTCTTTCCAACTCTTCTTTTGCCAATGGATTGACCACTTTGTCTTCATGGAAGGCTATCGATGGCACATGTACTTGATATCCATAGAGAGCCTCAAATGGTGACATGCCAATACTCAAATGCTTGCTTGAATTATGGCAAAATTCAGCAAGATAAAGCCACTCATCCCAAGATGTTTGCATGTCATGACAATAGTGCCTCAAGTACACCTCAAGCCATTTGTTTGTGCACTCCGTTTGCCCATCCGTTTAAGGGTGATAGGCCGTAGATGGAGTGATTTGAGTACCCAAGATCTCAAATAATGACCTCCAAAAAGTCCCCATGAACTTGGTATCTCGATCACAAACTATGTTGAGTGGCAAGCCATGTATCTTGAATACATGTTCCAAAAATTGCTTGGCAATATGAGATGCTCCATAAGTGGTCTTTGAAGCAATGAAATGGGCTGATTTTGTAAGCCTATCAATCACCACAAATATTTGATCCCATCCATGCTTTGTCTTTGGTAGACCCGTGATGAAGTCCATAGAAATGTGAGTCCATTTACCATCCGGAATTGGTAATGGATGAAGTAAACCACTTGGGAGTTGATGGCTATCCTTATTCTTTTGACAAGAAGCACATTCCATCACAAACTTCTTCACATCTCCCCATATGCCTTTCCAATAAAAACTCTTGCTCACTTTATCATAAGTTTTGAGTACACCAAGATGGCCCGAAAGTGGTGAAGAATGCATCTCATGAAGCACCTTTGGTATGTAGAATGAGGTAGGAACCAAATACACCTTATCCTTGTACCACAAGAGACCATTGTGAAGCTTGTAATGAGGAAACTCTCCACCATCACCTTGCTGTAATTTGGTATAAATATGGGCAGCACCTTCATTGATGAGGTATTCCTCTTGAATCCCCTTGATCCATTCACTATATACCTCCATGATTGAAGTTGTAGCGCATGCCCACATTCTAGACAATGCATCAGCCACTACATTGTCCTTCCCGGGTGTGTAGGATATCTCAAAATCATATCCTTGAAGTGTGGCCAGCCATCTCTTTTGCTTTGGAGAAAGATTTGGTTGGGAGAGGAAAAATTTCAGCACCCTATGATCACTTCTCACCTTGAAATGAGCACCATAAAGATAGTGATGCCACTTCTTGATGGCATGAAGTATGGCTAGCATCTCTTGCTCATAAACATGAAGCCCCATCTCCTTTTCGGCTTTCTACTTTCAAATGCAATGACTCCATGCTCTTGATACAAAACTGCCCCAATTCCTCTACCACTTGCATCCGCCCTCACATAAAATGTCTTTGCAAAATCCGGACATACAAGTATAGGGGCTGAAGTGAGCAACTCCTTGAGCTCATTGAAGCTCTTGTTGGCAATGGAATCCCAAAAGAAAGCCTCCCTCTTGAGCAAGTCGGTAAGAGGTGCCGCAATGGATGCATAATGTTGCATGAATCTTCTATAGAAAGAAGATAACCCCAAAAATCCTCTCAATTGAGGTGTATTGCTTGGTGTTGGCCACTCTTTGACACATGCCACTTTCTTAGGATCAGCCCTTATGCCATTCTCACCCACCAAGTGTCCAAGATATTCCACTTCATTGACCATGAATGTGCATTTGCTCTCCTTTGCATAAAGCTTGTGCTTCCTCAACACTTCAAACACTTGCTTCACATGACATAGATGTTCCCCTTTGCTCTTGCTATAGATCAAGATGTCATCGAAGAACACTAGCACAAACTTGAAAAGAAGGGGAGCCAATATCCAATTCATCAATGCTTGAAAAGTGGCCGGAGCATTTGTAAGACCAAAGGGCATCACCATGAAGTGAAACAGTCCCCTTTCCGTCCTAAATGCTGTCTTCTCTTCATCACCTTCCTTCATCCTTATTTGATGATATCCCGATCTCAAATCAATCTTAGTGAAGAACTTTGCCCCTTTGAGCTCATCAAGAAGATCATCAATGCGAGGTATGGGATACCTATTCTTGATTGTGACCTTGTTCAAGTCACGATAATCAATGCACATGCGAAAGGATCCATCCTTCTTCTTCACCAAAAGAACGGGAGATGCAAATGGAGATTGTGAAGGTTGAATAAGACCCATGGCAAGCAAATCTTGCACTTGCTTAGCCACTTCCTCTCTTTCTACCTTAGACAAACGGTAAGGAGGCTTGTTGACAACCTTTGCATTCGGTTCAAGTACTATGGCATGGTCAATCTCCCTCTTAGGTGGTAGACTCTTTGGCACTTGCAAAATATCTTCATACTCCTTAAGAAGAGTTGCCATTTCCTCATCTATGTGCTGTCCACTGCCTTCCATCCCCTCTTGGGTAACATGTAACACATAGATAGTGCCAAAAGCCTTAATCTCTTTCTTGAGTCGCCTTGGAGTGATCAAAGAGAGCTTCTTAGGTGCATTTGCAGCAAGTACCACTTGTTGCCCATGATATAGAAAGCTCATGAAACCTTGTTGAAGGTTCATGTGAATGTCACCAAGTGAAGCCAACCAACCACACCCATGATAATGTCGATGGGACCCATATCCAAAACCACCAAATCACCTTCCCAAGTGTATGAAGAGGATAAAACCACTTTTGTAGAAGGGCAAACCAAGCTAGTCTTCTCACTTTCCCCATTTGCCACTTGCACTTGGAACGTTGTAGGTGTCTTCTTTGTGTTGAGTTTGAGAGAGTTGATGGATTTAGAGTTGATGAAGCTATGAGTGCTCCCGGAATCCACAAGAATATGTGCAACCCTCCCATTGATGGTCCCCACCAACCTTAGTGTGCTTGGGTTCTTGCAACCCGCCAACAACTCTTGTGAGATAGAGCATATGCAAGCTGAAATTTCTGCATTGGTAGGCATGTCTCCATCCACAAGGCTTTCCTTAACTCCACCTCCCGGATCAAACGGAAACTCGCCATCCTCCGTGATGAAAGAATGGTCTTCAAGTGACTCCTCATGTGCTTCTTCATTGCAATCCTCCCATTCCTCAATGTCATGAGAGTCATCCTTGTTCTCTTCCTCATCCATGAGGATCATAGTGGCCACAATCTTCTTTGATTTGCACACATGCCCGGGTGACCACCTCTCTTTGCACTTGAAACATAGCCCTTTGCTTCTCAACTCCTCAATCTTTGGATCATCCATTCTTTGAGTCTTCTTGAAGGGTTGAAAGGGATTCTTCTTCATGAAGTCACTACTCCTTTTGGCATCAAATTGATGTATCCCATTCTTTGGCTGTCCACCCCCAAATGATGTAGGAGCTCTTGGATTAGAGGATGGTAATGTAGAGGTAGGACCTTTCCCAAAATTGTAAGAAGTAGTGGTTGGTTTGAGTGTGTCTTTGTTGGTGAAGGTCATGGGCTGAGACCTCTTGTACTTTGGCTCATAGAGTTCGGCTAACCTCATAGCTTCTTTGAGAGAGCTAGGCCTTTGAGCCGACACATCCGCCTTGATGAAGTGTTCAAGCCCATGCACAAACTTTTTCATCTTCATGTCTTCACTCAAGCCTTCCACGTACATTGAAAGCTTCAAAAATCTCTTGATGTAATCTCTCACCATCATCCCCTTTTGACAAAGCTCATACCATTCTTCATGGTATCGATCAAGCACTAAGGGTGAAATGAAGGCCAAGTTCATCTCCCGCTTCAATCCTTCCCAAGTTGATGGCGTGTTCCCTTGTTTGACCAAGTGCCTCCACCATTGATGAGCATAATCTTCAAGATGTAAGGAAGAAAATTGTACCATATCACGCTCACTTTTTGGGTAAAGTTGGAAATAGGTGTCAAGCTTGGTAGCCCACTCCTCCAACTCATGCGGAGATGACCCGTCACCTTTGAACTTTGATAGTGAGATTTTGTCTTTGACATCCTTGGAAGATATGTGGGATGGGTTATCATGTTGGGTAGAGGGCTTGAATCTTTGCATCTTTGAGTATGACTCCATAAATTGTGCAAAGTCTTTGTAATCCCTCTTGATGATATTCGACAATCCCATCCACTTCTCGTGAGCATCCCTTTGTCTTTGGGCAAAGGACATTTGATTCCAATCGAGTGCAATCTCCTCATCATTCACAAACGCCTCATCCTCTTCCCTTGAATGCATTGCCCTAGAAGAGGTAGGACCCTTTGATGCATTAGGGTGAGACAAACCCGAATGAAAAAAAGAAGGAAACATATCCTTGACAAGAGGTCTCCGTGCATCCGCCATGAATCCCCGAGTGGATGCTCCCAATGGATCCTCTTGTACGCCCTTCATGGAATCCTCATTCAAGATGCCCTTGCCTTTTCTTTGCTCATAGTCACCATAATTCCCATGCTTTTCTTGTGCTTGAGACTTCCCAAACTTGTCCTCCATCACACCAATCCGTGAGGATAATGTTTCAAAATGAGAATCAAGCTTGGAGTCTAAGGTCTCCAACCGTTGTACAAGCATTTGCATGAGGGTGTCATGGTTAACCGCCGCTTGTGTCCCTTGAGAAGTTTGATTATGTACATTGCCCCCATTGTCTTCATTGATGAATGCATCCCTTGCATCCATATTACCTTCCATGTCCTCATCACCCATGATCATCTCTTGCACAACATCCCCACCCTTGCGTGGTCTTCCCTTCGGCATAGTGAAGAAATGCAAGATGTTGGTAGAATGCCTAAATGATGTCGGAATTGGACAAAAGAAGGTTCTATGGGTAGGTAATGGTGTCTACTATCCTCCCAAATGAACACAGTAAGAATTAGGTGTGGGCAAGTACTCTCTGTTTTAGGGTTTATGCAGGACAGCTGAAAGTAGTAATTTGGCTCTAAAATGCAAAATATATGTCAGAATTAGGATTTTGACGGCTCTATAGAAAGCTAACGGAAGATAGAACCTACCCCTAAAAGTATTTTGATTCAGTCAAAGTGGAAGTATATTCTGTTTGACTTTGACCAGAAAGTCAACAAGACTACTTTGACTGAGATTGTGATATCCGATTAAGGGGTTCTATGGCTCATTTGAAAACTCTCAAGGAGTAGAATAGAGTCGTGTAATCACTCGGACCTAATCCCAAAAACCCTAGGACTGAATTAGGGTTTTGTAAAATCCCAGAAATTCCCAAAATTCTGTCCCAAAGCTCAATCCAGCTACAAATGATTGGTGTTTCTCCCCTTGGTAGTTGTGAATAACTCTTGAAGTGTATCCATGGGGTAAATCTCCAATCAATAAGCTTGTTTGGCTCCCTTGTTGGAAAAATTCCGCCATAGTCTCCTTTGTAATTGGAACCAAATCTCAAATGAAAATGCAACTTCTCAAATCACAATGCAATACTCTTTGTATCCCACAATGTCATGAAAGATCATATGCACTCTTTGTCCATCAAAGCATTTGCAATATCCACACAATATGACGGAAAAGGGGCCCCATTGCCCAAATGCATCCACAAAGTCGATGGTGAGGATTGTTGAGGACGCGCGTTGAAGCTTGCCGATCTCCCGGCCAAGCTCTTCTCACCCCTTCACCGAGTTTTCCTCCAAGGTGAAGGTTGAGGCCATTTCTTCACACCGGTGTACCTAATCCCCCTTTGTACCGCTTTTCCAAGGCAATCACGGCACGAAGAGTTCAAGCCATTCTCCCCTTGGCCTCTCCAACCAATGCCAAGGTACCCTCACACATTGCTAGATTCTATAGAAACTTGAAGTGGTAGCAATGGTGAGTGTAGGTACAAAATGATGTGGATAATATCAAATGATAGAACAAGTTTGTTGGCTTACAAGTATTGAGCATGACTCATGCCCCTTTTACAATTTAGAACTCATCAATAAAGCATGGACTCATGCCTCAATCCATCATCCAAAAGCTCCAACACAAACCAACAATTCACAATGCCCTCACCATGGCATTTGCATAAGCATTTGTTAACCACAATCAAGGCATTTGCAATTGCATTCCAACAATCCCTTTCACATCATATTGACAAATGCATGCTTCCAAATGCTCTCTCTTATGCCCATGTGTAAAACATAGCATTGGCATGGCTATGTATAGCATCCATAGTGTCCATATGGCATCAAGATGAGCATGAGAGACTCCAAAAACATTGCATAAGCTTGCTATTCCATCAATGGCATGCCAATTGAGACATAATGAAGAAAATCCCCCAAAATGTGATCTATGAATTGGCCAAGCTCATGTGGAATCAATTCCTTTCACCATTGCCATCAATAATGCATGGAGAAGCAATATTGGCATGTGAATGGTCAAGCTTTAATGGTTAATTTCTGAAAATTAGGGTTTCTTCATGTGGAAAACCCTAATTCATTCCCAAGCTCCACCAAATGCTTCAAACTTGCAAGAAATTGATCATACCACTCACCAATGTCATCCGGAAAGCCTCAATGGTACAAAATGTTGAAGAAGCCTCTTGTTGAAGAAAAACGTAGCCCTTCTTTGCTCTCAAATTTGCAGCCAAAATACACCTCCCATGTGCTTGAATAAGGCTTGAAAATATGCTCCAAATAATAGCTAAAAACCCTATTGCAAGGCTTCCATGTCTTGAGGTAGTAGAGCTAGGCTTCACCTAGCTCTCCCTCACTCTATTTTCAGCGCAAAAATCAGGCGTGAGCATGCTGCAGCCCGCCGTTTTTTGCTTCATTGCCTCCTTTCATGAGATGATAATGCTCACAAAGATGCCTATGAAGTGTAAGAGCTTAGCAATGCAAGATATAGTTCAATGGAAGGTAGGTTAAGCTCAACTTTCAGCCATGGAGGAATGAACAAAAGCTCCCAAATCTTGAGAAAAAAATTAGCAAGAAGAGGCTCAAATGAAAGATCTCAGAAAGCTCTACAAAAACCCTAAGGTTTGGCATCAAAACGGGTAAAGGAAGAGCATCCCATGGCTATGGAAAGCTTGAGGAAGAAGAAGATGATTACTAATCATGATTAACAGAAAAGTTAATTGCAATTAGTCACTTGCCCTAAGTTTTGGCCCCCGACTGCCCTAAATTTTTGGTCCAGAGGCCCAAAATTTGATCCAAAAATGGCAAAATTGGCCAAAATCACTCAAAATTCAAGCAATTTCCATGAAATGCTCACCATATCCATGAGATTAAGCAAGATTAGAGAAGATTTGTCAAGAATCACTCAAGGATTACAAGAAAATGAGAAAAAAAAAATTAAAAGAAACTCAAATTTTCAAGCAAATTTTCCCAACAACCCATGCATGCCCATGATCAAAATCAAGAGCTCTGATACCAATTGGAATGAAGGGATGTAATGCATGAAAATATGAGTAATCACCATGTAAACATGATGCCTAAGTGTGTTTAGTCTCTCACCAAGAGAATGGAAATAGCCTTCCACAAGCCAAGAGAGAAGCCATGAGCTCCAAGAAACATAAGTTTCCATTTCTAAAAATGATCATCAAAAGTTACAACCATGGTCCAAGTCCCCTCTTTTATACATGGACTTGTCCCATTATTAACCCTATTGAATAAAGTTCCTACTTTATTACAAGGGGTGGTTTCCATAGTCTTTTTTTTCTGCCCGCGTGAACTTTTGTTTCACGCCGTGAAGAACTCTTCATGCATGAACCGGACTTCACGTGAGGATTAAATTTTTTTATTTTTTATTTTTTATTTTTTATTATAGCCCGCGTCGTGAACTACTGTTTCACGCCGTGAAGAACTCTTCACGTGTGAACCATACTTCACGTGAAGATTAAATCTCGATATTTTTTTTATAGCCTACATGAACTGCTGTTTCACGTCGTGAAGAACTCTTCACGCAGGAACCAGACTTCACGTGAAGATTAAATTTTAATTTTTTTTAAAAAGTCCAGTGGGAAATACGAATTTCCCTTTTTGGGGGGAATATTTTTTGAATTTAGAATGAAAGGGATATGGGCATTTTCCCCAAAAAGGTAAGTGGAATCAAATAAGTCCTCTTTAATGACACACCTTACACCCTTCATAAATGACCCCTAAAATGGACAAATTGACAACTCATGAGCATCTTCTCATTGAATGCTCATTAGCCTTAATGAGTTATGTAAAAAGGTGATCAAGGATTAATCCAAAATTATTCCTTTCACTAATCTTTCTCTTTTACACTAATCAAGGACTCTAATTAACCACTAATCCCTAATTAATTCACACAATTGAGCACACCATTGGATAGAGCAAAGAAAAAACTAATTTATGTGCATCAACAATTGTATAAACTAATCTAAATTAGGAGATTAATTAGACTCTTAATTATAGTCTACTTTTTAAGGCAAAATTAAGCAAGGAGAGTCAAATTTCTCCAATTGATCAAAAAATTGATGTGATTAGGTGTATTGATGCATCTAGATTCTCTCAAAACATTCAAAAACCCCAATTTCGACTACTCAAATGATCAATTTAGACCCCAATTAACACATTTTCTAATTTTATTTGCCTCTTGATCAAGATTAATCACTCTTAAATGATAAAAACCAGTCCATTAAGAGAAATTAGTCAAAATCAAGGATTTTTTATGGTTTTAAGAAATTTTTTCAAAGATTAAGCTACTCCTAATGCTTGCTAACACTCTAATCCAAACAACTTCAACAAAAGAAAACACACAATTAAACTATAATTAATGATCTTAGATTCTATGTTTAAACTAAAGAAAGCTAACATTCACTAAGAAATGCATTCTCTTGCATTGTTTGATGCAATGGATGCAAACTAAGCCTAGTACACACTCTTTACAAGCCCTAAGCACATGATAAACCATAAAAACAACAACAAAAACAACAAATTAATCTAAAGATTAAACCAAAAGCATTCTTTTCAAAAACAAAAAAGACAGCTATTCTACACCAAATCTCGCACAAATCACCATCCAATCCACATCTTTTTCATGGAAAATCATTAATCAAGATAATGGGCAATGGGTTATGCATAGATTAGAGACAAAACGATGGAAAAAGCCAAGGGATGGCTCCCAGTAGCGGTGCCAAAAATGTTAAAGTTCACCCTAACTCTCCTTGAAACACATCCAAAAAGAGATTACCTGGTGAACCACAACTGTCGTGAGAGGATCTTTCCAATGGTCGAGCTCATAACCCTCAAGGTATCCAAGCTCTACAACTCCTTGAGAAGCAATTCCACCACGTTTCCCATGAGCGTTGTCACACCGCCGCGTTGCACTTTGGGTCCTCATCCCTCCTCTCACTGCACACACACACACACTAGCATGCATTAGGGAGAGAGATTAGCAAGAGGATTAGCAATAATAAGACTCAATTTCACAATGGGAGAATATCTTGTATTATGAGAGAAATTCACTTATATACATGGCCATAAGTGTTCATACTCACTTAAACTATGGCCGATCGGGAACTTTAGGCTCATAAGAGGCCTAATGCTATTACAATGACTACTCTCATAATATATCCATGAAATACATAACCTAGGACTTCATCCTAACTTGCTACCACACGCTCTTGAAGCAGGAATTGCCATAAATACTCCGTCACACCATTACGGGCACCCATCCAAGTTGTAGCTTTGGACACTATTGCTTGATATCTTGAATGTATGACCCTTTGGTGTATCTATCGTGACTCCTTGATGTAAGATAATGGCGGTAACTCTTGTTAATCCTAGAATTGGATTAACAGGGGTATACTTGCTAGTAGAATGACCTAGTATCGTGTTGTGGTGGTAGTTTTGGGGGATGGAAAGGACTTCCCCGCATTTTTTTTTAACACCGAGATGACTACAACAACGTGATACGACACATACTTACCAGGAGAATGCCTTTCCCTCGCATTGTGGTCATTTAGGCAAGTTCCAATTTGTTTCATATCAGATGACCAAAACAACACGATATGGGATAAAACCCAACTCCTAACGACCAATATTACGTTGTTGTGGTTGTTTAGCTCTTGAAGTGTATGTTCCAATTTATTTGAGCGTCATTTAACAAATGACCACAATAATAACGTGATATGACATAAAACCCAACTCTTAATGGACCAATATCGCGTTGTTGTTGTCTTCTTTGTTTAAAGTGTGTCTTGCAATTTTGTCTCGTTGCCCTCCTTAGCATTCTAGTAATTTTTTTAAAATGCACTCAAAGTCAAAACACTGCAAAATAATAATAATAATTAAGGTCACTTACATGTTAGTGTCACCTATTTGTCCTATAGGCCTTTATAATATATGTGTTGCTCACATCTCGATGACACCTATACAGTAAAGAAAATTATTTTAGGAATCATCACATTATGCATTTTGAGAGTATTGGATTGTTTACCTACTTGTTGCCTACTCTAAAATGGAAGTAAGAATGCAGTTCTGTTTGGCTCTCATCCATGATATCTTGTCTCGTAACTCTTGTAGACTGTAGTTTTCACCAATAGTTACCGTTGAAATCACTCTATCATTGAGTTTAATTACAATTTCAATAAGAGCATTCCCATCCATCTCACACATGTCTTGATCCATTGGCACTAATTTGTTATGTACTCTGTGTATACGTCTGTAGTAGAAAGACATGATGAAGTTCTGATTACGAACGACATACTTGCAACACATTGTCTTCATTATCACAGAGAAAATTATATTTCTCTCTTCCTTTATATCCCATCTTCTATCAATGATTTTAAGTATATCTATGTTTTTCATGTTTTCATAGACAAACATTGTTTTTGTAACCCGTATTCTTGACTTTGCAAACAAATCCACAAATACCGTTATCGGCATTGTGAATGCTACTTAAATGAATCTTGTAGAGATCTGTGGTTTGAGATTACATTACAGCTCTTGGAAAAGTTTTGCTCGCACTTATCGTCGCTGCACTTGGTAATTCCCACTCTAGACTTGTGAATTCGGGCAAAGGATCCTTACTCAATGTGCCAAAAGTTGTTGTTCCATTATGAATTTGAAAATAGTGGTCGTAAAAGAATATACCTACCTTAATGATCTTGGAGAGAGACCTTTGTATTGTTGCTCTCCAATATATGCATGCAGAACATCAAGGATGATAATAATTAATTCCACTAGTTTCTATTCAATATATGTTGAAGGATATACGTCTAAAAAATTAATCAAACAATCTGATTAATAAAGCTATGTTGAGTTTAAAATGAAGCTACAATGAATTAGAAGCTTACAATTTGGTCTGTGTCATGGAAGATTGTGTGGCCAACCATCCAGCCTTAACTTGTTATTATGAAAATACACATGTTGGACAAGCATCTCTTTGATACTTGATTTGTTGCTTCCGTGTCTAAATCCTTGGATTCTTCCTTTTCAACATGATATTAAATCGTTTGCTGATAATCCTCTTTGCTTTCTCTTTCATGTGATGGCTGTAGCAAAATCCAACTCCCCATTCTATGTGTTTTGTGCATCTAGCAGGTTATGAATCATAATAGATTGGATTTGTGAAGATGGCCTCCTGGGACGTGTCGACATTTCAGCTGGAGGGTTGTTTGCTAGTGATGAGAGAGCAAAAAATTGAGAAATCACAATGAGATGGTATATTGTCGTGAGAGAAGAGTGCGAGAAAGAGAAGAAATTGGGTGTGTGCGAAAAAGAGAGGAGATTGGGTGTGTTCCCAAATGTATGCAATGGGTGAGAAAGGTAAATTTATTGCTTCAAACTTTAATGTTGATAGCGTCTAGCATATGGGAGGAAAAAGAAATGAGAGAATGTCATTTTCCTTCTTTTTTTTAGCAACAAATTTTATCTTTTTAAAAAATTTTGCTCTTTTTTTAGGAACTTCTATGTTACATAGACTTCATGCTCATTGGTTGGGTGCATATTTTTCCTTTCTCTAAAAGGCCCAGTAATGAGTTCCGTTTTTCCCTAATGATTTTGCTCCTATTTACGCTGCTCAGCGAAAGCACTATGCAGTAAAAAAAGAGCTAAGGTAGCTTGAGGAGGCTGCACAGGACTCCCCAGTTTGCCCTAGCTCTTTTTTAAAATTAAAACAGAGTCACAGTTTCAGTTTTATGACACAAACACAAACATAAAAAACACATAGATTGTGAAGAATGCAATTGAGCCCAAATTTTATTTTATTTTACAAAGTGTTGGGCCTTTTGGCCATATATACAAAAAATGTCTACAATGAAGAGGTGGCTAAGTGGAATCCTCATCAGATTCCAAGTGATCATCATCATTGTCTTCATCGTCCTCTTCACTTCCTTCCATTGCTTCATGCTCATAATGAGGTAATGAGGATCCTCCTCTTCCTCTTCCCCTTCATTCTACATGCATGCCATCAAGCGGCGCAAGGTAAGCAAGGCAATAAAATACAATTAGATGTAGAAAAAAGAAGGTTTTAGGCTCACTTACCTCATTTGCTTGAGTCCCCAAAAAATAGACTCCAAGTGTATGCCTCGCGTACGCATCCACATACACAATTGTGGAAGGGGGGCTGTGTATTCATAGTCGTACTCCTCCTTTGTTGGGTCATGCCCAACAACCTCCGTTTACAAAAAATAATTCAGAAAATATACAATTAGTTAAAGAAAACAATACAGTACAAAACAATATGAAAGAGGAGAAGAAATGATTAGTAAAAATGGTACTTACAAAACGAGCAATGAAGGAGGACTTTCCTCCCAAGCCGAAGTGTGACGCCCCTCGCTTTCGTAGTCGGGAAGCACTCACCAACTGCTTGTTGTTGAAAGGCATGTGGGTGATTTCTCAAAAAGATGTGTGCGTGCCTTTACTCCTCGACCATAAAAACGTTGGGCTTTTCCAAATTATTCTTTGCTTCTCTCTTAATATTTTCTCTCCTATTAGTAGAGAGTAAAAGCTTGATTCATCTCTTTATCCACTCCTTGGAGAGAAGCAAAGACCCGCATGTGGAACATGGAACTCCGACTTAAGCACATCAACAATGACGTATTGCTTTGAAAGTTTATCTTGTGCTTTCCACTTTTTTAAGGAGTTCATGAACTCCACGTTTGCAAGTACATGCAAGCGGTTCATGATTTGCTTTCCTCGTTCATCCATCAACGAGGACACCATTGACATCCACGTTATATGGTAGGGTGCATGGATCGAATGGTGGAATAGGTCTCCTAGGAGCTGGATCATAATGTGTAGATGAAGAGCCCCCTGTAGGGGAGATGCATTGGGAGACCTAGTGCTGCTTTTGCCAAAGCAAAAGCAACCTGCTCCCCCCCCATTAGCACGTATACTAGCCCCCCCACCAGACTCCCTACTACTTCGTCGTCATGGTGAAGACGGACGTGAAGGAGTGGGGGTGGGTCTAGTTGAGGAAGTTGGTCTGGGCTCATCACAACCATATCATGGCCTGCACCACTTGGGCCCGCACATATCAAAGACGTGATCTGTCCCGACTGGCCATGTGGGGTAGATTTTCCCCATGGCATCGACTAGCCTGATTGTAAGCCCACCTGCATATAATATTAAATAATAAGACTTAAAAAATGCATAAAAGATTAACTTTGTGTATGTGAAAAGGTTTGATGGAACCATAGCTATGTCTGAGTAAACTCAGACGACCAAGCTTGCTGCCCATATCATTCGCTTATAATAGATAGCAGATTTGGCACATTAGGGTCTTGTGAGGGGTCGATCGATATTGCCTATACATACATGCATGAGGCAATAAAACATGATTGCTCTAATAAAATCCATGCTTAAAGCCTAGAAAAAAAAGGTAACATGTGATATTAGAACATTGTTGAGACCTACTTAGACAGGTAGGGTGGACAGTGCCCCTTTCGGATGATAGCTTTTGAGGAATTTCCACATGCTCCCCACTATTGAAGCCAAAGGCAACTTCTCTTTTACAAGAGAAGGATAGTGAGAAGATCAAGGGCTCCCCCTCCACTATAACCACCTACTCACGGATAACCACTCCTAACTTGACATAACAACATTCTAGATGACCTATAACAATGCCCCATATCACTATGCATAGGGCATGCATACCCATAGTCTATGCATACCCTATGCATAGCCTATGAATACTCTATACATAGCTTATGTATAGCCTATGCATAACCTATGCATAGGCCTTATGCATACCCTATAGTTGTTGTGTAGTAGCAAAGTCCTTGGGTAATTTCTTGTCAACAGTTATGGATGGTATTTTGTGTTTTCTTTTAACCCTAAATCAGTTTTGGGGAGGTTTTGGGCAGGTTAAAGATGTCTGACAGTGATCATCAAGGGCCGTAAGTTGGTTCCGAGGCATGGTTGAAAGAAAAAATTTGTTGTGTGTGTGATCGATGCAAGGGCCAATATATACGACGACATCGTATAACAATTGAGCATGTTCAAACATATGGTCTTCATGAGGCATTGGCACAACCAAGTACGGATGATGACATGGAGGAGAACCATAGGAGAGTGCTAGGTAACATGCCACACCATTTGGTGACATCGGGTATAGTGCAGAAGGTGGCAACACTTCATATGGAAAGCATGGCTGGGACTCATCTTCCCCAACCAATGAATGAGGTGCCTCCACCATTGCTACATGAGGAGGAAGAGAATCTCATCATGGACAACATGGTGAATGACTTATTTGGATGGGAGTTCATAGATGATAGTAAGCAAGCTCCAATGTCAGAAGAGGAGGACACCTTGCATAGAGAGGCAAGCACCCCTTTGTATGAGGTATGTTCCTTTATATATGAGGGATGTTCATACTCGACACTGCAAGCAAACTTGGAGCTATTAAACTTTCAAACAACTTATGGATAGAGTGATGCAAGTGTCACCAGTCTTCTTCGGTAAGCCGCCTCATTCTATTCTCTCAAAAAATGGATCATGTTCTATATACTCTCCTTGCTAATATTTTGACATATGATTTCTTATGTTATGTTGTAGGCTTCTCAAGAAGATTCTTCCCCCTCAATTTCTACTACCAAACTCACGAGATAGGTGTCGTAAAATGCTTTCTATGCTAGGTATGGATTATAAAAAACTACACACATGTCCCATCAGATTGCATGCTATTTAGAGGGGTTAATAAAGAAGCAGCACAATGTATACAATGTGGGGAGAGCCGCTATAGGGATGATTTGCAAGGAGATAAAATTCCCCGAAAGATTTTGAGACACTTCCCTATCATTCCTTGCATCCAACACATGTTTAAATGTAAGGGGATTGCAGAACTCATGACATGGCATGCTACTCATTGCTCAACCGATGGCATCATGAGGATCGTAGCTGATTCACCGGCATGGTAACATGTGGAGCATCAATGGCCAGAGTTTAAAGATGAGCCCTGTCACTTACATCTTGGCTTGGGCATGGATGGTGTTAACCCATTTGGCTTTAAGTCCACATCATGGTCTACTTGGCCTATTGTATTGGTGAATTAGAACCTCCCTCCATGGGTGGCAATCAAGAAAGTTCATATCATTCTTGCTCTCCTTGTACCAACCAAGCAAGTATAAGGTGGCAAACATGGATGTGTAACTCGATTCTTTGATTGAGGAGCTGGAGACACTATGGCGAGGTATCAAAGTACATGACGTTTCAAGGCCAATAAATAGATGTGAGGCGGAGGTGAAAGGAGTTTTGCTTTGGACGATGAATGACTATCCCGGGTTCTCAGGTACCTACTTGAACCTTATATGCATAAGGCTTTAACCTTTAAACTTCTATTTTATATCTCTATCTTAATCATCTCAATTTTAAAATAAGTTTGGCAACCTCCAAACTTCATGCATGTCCAATTTGTGGACCATCACTTGTTTCGGAAAGACCCTCTACACTTAAGAAGGTGGTGTATGGCAAACATCATCGATTTCTCCCTCCTTCACATCCCAAGTATGTCACACATGATGTCTCACCACTTGTAATGAGAGGTAGAGATTGGTTTGAGGCATGGAGAATCACCCCCAATCCACCACCTAGTCAAATGTCTAGAGACTTGTTCTTTTGACGTCCATATTGGTGTGACATGAAGATCAATCATCTCTTAGATCCCATGCATATCTTCAAGAATGTGGCAACAAATATTTGAGACCATTTAATTGTTTGGTAAAAGAGATACAAAGGGTGCAAGGGATGACTTACAAAACATTGGACACCTTCAAAGTGCATGGCCGATTGAAAGTGAGAGTGGCAACATAGGCCTACCAAAGGCACCATGGGTATTAACCAAGTGGAGCACAATAAGGTGAAAAGTGTGATTGCCTCTTTTCGTACACCAATGGGAGTAATGCATTCATTGAAGAGTGCCTTTACAAAGACCAAAAAGAAAGGAGAGGAACAATTATATGGTCTCGAGACACATGATTGGCACAAATATTACAGATATATAAATATTCACTTTTTTATTTTCTTATTGTGGTATATAATTTGTAAGCTCATATACTAACTTCCATTTTTTTCTATGCATCGTTTATTCTTCCAATTGCTATAGTTGGTTATGGAGACAAGGAGGTGAGAGAGGCTATTTACAAAATGGGAAGCTTGGTGAGGTATGAATCTTCTCTTCAATTCACTAAGTTATATTGCTTATTTGGAATTCTCATGCGCTCACAAGTTACGTATTCAGACCAAAAACATTTGTCTTGAATGTGTTGTCCACAGCCCAAGAATTATGCCACGAAAAATGTATTGCCATCTCCAACATCCATTCGTCTTGAATGACGAGGACAAAAGGTCTTTTTTCCTTGTCGCCCGTGAGTGGATTATATGGCTGAGCATAAAGCACTTACAACAAGTCCAAGTTACGCGCAAGTCACGTAAGAGTGTACTTCTCACATAGTGTTAACCCATGACGGACATTGAGATGTACTATGTTTTATGTCATTAATTTAAATATTCTGAGTCATGGGCCGGGCTTGTCGGCACCATATGTTAAGGATAAAGGGATTGGGTGATCGCCGATGAGAGGCGCACCTTGAATATCAGTAGGATAAGGGTTAGGGTCGGCCGGCCATGTATGGGCGCCCAAGTGTGAACGGCCAAGTCACTTATAAGAGTCAAATGTAACCCTAAAATCCTCATTCTCATGTGTTGTGAATACAAGAGTGCTCTTGCCTTATCTCTTTGGTTTCCTTCTCCTGCGTGTGAGAGAGAGAGAGAGAGAGAGAGTGAGAGAGCGATCGAGCACTGTGTAGCGGCACGGTGGCGGAGAGGCGGTAGAGCGACGACGGCGGCTCCTCCTTCACGGCTGCGACACGGGAATCCTTCAAGGCGGCGGTTGAGCGGTGAGTGACACACCCTTTGGCATTCTGTTTGAGCTTCCTTCCCTGGTTGTATGCTTGTAGCCATCCGTGGCTCGCATACGGTGTCTGGCAAGTCCCCAGCTCTACGACCTGTGCGGCAAAAGCGCACATTTTTGGCGCCGCTGCCGGGGAGTTGCCCTGCACCAAGCTCCAGTTTGCAGCTCGGCTGCTGCGTGAAGTTTAATCTACACTGTAGGAAAGCGACTGTGTGTTTGTTGTTAAGGTGTTTCTGTGTTGCATTTCTGTTTCTTTTGTTATATTTTCGCTCCGCGTATGGGCGTGCGTTCTGTTATCTGGTATCTGCGTGTGAGAGGGATCTCTGAATCCCCAGATCTGTGCTGTGTGTGCGAACTGCGCCGCGGCCAAGGCTAAACCCTAAGGAAACCCTAGAAAACTTATCTCACAAAAAAAAATCAGAAAATAAAAAAATAAAAAAATTATAAAAAATAAAAAAGAAAAAATTAAATTTTATTTTCAAAGAAAGAACCGAACGTGTGGAGAGGAAAGATTTTCTAATTGGAGAAAAAAAAATTGAAAAGAAAGAACCCCAATTGACCCACGACCCACGACCCACGCCCCAGCCTCGGTCTCGGTTTTTTGATATATATATATAGGAGAGTGAGCCTCCATAGCTTTCTTTCAAGTGAGAGCTTATGGGAAGTTGTGCTCTATATGTAGCCCACTCCCCAAGGAGTAAAGTGAGTATGTGGGATAAAGTCCTCACCCTTTCCTCCACAAGCAAATAGGCTTTTGCCCCTTCCCCCCAAGGGAAACGGACTGTTTTGAGGACTACAGGAGCTCTAGATAGGCGAACACGGTCCTGTAAAGCACACTAGGATCCTTTGAACGATACGCTCGTTTCGAGCTATCACACGTCCTAGCCCAAGTTTGACTGTAAGTAAGGGGATCAAAAACGGGTTAAAAACAACACAAAAACAAGTAAAAACGGGGTGCGAAACACCTAAGAAACCACTTGTGTGAGTTTCAAGGGTAGTTACAATGCACGTAGGGTACCCACGTCACATGCATCTACGTTCTGGTCGGGTGCTAGAGCCTGAACCACTAGAAAGTGTTTCAGTTTACGCAGGCTCACACCATCCCTCCACGTTGGCATCTTGGCCTTCGGCTGGAACCCAAGGGAGTGCAACCCAAGATCCACGAATAGTGGATAGTGACTCATCCTCTGACTCAGAAGCCATGGAAGGGCACCCTACCAAGAACCCTGAGGAGACAAGCCAAAACATGCCAGTGTGGGCCCCACAACCCGGATCTAGCATGTTTAGTCGTCTAATAGAGACCTTTAGTAGAGCTACACGCTCTGAGCATGCGACAAGCGAAGTAAATGAAGAAGGAGGGGTAGTAGATTCACCATTCACATCTTATGTAGACCCTACCCTCCCAAAGAGTGTCCATGTGGATATTCTACCCACTTCGTTTAATGAGGGCCCTACTGAGCTACCACATTCTGATGCTCTTCCTAAAGTAGAGGTCCCTAGAAGCCAATCCATAAGAAGTGACATTGCGTCCACTTCAAGAGAACCGTTTGGCACACCAAGTCTAGATGGGATATTTCTCAATGAAAATTGGGAATATGATCTACACACAGAGACTCTAACGGACCTATACACGGGTTACACATACCATGTAGGTTGGTTAGAAGTCCTACGGTCTACATCTAGCGCCACTAATCTAGAAGAGCAACAGCAAATGATATGTGATGTTATTCATAGAATTATCCAAATTGAGAGGCAAAATAGGGGAGTGGACCTAGTTTCCACCGGCCCTATGAGGTTTTTGGATACGGGCAAGGCCAAACAACCGACCCTATCACAATTGGAGACTCCCTCGGTGAGTCCCATAGACCCTTCGTATGTTGTTTCGCCTGGAGTCTCAATGCAGGTTGAGCCCACGAGTAGTAACTTTAGCTTTCCAACCTTGGCTCAACTTTCCATTCAGGAATCCACAATGCCTACCCCAATGATGAGCATAGCGAAAAATGCACCTGTTACCGCTGTAGTTAGTACGACACCGCTACCTAGTGGAACAGTACCTACAACAGTGCGTGCCAGTGCCTATCAACCATATGTACCTATCGCTACTCATGCTCATGTAGCTCCTATGCCTCTTAGTATGCCAATGGCGTATGCTCCACGACCACCTTATCATAACCATTATCCAAGGGGAGCTAGGCCTAGTCACATATCATATCCTACGTCATTTGCCAACATACTCAGACCAACGCCAACTCCTATCAGCCAGGCTATCCCAGAAGTGCCTCCACCAACTATGCCTGCTCACCTAGGTGATCTTGCAGCGTTTGCTCAGACGATCGGACGATCTATTGCGGAAAACATGCGGGGTATGCCTGAGAGAGAACCTAGAAGCAAGGCAGTACAAGTGGCTAAGCTCACTCAAAACTTCAGTGGTAACGAGGATGTTAGGAAGCACATTGAAGTCTTTGAACACGTGTGTGATTCCTTGGAAGAGCACAATGAGCTGCATAAGTGTAAAGCCTTAGGCTTAACCTTGAGTGGGAAGGCCGGAGATTGGTATCGAACCTTAAGGGTTGAAGAGCGCACTCACTACCCCACTCTCAAGAGATTGTTCTTGAAAGAATACATACGTGAGGGTGTGCTTTGGGGAGTAGCATCTCAACTCCAAAAAGCTGAACGCGAGGAAGGGGAGTCAGTGAGAGACTTTATAAGTCGATTGAAGCATCTAAATTCTCGTTGCACTCCCGATGAACGCTTCAATAACAACCAACTCCTCGATAGATTCATCCGAGGATTGCGCCACGAGGACATTTACAATGGCCTAGTCATTAGAGGTCTTACAACGTGGGAAGCAGTCACTGCCAATGCAATCCAGTTAGAAGACAACTTGATGATTGCAGGTAAAAAGGTGTCTTCAGAAACAAAATTCGTTAGTTCGCAAGTATCTGGGCACGAGCCAATGACGGCGAAACCTATTGCCAAGGAGCCCAAGATATCTGAAATGTCTGTGACCGACCTTACTAAGGCTCTCCAAGAATACTTTAGGGGTAATCGAGCTCCTCAGAATAGCCATATGTACCCAAGAAGAGAGCAACAATGGTGTTCGGTGTGCTTAGGACCACATAGCACGAGTGAATGTCCCACATTCAGAGTCAAATTCAATGGGAATTGCAATGCATGTGGTAAGTATGGCCATCAATCTAAAGATTGCCTAACACTTAAGCGAATGTTGGCAAACCAGGCACCACTAGCTTGGTCAAACACACCTCAAGTACCCGCGCTAATGCCTGCACAACCTATCGAACCGTCACAGCACATAGTTCTAAGGAATCCGAATGTAGTCCAGTCTGTGCCGTTACCACCGCCAGTGCTAGGACCACAACCTCCACATCCAAGGATTACCCCTATGAACCAGATGGGTTGTGAGTCACATAGTGCGTGTGGGGATTATGAAGAGGAGATAGACCCCACTGCTCCATATGGGATTGATACGTTTGAAATGATTCCCCAGTACTACATGGAGGATCATTTCGGGCAAGTCAAGCCTGTATATCAAGCGGCTGCTCTCGCCACAAGAGGGCAAAACCTTAATACCTTGGCGAGGAGACCACCTCTTCAATGCTACGAGTGTGGTGGACCGCATCGTGTAGCAGAGTGCCCTAATAGGCTACAGAAGATCTCTACTCAGATGCAACCAAATCAAGGGAGCACATCGGGAATGCCGGTACTTACATGTAATCGTTGTGGCATAGATCATTTGATCGCTCAATGTCCACATAATCCTAATGCACCCAAGATTACGCCATTGAATTTGGTTGAGGTCACCAACCAAGCACGAGGAACCACACCCGTTGTACCCGCGAATGTAGTTACACGGTCAATGCTTCAAAATCAAAACTACATTCTTGAAGAGAGGGATACTGCATCAATCGCTCAGGCAAAGAAAAAGAAAACACGGCGAAAGAGATCGCTTAATGCCACGAGCTCCAAGCCTAGTTCAAAGACTAACATAGGGACAGGAGACGACCCCGTGTATATGAATGATCCTGAAGATGATTCTGGTTCAATAGAAACCATGGGGACCAAAGCCACTACCTTAAGGGAGGAACCCACTCGGGAGCTCAACGAAGGAGAATCAAGTGAGTACATAAATAAGGGGAAACAGAAGGAAACTTCCTCGGCCCCACAACCAAGTCAATTTATGCCCTCTCGACCACCCAAACTGACTGAGACTCCCCAAGACAAGCCACGTGGGCCAAAAACCCTCAAGAAAAAGATTGGAACTTACCCAAATCCAGTTGAGGAGATTGAACAAGTGCAACACTTAAGGGGTTTGGTGGAAGAAACACAAAGAGAACTGGAGCCAAACCCGAGAAAAATCAAAATTCCAGACACAGTGTTTCCTACGCAAGTTCAACCTCACAGGAACCATAAACCGTTAGCGATACCTAGTATCATTCGGGAAGAAAGTGAGGATAGGACATCAGGAAGTGGGCAAACACCCTTTTTGCTTGAAAGAATGTTTAGTGAGGGAATGCCTGACCCCATTGAAGAGGAAGTGATTCCATCTTCACCAGTTCCTAGTCAAGGAGCGATATCTCGAAAAGTACCATTGAATGTGTCCAAACTAATGGATTTCATGTCCTCTGAAATCAGAACCACGATCATATCCAAATTATACGGAGATCCTAAGCTATTCTTAGCTCTTCGGGCATTTCTCAATGGAGAACTAAAGGCGGGGTTACCACAATTTGCAAATATGGATAGACCCGATACGCTTCAAGATGAGGAACATTGGGATCTACAACCCAACCTAGATGAAGACTCGGTCGTTGAAATACCTGTGAACAAGTTGGGACAGTACTTTGAAGGTGACGAATCTAATGCAACCCTCCCCATTACTACCAAGGGATTAACTCTAAAGGGAATCCTTGATGGTGGTGCTGGAGTGAGCATTGTGACTAAAAACTATTGGGAATCTATGGGGAGACCTCACCTCGAAGTCACAAACATAGTGGTTAAGATGGCAAACGGAACCATAGCCAAACCTATTGGAATGTTAAGGGACCTCAAGATCAAGGTCCTGGGATACAAGGTAAAACATACCTTCATTGTAATGGATTTCTCCAAGCATCCTATGTCATATCAAATGATCTTAGGACGTCCTTTCATGAGGGAAGCACAAATGGTACATGACTGGTCAAAAAACCATGTCTACCTACAATTCCAGGACTCTGTCATTCGAGTTGATCTTGAGAATGGTCGTGCGCATCCTTTAGGAAGCAAGGTTATCATTGATAATCGATCGGATACTACTATTCACTCCGTCCCATTAAGGTATTGCTATACATGTAAAAAAGAGACTGATGATGGGAAAGATTCTCCTTATACGGATGTCCTACCGGGTATGACTGAGTCAGATAACGTGGATTGGGTGCACCTAGCGGCAACCATAGACACATGGGGAAATAGAGGCACAAGTTGGGTAACACCTGAGGGGCAAGATATGCCACCGTTAGTGCCAATAAACATGATAGGTGTTATGCACTTGACTCTTGATGGCGAGAACATGGCAAACTCCACCGACACTGAAAGTAGCGAAGACTCTGACCAATGCAACTCTGAGTATGAATCTCAAGAAGAAACTGACCCTGATGAGAAAAATGAATCAAATATTCACCCAAATGTGGAAGCAAGGTGCTCAAGGCCTAGGACAGTGGCCTCCTGCAGCAGCTCATCCAAAAGTGAAGATCGACCAAGTGAGTCCGAATCGGATAGAAACAAAAATCAAAAACTTGGTAAGAAGAAAACGAGACATAAGCGCCAACGCTATCGAGCTAATGTACGAACTGCAATAAATAAGGAGAGATCCACTGCAGAATGGCTTAGTTATGTAGGAGCCATTGACGCTCATCGGAAGATAGCGGATAATTGGGGACAATACCTCCAAAGTGTCATGTGGTGTATTCCGCAACCTCATGACGTCGCCCAATTAGAAATCGAAGAGAAGTCGAAACTAAGTCGTACTGCAAGAAGGCGGCAAAACCAAGAGTTGGCTCAACAACAAAAGGAAGCGGAATTGAAAGAAAAAAACCTGGCACAACAAGAACCAGTAGACTTACACCCCGCACCAGAGCATTTCAAATCATTCACCACAGGGGAACGTAAAGTAGTCTACACAAAAGCCCAACGAACGCCTACCAATGGGAGTAGCGGTGTCTACGATGGCCCTGCGGTAGTTAAGGAGATAGACTTAGCAGATCCGGGTGAGGAGTCTAAACCAGTTTTTATTGCTCAAGACCTCACCAAGGCGGAAGAAGCTGCACTTACGAAGCTTCTTAAAGAATTCAAGGACATATTTGCTTGGACATATCATGATATGAAGGGTGTTCCACCCTCGGTGGTGCAACACATGATTCCAATGATTAGCACTGCTAAACCAGTCCAGCAACGTCCCTACCCAATGAATCCTAAGTACGTAAAGATTGTACAAGAGGAAATTGAAAAGCTGGTAAAATGTGGATTCATATATCCTATTGAGCACTCAGAATGGGTTTCTCCGATAGTCATCGTGCCAAAGAAGAATGGGAAACTCAGAGTGTGCGTTGATCTCAAAAAGGTTAATGCAGCCACCAGAAGGGATCATTACCCCTTGCCATATTCTGAACATGTGCTTGAAAGAGTGGCAGGCAAGGAGGCATATAGCTTTTTAGATGGGTACTCGGGTTACAATCAGATCACAATTGCAGTCGAGGACCAAGCTAAAACAGCATTTATCACGGAGTTTGGAGTGTTTGCCTTTCGCGTCATGGCCTTTGGCTTGACCAATGCACCTGCAACATTCCAACGATTGATAAACACGGCCTTTAAGGAATATCTAAGGGACTTTTGTGAAGCTTTCTTAGATGATCTTTGTGTTCATTCCTCCTGGGACGAGCACCTGATGTGTTTACGAAAAATATTTGAAAGGTGTAGATTATATCGCATCTCCTTGAATCCTTTCAAATGCCAATTCTGGGTTAAACACGGAGTTATCTTAGGGCATATAGTATCCAAAAATGGGATTTCCACGGACGAGAGTAAAATCAAGGTCATTCTGGAATTGCCACCACCCACCAACTACAAAGGAGTCCAACGCTTTATGGGCCACGTTGGTTATTATCGAAGGTTTATTCTCTTCTTCGCCGAGATAGCTCGACCATTGTATAAGCTTCTCATCGAGTTTATTTGGACCGAAGAGTGTGACCGTGCCTATGAGCTATTAAAGAAGGCCTTGGCGAGTGCTCCAATCTTGAGAATGCCTAACTGGGATTTACTCTTCCATGTGCATATTGATGCATCAAACTTTGCTATTGGGTGTGTTTTAACTCAACCTGGAGAACACAAGCTAGACTACCCCATTAGCTTTGCCAGTCGCCAGTTGAACGATGCTGAGATGAACTACACCACTACGGAGCGAGAAGGGTTGGCAATGATATATGCAGTAAGGAAATTTCGTTATTACCTCCTTGCCACCAAGTTTGTTTTCTATGTGGATCATCAAGCATTGTTGTATCTGGTAAACAAACCATGCTCCACAGGAAGAATCACACGATGGCTATTGATTCTTCTTGAGTTTGATTTCACTGTTGTTATGAGACCTGGCAAAAAACATGTCATGGCTGATCATTTGTCTCGCATACCTAATGGTGAAGCTCCTACGGGGGTTGATGATGACTTACCGGACACTTCCCTGTTCATGGTGGAGACAATGCCTGAATGGAGTGAGAAGATTGTTAACTTTTTGGTTAATGGCTTTCCACCCAAGGAGCTTCGTAAAGATCTAGCTCGTAAGCTGATCAAAGAATGCGAACCCTATTGCCTGATATAGCAGGGACTCTTTATAAAAGAGGAAAGGATGACGTTCTTAGGCGTTGTGCCCGAGAGGATGAGTATCCATACATTTTGCAAGAGGCACATATGGGTGTAGCCGGTGGTCACTTCTCAGGAGACTTAACTGCGCGAAAGATCTTACAATCAGGGTATTGGTGGCCCACTATGTTTCAAGACGCATCACTCTTTGTGAAGGGTTGCGATGAATGCCAACGATATAAGAAACCCCAGAGGAAAGATCAGATGCCCCTACATCCGATCAAAGTAAACCAACCATTTGAAAAGTGGGGTTTAGACTTTGTAGGTCCAATTAGTCCAGCGGCCCGAAACACACAATCTCCCTATATTATTGTGGCCACTGACTATATGACCAAATGGGCTGAAGCGAAAGCGACACGTAAGGCAGATGCGAGGACAACAGCCAAGTTCCTCTTTGAAAATATAATCACACGATTCGGTTGTCCTTTTGAACTTGTGAGCGACAATGGTACGCATTTTATAAATGAAGTGATTAAGGAGCTCACAACAAATTTCATGATATCCCATCATAAATCTACTCCTTACTATCCACAAGCGAATGGCCAAGCTGAGAGTACCAACAAGACTTTAATCTCTGTTTTGACAAAGACAGTTGAAGCTCATCGCACGGATTGGGATCTAAAGCTTACGACAGCTTTATGGGCCTATCGTACTGCGTACAAAGTGGCTATTAATTGCACACCATTCAAAATGGTATATGGCCAAGAAGCAGTCATGCCGTGGGAATTTGTCATTCCTAGTCTTCGTGTTGCTACTCAAGAGGGATGGGATGGTAATCCCTTAGCAGAGCGTCTGTATATCCTTGAGCGGCTAAACGAAGAAAGACAATTGGCTGTATACAATGCCCTTGTGGAGAAGGATAGAAGGAAAAAATGGTTTGATCGCCATCTAAAGGATAAGGACATCAAGGTTGGGGATAAAGTCCTGATGTATGGAGTGCGAAACGAAAAGAAGAAGCTCAAATATGCTGGTAAGGGACCATATAGAGTATGTGAAATTACCCCGCAAGGTACCATCAGAGTGGAGACTCTCGACGGAGTTGAAACCATTGGATTCCTTAATGGGAGTAAATTCAAACGATACTATGACCCCCTGAGCCAGGAGGAGTTACATGCAATCCATCAAAAGAAGGCAGTTAAAGAACAAGCTGAGCTTAAAAAGATACAAGCAAGAGTTGAAGCCAAAGAACGTCAACAGCGTGCTAGGAGACAACGAGAAGCCAACTTGGGAATTACGCAAGTATTTTTCGAGGAAGCAGAGGAGGATGCACTGGAATCTGACCCACCTCTAAGATACCCAATTGAGTTACAGAGTCCTTACGGGGAGGTGTTGTATAATGCATTATTGGATACAGGAGCTCAACACAATTTGCTATCATATGGCGTGTGGTGTCAACTGGAAAAACCACCTTTAACCAATAGTTCTATCCAAGTTCAAGGAATCAACAAGAAGAAAACCCCTGTCTCAGGAATTCTGCACACTCCGGTTGCTTATGACAAGGGAACCATAATTTAAAGCTTTTTGGTTATGCCTGCTGGTACCATGGAAGGGACTGTAAACTTAGGGCGCAAATGGATGATGGCCACCAAATGCAATATCGATTGGGCAACCAGACGAGTCACGACGCAAGAACCAACACTAGGTCTGACTGCTCAAAATCTCGCTCCTAAGCCATCGACTCTGGACAAAATGATGGATAACAAAAAATCACCAAGTCCAGTGGCAAAACCATCTTTGATTGTTTGCCACCCCTCTAACGCTTCAACGCCAAGACTGGAAACAGGCAAGGTGGTCTCTAAAGCTTCGCTTACTATGCCAAAGAGTACATACAAATGGGTTCCCAAAGCTTCGTTAACATCTACTTCCCCTGCTCAATCTCGTTCAGCCACCAAGAAGCCTCGTAAAAGGAAAGCAGCTACCCACCCGAGAAAGGGCAATGTAACATCGCGATGGATCCCTAAAAAATTATTAGTAGCCCAAGGATACTACGAGGGAAATGACCAGATTTGGGTCCCTAAACATAAGTTGAAACCCTCTACATCACCTGTAAAACCTTGCAAACCAATTGTTGCCACCCCAATGACAATTCAAGACCGTGGTAAGGGAAAGGTAATAGAGTGCTCTGCACCACTTCTTCCAGAGTTAGTCTGGATTCCCAAACGATATCGATCATTACCACCTAGCTCAGGAAGGGGGGAGCCACATGAAGCTTCTAGCTCCTCATGCCAGGCACACACTCATATAGAAGTTTCTACATGCTCTACACCTACTCTT
This sequence comes from Cibotium barometz, assembly GCF_041138505.1. Classification (NCBI taxonomy): domain Eukaryota; kingdom Viridiplantae; phylum Streptophyta; class Polypodiopsida; order Cyatheales; family Cibotiaceae; genus Cibotium; species Cibotium barometz. The sequence continues at coordinate 8,444,992 of NC_141070.1, forward strand.
GTCAACACCCAACAAAAAACCGATGAGTCTACGTCTCCCCTTGTAATAGTATCGTCGGAAACCATTTCCTCCATTCGTCAATGGGAGTGTACACTACCATCTCTGCAATTGGATGTGGCCAAAAGGGTCATAAAAAGCTATCTGCCCACATCACAACCTATGACCCGCTGGACAAATTGGTTCCAAGAGGCTGCAACATCATTGCAAATAATATGATCTACCCAAGGAAAGGGGGAGCATATACTCACGCTCGAAATTCTATTGCTTCCTCCTTAACCTTCTCCCCTGACCATGTAATTGCCAAATTCAAGGGGATGTATATATATAGCTTCATACATAGAAAAGAAAAGAGAAAAACAAAAATAGTAAAAAGAGCAAGAGCACAAAAACAAGAGAAATATCCGTATACAATCAAGAACTAGATTGTCCTGTCATAAACCTACTGATGCTATATCTGTGTATGCAGATATGGCAGATGCCCGATCATCATACACTTCATCCACTCCTACCTTTGGTGAGAGGTATCATCTGTACCTTTCTCAGATATTCCACATGTGCTATCCTGTAATTGAAACTGAATGGGATCATATAGATGTACTAGCCAGAGAGGAAAATATTGAGGAATTAGAATGGCTAATTCGCCTATTGACCATGACTGACCCCTACTCCGTAGAGGACATATCCCCGATAGCCCAATGCTTTCCTTTTCCACAAGATGACTATCCTCGCATGGTTACATTTTTGATGAGTTTATGTGGATGGGAAAATGAAAAGGAAATATCTGACAATGATGAATGGACGGATGAAACTCATGGCACTACTGAGGTTGACTTTATTTGTTTGGATGATGCGGATAGAGGCTTAGCCTTAGGGCTAGAGCCAGGACTCTACAACATCCTCTTACCGTATCCTCAGTAGTAGTGTGGTGACTGGTAGGTAGGTTAGTGTTTTTAAGTTTTTTCTAGTTTAGATTCCTTAAACAAGTCTTGAAATTTTCACACTGATGTGCCTCTCGAGGTATAGTGCTTGTTAGTTGATTGTACCGGTTAAAAAAGTTTGAGGTGGGTTCGCTTTCAAGTCCTGAGACTGCCGCAACATTCATCAAAATATATCTACATCAAATTGCAAGATGTCTCATCAAATCAAGGAGATCTCCAATTACAGGTGTAATTCTTCCATACCCACTCTCTTTCGTTTTTACTGTTCAATCAATTGCATAAACTATAAGGCATGACCACATGGAAATTGTCAATGTACTACTTAGTTTTTGAAGTTGCTTGCATGCTAGTGTAAATCATTAATGAGCTTAACTTTATTGGAAATATTCCTAGGCAGCATGACGTCTTTAGTTAACCTTGGAATACGATTGTCTTAGGTCTAGGGTCAAACCATCTTAATGTTTGACACCTGGCCATGTGTGTGTTGACCTCTAGGACATAGCTATTACCCCTTTGTCGAAAGGATGCAAGACAAATTATAGTTCAGGAGCGAAGATCAAAAGAAATAGATTATAAAAAAAAAAGCCTACAATAAATGGCAATACAAGTCTATGATGTGCTTTAATGTTGGCCTATCGCCTTATTGATACTTGGTAGGCGAGGAGTATTCTACTCCAGACCGATGCCTTGGTTGGTAGGGGGTAGCCTTGCCTAAAGTAAGCTAATAGATTCCTGGATAATGCCTTGTGTTAAACATGGTACCAGGATCGATGTTAGTTTTGCCTTAGGAAGGTCGCCATTGTGTGTAAAAATTGTCACGTGCATTTAAAAAAAAAAAAAAGAAGGCAAAAAGCTCATGTAACTCTGATGTTTCTTGTGTCCCAAGGCTTGTGGTATTAACTTGTTCTTAGAGTAGACACAGTGTGGTCATCTGTTTATTTATTAAGCTTGGTTATTTTCCTTGACTTAGGCCAGTTATAAATCTTGATTAACCTTTGACACCTTGCTTACTCTTGATTTACTTTCAATAATTTTAAACTCCTGTTAATTTGCTACACTAGCTCATTCATGTGACCCTTAAACTAAGTTCTCATAACAACATCCATTGTGGTCTAACATGCTTGAATTTATACACTTTATATCTTTTGAATTCCAGCATACTTTCACTCTACTTCCCTGTTTTACAGACGGTCAACAACAACCCTCTCGAGCATACTATACCATAGCTTCCGAGGACGGAATCTACATCAGGAAGGGGGGCATGTTAACCCATGACGGACATTGAGATGTACTATGTTTTATGTCATTAATTTAAATATTCTGAGTCATGGGCCGGGCTTGTCGGCACCATATGTTAAGGATAAAAGGATTGGGTGATCGCCGATGAGAGACGCACCTTGAATATCAGTAGGATAAGGGTTAGGGTCGGCCGGCCATGTATGGGCGCCCAAGTGTGAACGGCCAAGTCACCTATAAGAGTCAAATGTAACCCTAAAATCCTCATTCTCATGTGTTGTGAATACAAGAGTGCTCTTGCCTTATCTCTTTGGTTTCCTTCTCCTGCGTGTGTGAGAGAGAGAGAGAGAGAGAGAGAGAGAGAGAGAGAGTGAGAGAGCGATCGAGCACTGTGTAGCGGCACGGCGGCGGAGAGGCGGTAGAGCGGCGACGGCGGCTCCTCCTTCACGGCTGCGACGCGGGAATCCTTCAAGGCGGCGGTTGAGCGGTGAGTGACACACCCTTTGGCATTCTGTTTGAGCTTCCTTCCCTGGTTGTATGCTTGTAGCCATCCGTGGCTCGCATACGGTGTCTGGCAAGTCCCCAGCTCTACGACCTGTGCGGCAAAAGTGCACACATAGCCAAAGGTCCTTCAAAGTTGCATAACATGAGCTACCTTGTTTTGCTCCTTTAAACGCAGGGCCTCACTATACATTACTGGCCAATCATTAGGTGAACTTTTCCCTACAAACAGCAAGGAGAGCCAATAAAAAATTCCCATGCCCTGTGACTCCGACACATGTCATAATTGTTGAGCATGTTACCTTGAGTGTGTGTTTGGTAGCCAAGCATCTGAACCTCCTTGGACATCATGAAGAAGAAAAAGACCACATGATCTAGAGGGGAGGAGCTTTGTATATGGAAGCTCTCTTTTGCTTTAGAAATCTTGGCTACATGGCGACATATTCTGATGTTGAACAAGTCATCCATGCAACAAGCTATGACAAAACCTTGTGGACATGCAAATAAGGAAGGTCATCCAGAGAGCCTGGAACATGCCCTTCATGGACATGCAAATAAAGAAGGTCATCCAGAGAGCCTGGAACATGCCCTTCATGGACATTGTGTAGAAGGATGTTAACATTGTCTGTGTCATTAGCATACTCCAAGACAACCTTGAAAGGGCAACCACACTGCTTAGACTTTTGTAATCTTTGCTTATCATCACCCCTTTGATAGATCTTTTGTCGATGGCATATGAACTCCTTCACCCACTTGGAAGGCCCCTTGTGCTTGGTAGTGCGAAGCAACACTAGCCTTACCTTGTACTTGACCATGATGTTAGTCAAGTGTTCTTGAACACGATACTATAATTGTAGATGATATTTTTCTTTGTTTCCCACTTACACGCACCGAAACAACTTCTTGTTGATGTCTATCATGCAATTGACATCCACAAGCAACGATCCAATCTTTGATGTAGCTGATTGGAATTCCATGGCTTTGAAGATCTGTGCACCATTAGGTCTTGATTGAACTAATGGTGTCCTTCTCTCCTAGGTGTTTTCCATGATTTGGATGGAAATGGGCTTCATCTGCTTCCACCTCTTCAAATTCAGCACACCTTGTACATCATGGGCCTTTAATGTATTAAGGGTCACTACAATTTCCCCTCGAAGATCTGCTTCCATCAACTTGTAGCTCCCCTTGTCTCGAAAGAGAAAAAGGTGCTAGAGATGTGGCAATGTGGGTCGAGCATATCCCTTACACTATGAGAATCATCACATGCCAAGGGATGTAGTACTTCCTCCTCATCTTGAATGAACTCATGGATGTCCATGTCATCTCTCAATGTGTCGCCACTTGTTGCACTATCTAAAAACACCTCGAAGTTGAATTGTTTTGCATCAATTGTTGCATTCCAATGAACCTACAAAACAAAGCCAAATTACTATCCACTGATGATAGCTGCATGGTCTCAAAGCCCTCTCTTTTGATCATGCATACCTCATTCAGATTGGGGACAGAGAAATTGGGGATAGAGACCTTGCTTGCATTCATTGCAGCCATCAGCAGGTCCGCTGTGTTTGCATCAATTGTTGCATTCTAATGAGCCTACAAAGCAAAGCCAGATTACTATCCACTAATGATACCTGCATGGTCTCAAAGCCCTCTCTTTTGACCATGCATATCTCATTCAGATTGGGGATAGAGACCTTGCTGATATTCATTGTAGCCATCCCTCGAGGGCAGCCATCGACAAAATTGAATAGAAGGATGATGAGAGGAACAAAAAGTTCAATCTTTGTCTCTCTATCTCTGGCGCGCGGTGGAGTCCGTCTCACAGAAATGAGGGCACTATTTTTGTGTATGGACTTCTTGTGGCAGCCCACGTGGAGGTCGAGATAAATGACCTCGTATTTAGGGGTGTAAAGATACAAAGCTTTTCATTAGGCGCTTGGTTAAGGGGCCTCTCCCCTAATGAGCTTATGGATTTGGGAACCCATGTCATGGATCTACTAGAAAAGAAGATTATTATGCTGTTAATTGGGCTTAAGTATGCTCTTCATGAGTTCAAAGATGCAACAAGGAAAAGCTTGCTAAGTTGCCTCTAAATTTGTATATGAATGCTATTGCATGTAGTTTCACATAGTTTCAAATGATAGAGAGAGAGAGAGATGTGGACAAAGGGGGAGAGAGAGATAGCTTGCTTGATTTATATCTCGCATCCCATTGGAAGCTTGCCAAGCCAAAGAGGAAGCCAATCTTTGTCAATGCTTGCTGGATGCCCCAACCCTGCATCTTGAACCTCTCTGTCAACACCCGACCTCATTCAAATTCAAATCCCTCCCCAAGTCAAATCAAATCGTTAAAGAGGTTGTCCCTGATCCACGTGAAACCGCCACGCTGGACTCTTTTTAGCCGTGTCAAATACCTGTCGAGCCTCCTACCTGGCCTTTTTTCGCCATGTCATTAAAATGACTGAGTTTAATGTATTGAACCTGGTTCACCGATCTGGACGGTTCAGATTGCACCCGATCCAGGAGGGCATCCAGGGCCGTAGATCCCAACTTAGGCCCATCACCGTGCCCTTTAGTGCCTGAGGGGGTCAATTTCCATTACTTAATCATAACCTCAATACTTATGCGGTGATGACGTGTCGCTTCGTCTTGTGACATCCCAAAATTGAGTCCCGCAAGACGAGTACGCGGCGGAAAGGGAATGTTTGCCGGCTGCGGCCGGGCGCACAGGAGGAGATAGCCCACAAACCGAGCGCGTATGGAAGGACTGCTCCACTAAGCATCCATCTCAGCGGCGGAGCAACCGGAAGAGCAAAGTAAGCGTCGTGCTATTTTCGATTCATTTTTATACGGCAAGAAAGCTCTGTTGGCTTGGAGCTTTGTCTAGTGATGTCCTTGGCCTTACAGACGAACCCGATGGCCCTAGATTTGGGGCATAAACCCAACACAGAGTCGCTATGGGTGGAGGGGGCTCCAATAATACATGCTGTCTTAAAGACATGCTACTCAGACGCGAGGCAGCAGAAGAGCCTCGCGCGATGACAGGGATGCACACAGCACACGAGGAACTGAACAACAGGAGGAGTGGTGGTGGTTGGAAAATGCTTAGCTTAGATGAAGCACTGTCATCTTTGGAAGAAGGGCTGCCTTCTCGGCCTTTGGTCCCTGACATTGCATGTCTCTTGCGCAAGTGCACAAAGGAGAGAAACCAGGTGTCTGCACTGCGCTTGCACGCCTACATGCTGAAATGTGAGCTGGAAGCTCATCCATCACTTGGAAACCGCCTCGTCTTGATGTTGGTGGAAGTTGGAAGCGTGTTCCATGCCCAGCAGGTCTTTGACAAGCTGCTGTATCGTGATTTGTCTTCATGGAACTCTCTCATCTCAGGTTATGTTAAACATGGAGAGTCAGGGCAGGCTCTCATCCTCTACCAGAAAATGCAAGAGGATGATTCTGTACATCCCAGTCCGTATACGTTTGTGGCCCTCCTTAAGGCTTGCGCTGAGCTAAAAGATCTGAAAAGTGGCCGCAAAATACATGCTGACATTGCTAGAAAACGGTTTCTGGAAAGAGACGTTGGTGTCGGCAATGCACTGGTCAGTATGTATGCCAAATGCAGCTCTCTTGCAAAAGCACAGGAAGTCTTTGACAAGCTTCCAGTTCGAAATGTGGTCTCATGGAATTCACTCATTGCAGGTTATGCCAAGCATGGGCGCGGTGAGGAAGCACTGAAGTGTTTTGAACAGATGCCCCATGAAGGGGTCTCTCCAAATGCTGTTACCTTTGTTTGCAGCTTGATGGCATGTGGCAGCATAGGAGCCACAGACAAGGGCCGAGAAATACATGCTGAGATTGTAAGAGAAGGTTTGTTGCAAAGAGACCTTCATGTTGGCAATGCACTGATTGATATGTATTCTAAATGTGGCTTGCTTGCGAAAGCACAGGAAGTGTTTGACAAGCTTTCAGTTCGAGACGTAGTCTCATGGAATGTATTAATTGCAGGATATGCCCAAAATGGGCGTGGTGAGGAAGCACTGAAATGTTTTGAACAAATGCAACATCTTGGCATCTCACCTGATGCAGTCACGTTTGTTTGCAGCTTGAAAGCTTGTGGACTCATAGGAGCCTTGGACAAGGGCCAAGAAATACATGCTGTGGTTTCCAGAAAAGGGTTGTTGGAAAGAGACCTTGTTGTTGGCAGCACCTTGGTTGATATGTATGCCAAGTGTGGCTCTCTTGCAAAAGCATATGAAGTGTTTGACAAGCTTCCAGCTCGAAACATAGTCACATGGAATGCGCTAATTGCAGCATATGCACAGCACGGGCATGGTGAGGAAGCACTAAAATGTCTTGAACAGTTGAAACACGAGGGTGTCTCTCCGGATTCTGTCACGTTTATTTGTAGCTTGAAAGCTTGCAGCAGCATAGGAGCCATAGACAAAGGCCAAGAAATTCATGCTGAGATTTCTAGAAAAGGGTTATTGGAAAGAGACATTGTTGTTGGCAACACACTGGTGGATATGTATGCGAAATGTGGTTCGCTTGCAAAAGCACAGGAAGTGTTTAACACGCTTCCAGTTAGAGACATAATCTCATGGAATGCACTTATGTCAGGATATGTCGAACACGGGCATGGCAAGGAAGCACTAAGTTATTTTGAACAGATGAAACATGAGGGGTTCTCTCCAGATGTGGTCACCTTTGTTTGCAGCTTGAAAGCTTGTGGCAGCATAGGAGCCACAGACAAGGGCCAAGAAATACATGCTGAGATTGCCAGAAAAGGGTTGTTGGAAAGAGATTATGTTGTTGGCAATGCGTTGATTGATATGTATGCGAAATGTGGCTCCCTTGCAAAAGCACAGGAAGTGTTTGACAAGCTTCCAGTTCGAGATGTAGTCTCATGGACTGCACTAATCACAGGATATGCTGAACACGGGTACGGTGAAGAAGCACTGGACTGTTTTCAACAGATGCAACAGGAGGGCATCTGCCCAAATGCTGCCACTTTCGTTTGCAGCTTGAAAGCTTGTGGAACCACAGGAGCCGCAAACATGGGTCAAGAAATTCATGCTGAGATTGCCAGAAAAGGGTTGTTGGAAACAAATCTTGTTGGCGGCGCATTGGTTGACATGTATGCCAAATGTGGTTGGCTGGCAAAAGCACATGAAGTGTTTGACATGCTTCCAGTTCAAGATGTGGTCTCGTGGACTGCGATAATCACAGGATATGCCCAGCTTGGAGAAAGTGAAAATGTTTTCCATGCATTTGACAAAATGGTAGGAGAAGGTATAAAGCCAAGTCTTGTCACCTTCATTAGTGTGCTTAATGCATGCAGTCACACAGGTCTAGTGGATAAGGGCCAAGTATATTTTGAGGCCATGAGCAAGGACTATGGTATCATCCCAACTATTGAGCACCACACCTGCATGTTTGATCTCCTTGGCCGTGCAGGCCAATTAGAGAAGGCTGTAGCGATGATCAAGAAGATTTCGCTCCATCCTGATCTTGTGGTGTGGCATACTGTGTTGAGTGCTTGTCGAAAGTGGGGCAATGTAGAACTTGGAAGGCAGGCCTTTGAACATGTAGTGCGATTGGATGAAATGGATCCTGCAGCTTATGTCTGTATGTATAACATATATGCAGATGTTGACATGCTGGAGTAGGAGACCAAATTTGAGGCCATGAGAGTGGATAAATAATCATGGAAGAAGCCAGGACATTGCTGGTGAACTGATGATAGTTGGATTGTCCAATCATCATTGGTTGGGGGATAAAAGGCATTCCAAAAGCAAGAATATTTAGGCAAAGCTAGATCTTTCCCTTAAAATGAGGAAGGATATATGTTCCAGGTTGCACTGAGGTCATGTGACATTCCCAATGATGCAAAGATTGACTTTTTATATGGGCATAATGAGAAGTTCGATCACATGTTAAAAGTATTTAGGTTTGTATCGATTGCTATTCAGTTACTGCACTTGTATCTAAGGGTCGTGTCAGACATGACTGAGGACACGAAGGAGTCCTTTTCTTCCCCTCAAAATGAGGAAGGGTGTCCAGGTTTGCACTGCTTTTCAATGGACATCTGCAATGATGCCAAGATTGACATGTTATGTGGCACTGTGAAGTTGGCTTTTGCATCTCAAACGTATGTGGGCTTGTAATGACTACTAAGGATAGATTCAGGCATGATCACCCTCCTTTGGAGTGCAGCCATCTCTTGGTTTCAATTCTTTGGAATCTTGGTGGACTTTCTTGTGAATGTTTTTACTTGATTTGGGCTTTAAATTTTCTCATGAAAGTTCTTGCATTTGTGATGTCATTGTGTATACACAACAATGTGTAATTTCTTACATATTATGCAGATTTTCCCTCGAAGCATAGCGAGAGTGGCACGTTTCCACGTGAAGCTTTCTTTCCTTAAGACACGTCAACAAGGCTTTAAATTTGAGCAGCCACCAAGGTTTGTTGTCCTCCGTTTAGAAAGTAAAGTTTAAAGCTACAAAAGCACTCCATGGGTTCCTTGAGCACGGTGGCAATAAAATGATACATAATCTATGAGTATTATTCGCAATGAGAAGCCCTTTAGATGTAAACTCATAAGTATTATCTAGGCACATCACGTATATGATAATCATTGTGTATGTGGACAACCTTTTGACGTTAAATCATAGATAAAATATATCACAGACATATCATTGGTATGTCTAATTGTTTGAACATGATGAGTCTAGCATGGAAGTTGGATAGTTCCTTATAATGTGTGGGTTTAATTCTGAGAATTAAAGCCCAACCATATGATAGATAAAGAGCACATTTGGCTGTCTGGAAGTTACAAATTATTTGGCTACATAAATAGGTTGTAGATCATTTTAGGGGAGTTCCTCTGTGAGACTTGGATAGTGGGAGAGAACCCTCCCAAGGACCTCTATGAGACTAGGTTGTGGCTCATTTTAGGAGAGATTCAAACAACTATAATGAAGGGACTTAGGGGATTTCACTCGTTAGTATGGAGTATACACGTCTCACTCATCCTAGGGAGTAGCACCTAAACATGGAAAGACTGCCATGAATCAACCATGAAAGCTTGGGCATAAGCTCTAAGAAGACAAGATGTCTATCATATTAAATGATCGTAAAAGGTGATAAAAGAGTACAATAGCCTAGACCATTGGTAGATGATATATATGGGTAAAAGACCTTGATTACATAGGCTCAATAGCTTTAGTCAATAGATCAATTAACAAAAGAGAGTGAATGAGAGATTGGCATCCTTGTGCACACAAGGGGGTCTGGGCACATCAAGAGACACACACACACTAAATCTACATTCCCACCTCACCCACAATTTCAAAAAAACTTGTAACACAAAGGCCCCTTGGGCTCACACACATTAATCCCAAAATGTTTTGTATCATTGATTGAATATGAATGATTGAATATGAAGTAGAGTGTTGAAGATAGCCGCCCTCTTAAGTACCCAAGATACTCACACCTTGGCATAGAGTGTAGTTACAAGGTTTGAATATAGCAAAATTCTACCACCATAACGCCCACTCTTTAGTATCACACAATCATGATTAACCCAATGAGAAAGATGCTCACAACATACCCACATCACACTCATGCACCCAAGGTACCTTTTGCCCACATCAATTCCAAGATGTTCTGCATTTTCTGATTTAGTGTGAGATAGAGTTGTTGAAATGCATAGGTGGCAATAATCAATACCATATGGTTTTTTTAAAGGGTGGCGGAATTGAAAATATCAACCAAAGAGATTTTTCAACGCAAGCAGCTGGCGGGCGTGTGATGGCCAAAAGCGAATTCTGGAGTTGCCGATTCCGCCAAAGAACCTTTCAAGACTCTTGACAGTATAAAAGGAGAGGCGCCGGTGGCTGCAGAGGAGAGTTGTTTTGGGTGTTGCTTTGTTTGCTGCCGCCGGTTCTCTGAGCCTGGCGATACCAAAGTTTTTTGTGTGTTGTTTTTGTATTGTTGCCGTTAGCTGCAGAGGAGAGAGGTGTGTTTCTTGTCTGTATTGCTGCCTCTGAGCGCAGAGTTTGTTGTGTTGTTGAGAGGCGCAGTTGATAGCAAGCAGAGAGTGGTGTGTTTTTTGTATTTGCTGCCGCTAGTTCTCTGAGGCTGGTGATGCCAGAGAGAGTTTTTTTTGTGTGTTGTTTGTTTGGTTGACGCCGCTGTGTCAGTGTGTGTTATTTTGTTTGTGTTGCTGCCACTAGTGTGAGAGAGCCACAAAGAAAGAGAGAGAGAGCACAGACTTCCTTATTGACTCTCACTCCAGTCGCAAGGGCGCAAGCCTTTGAGGTGCCCAAAACCTCTCTGTTTTGGTGAGTGTGAAGCGAACTACATCAATAAGATGAGCAGCTCATATATAGCCAGCCATGGCGGCATGGCCTTTAGGCGCTTCCAGAACCCCACCAAGCGACCTCCTCAATACGGCCGGCCTATGAACTCTAGTTGGCGCCTTCTGGCGGTCATCGTCTTCTCCAGTGCAATCAGCTGATGGCAAGCGATGGTGATTTTGGTCTTCAATCCAAAGATGTTGAAGCTACGCATGGAATCTCTAATCTTGGGGCTGGGGAAGTTGACCTTGTTTGTTTTGAGGGAGGTGATTAAGGTACTCAACATGTGTACACTCTACAAATTTTAAACTACCCTTATTTTGAGCATTTAGGCTTCATAGGAAATTCCTACTAGTAGTTTATACCTTCCAATGGTGGCTACTATTTTTCTTTTGTGAGGTTAAGAAAGAATTGCTAATTGTTTATCCAAGAAGAAATGGGCAAGAAGACAAAGGGTATGTTGTGGTGTTTTTCTTTGGAGAAGCTTTGCTGTGACGAGGACATCCTTCTCACTCATTCTAGCATTCACAACAGTTGTTGACTTCCAATCCATGCATACCTTTGGCTCAACCCATGTGTCAACATATAAAATCCATCATCCACTTGGATCAAAGACCATGGGTCTTGGTAATACTTGAAACTCCATCCTCTTGCCTCAATCAAAAGGCCACTTGAGCACTTTAGCATGCACATCATCATTCCACATCCTACCTTAGATACCTGCAACCACATTTGAAGCCCTATCAAGGGCACAATGCCAGCTGCTTCTACACCTGGGATCGCATACCACCTTGGCCAAAATGGTTCAATACTATCCAACGCCTCTTGCATAAAGGAGTCCCATGTATCTTCCACATCATGTTGCCTGGTCAAGTCCAAGCTCGCATAAGCACACATAACATCAAAGGACACATCTCTGTGGAAACCATCATCTCTTTGTGCTGGCTTTGGAGTTGCATACAAGAACTTTGCTATAGCATCATCACATAGGGAATCATCATGGCTCAAAGGGAGTTATGAAAGGATAAAAAGAAAAATGGTTATCTGCATCATCATCACATGCTAAAGAGGCTTCATCGCCACTTCAGTGGGTGGAGTATTGGGCATCCCAGTGCTATATGAACATGCATCTATATGTACATATGTCAGAAAATCCACTAAAAAAACTCCTAACAACGTCTCACTCATCCTAGGGAGTAGCACCTAAACATGGAAAGACTGCTATGAATCAACCATGAAAGACTGCTATGAATCAACCATGAAAGCTTGGGCATAAGCTCTAAGAAGACAAGATGTCTGTCATATTAAATGATGGTAAAAGGTAATAAAAGAGTACATTAGCCTAGACTAAGATCACTTATATAGTGCCTGGCATTTTCACACAGGCTAATCAATATGCCTGTGTCCCCAGACCTATGCTCAAGGGACCCAAGGTCCATGTGCCTAGGCCCATACCCATACATGTGCATGTGCATATATAATTGCTTCATTACAAACCATTCCCTCCTACAATGATTTCTTCCATGAAATTGAACGGTGGTCATGCACAAAAGACATAAAAACCAAAAATCACATCCAAAAGTGAATGTCAGTGTCGGATCAAAGCATATGATCCCTCCTAAATCAAATGGAAAGGAATGTAGTGCAAAGCCGATGATGAAGCTAACAGTACATCCTGTAAGTCGAAAGGAAAGTCAAGGAGTCGTATGACTCCCAGCATGAATAATAATGTGTCTCTTATGAGATCTCACCTCAGAAAATCAACACTACACTCATGTACTATACCTGACTGCACAAGTTTACACATAGACTATACTCAAGTGAACACTGCCAAGTACACTATGAAGGCTAAGAGTAGTGGTATCATGAATATATCCACATGCAAAATCCTGAGAACAATAGCATGTCCTATCTAGCATAAGGAAATCAGGCCTATTCCCATAAGTATCCCGAGAACCCACGTGAAGTATCACTAAACTCTTGTGCTATATTAAATGTGTCGCTAATTGAATGCACACTATCCTCTAAAATTCTCGCATAATCAACTAATGTATCCACATGATCCATAGGCATGAAGATAGGCATAGAAGTATCAATGCTCAGTGTGCTCGCTGTCATCTGTGCCCTCCAGATCATGGCCACATGATCCAAATCACACATCACCTATCATCATCATATATACATGTGGCGATAGCATCATATGCATGTGTATCAATATAATCATATGCATGTGTATCATTACGTGCAAGTTTATCAATATCATCATAAGTGTGTGTGTGTGTGTACCGTACATCATCATGTGTATGTGTATGAGATACATCATCATCATCATCTGAATCTCTGTTGGTGAAGTCTACATCCTCAGGGACATAATCATAACTGCTCAAGAGTGTAGGACACTCATGTAAGATGCCTAAGCAAGAATCATTCCATGTGAACAATACCAAACCATTCGTGTGAATGAAGTCAAATAATGACACAATGAAATCCCAATGCGTGGACCATCTGAACCATCTAGCACACAAACATTCACCTCATCAAACAGATGTCTCGAGTGACTTGGCATCAATCCCTTGAGCTCAAAAACCACCCGTGGCATGAATAGGCTACCTCCTCTTTTAACATGAAGTTGATCAATGAGGATATGAGGGCCTAAATCTCGAAGTGCCAAAAGTATGTGTGAATGTGGAAAAAGAAATATGATTCATGACACGAAATGGTAGCTTGCGAGATAACGAGCAGCATAGAGCCATGAAGATAATGCATGAGCATCCCTCCTAAGATTAGGATCTGAGATGGTAACCTAGTGATATCAATGATACTGATGTGTTGAGTGGACAAAACATTTTGTATGTTATTGTAGGAGAGTACTTTCCCTTTATGTATGGACTCTTATCTTTTAGTTATATGAATATAGAGAAGAAAATAATATAGAAGAAAATTTAGCCATCCATGTCTCTCTTGTGTCTTGCACTCTCGTGTGTGTGTGAGTTTGTTTGTTTGTAAGGAACTCAAGCTCTCTCTCTCTCTCTCTCTCCCACATTATTTTTATGGTATCAGATCTTTGATTCATGTGAGAGCTAAGGAGGCAAGAAGAACAAGTAAGGGAGGAAGCAGTACATGGGTACATCATCATCTCTTTCCGGTTTAGGTACAACACCCCTTGGTAGCTTCGAGAGCTACACATCTCTGATTGAGGAGCTGTCTTCGTAGGCTTGGAGTACCTTGTACTACTGTTTGTACTACTATTTTGCACCCAGAATCGCATTCTGGATGCGTTTCATTCTTCGTTCTTTGATTGCAAGGTGTTTTTGACAGTTTTGACAAGTTCTAGTTGAGAACTGTCTCTCATTGAAATTTGGTTATTGCAATGTAGCAGTGTATTTTGGTGGAAGTGCAAATAGTGTTTCCACATGTATTGTTGACATTGGGTGTATGTACATGTACTCTCGTCAAATCTGGTGACTTACGGGTTGTGGTGAAGTATCGCTATGTTGAGAAGATATGCTGTGTTACAGGTTGCATACATAGAAATTGTTTGTTTACATGTTTCTCATTGTTGCAGGAAAACATGTCTGACGGACTCAATTAGATTGTCAATGAGAAGCTGTATAAGAACAACTTCCATGCTTGGAAGTTCAGAATGACCAATTTCTTGGTGGGTAAAGGATTTTGGGACTATGTTGAAGGAGACAATGAGGAACCTCCATAGTTGTCTCAAGAGAATCCCACTCCAGTAGATATAAAAGCATTCAAGGATTAGAATCAATGTGCAAAGAAAGTCATGTATTGGCTTTTAATCAGTGTCACAGACACGATAATAGGACACATACAAGATGTCAACACTCTAGCAGTTGCGTGGCAGAATCTGGTGTAGATGTTCCAGAGACCAACACAAAGGCAAGGAAGTTGTAGGTAAAGCAAGAGCTACATACCGTGGAAAAGAAAAGCATGTCTATCAATGACTATGCTTTAAAGATCAAGAAATTTTTTAAATCACTTGGGTCCATCAATGTATAGGTGAAAGATGATGATTTGGTGAGTGTCTGTTTGAATGGGCTTGGCAAAGAGTACAAGCCATTCAAGACCATTGTAGTCAAACATAATATTCCCAACTTTCGAGACTTGGTGTCTATGCTGATAATAGAAGAAAAGTCACTAGGTGAGGACTCTACTTCACAAAGCACGACCACATCGGAACATGCCTTCTACTCTACTTCAAATAGAGGTAGAGTTAGAGGTCGTGGTCGAAAATGGGAAAACCATGTTATGTAGAAACATGCGATGATACTGCGCATCCCATTGTGCATGTTGGTAAAGTGCTATTGTCTATACAAGATGGCAAAATGAAGTACTTGGGCAGATGTTCTTCATGCTCGAAATATTACGAAAAACCTAGTTTCTGTTGGACAGATGGTTGAGTAGGGTCTGCAAGTGAGGATTAATCCTCAAGGATGTTTTGTGGAAGACTTCGAAAATCAGTGTTGCTTGGTTGCAAAGGGTAACAGAAATGGTAGGATGTTTACTTTGGATGTGAACATGCCTGAAGTAAAGGCAGCCATGTTTGCACATGGAACATGTGTCATTGCAGATATTGACATATGGCACAAGCGCATTGGTCAAGTGAATATACAAAAGTTTAAGGTTGATGGTATGTATAAAGTATGTGAAGCATGCCAGCTTAGTAAAGCAGGCCAAACATGATTTCCCACATGAAAAGCATGTTAGTGCAAGGCCATTAGATGCTATAAATTCAGATGTATGGGGACCAACCAAGATTGCAATTGTTGCAGGTTGTAGATATTATGTTACATTCATTAATAACCATACTAGGAAAGTGTGGGTTTACTTTATGAAAGAGAAAAGTGAGGTGTTTGCTCACTTCTAGATATTTAAAGCCTTGGTCGAGAAGGAAAAAGGCATGCAAATAAAGTGCCTGAGATAAGACGGTGGGGGATAATATTTCTCCAATGAGTTCAACAATTTATTCAGAAAAGTAGGAAATCAAGAGACAATTTAAATGCAGGGAATCAAGAGACAGTTTACATGCAGGTACACTCCGTAAACAGAATGGCGTTGCTGTAGAAAGGAAAAACAGGCACATTGTAGAAGTGCCACGACGTGCCTTGATGTGGGCTGAAAAGAACATGGTAAATTTTTTTGGGCAGAACCAGTAGCAACTGTTGTGTACATTATGAACAGGACACCCATTACAGCTGTTCATGGTATGACGTCTGAATAGAAGTTTATAAGCATAAGACCGGATGTGTCTCACTTGAAAGTGTTTGGGTGTATTGCATATGTGCATATTCCTTGATGAAGTAAGAATACAGTTGGATCCACAAGCATAGAAGTGTATCTTTATTGGTTATGCTATGGAGTAGAAAGGTTATAGATGATATAACCCTACCACTCGTGAAATGCGAGTAAGTAGTTTGACGAGATGAGTAGCTGGTATGTACCAGTAAAGGAAACAAAAGATATAGATGTAAGAAGTGTTGATGTTGCATCACATGTGGAGCAGTAATCATTGGTGCTTAGTGGACCTCATTAGGACATTTTGGAGGTCATTCGTAGGGCCTTTTCATAGAGAGAGAAAAAGGAGCACATCCAATCAAGAAGAAGGCAACGTTACGTTGAAAAACAGGTTATTTCTTTTTCCTAAATCCAAAAATTCTTATTTTCCACCTCAAAATGTACTCTACTTACACTTGATAGTCACTTTTCACACCCGAATACATTAAACACACCTACACTTTTGTAGAGAGGGAAACTTCTATTCCTATCCATATATTAAATACACTTATCTTTGCAGAGGAGGGAAAATTCCCTCCTTCTCAAACTTCCTCTTGGGCTTAAAAAATTTCTCGTGCTCTTTTCATTTCCTCTACCTTCTGCACTCCATTTCCCCAATCTTCAACCTTCTGCACTTCATTTCCTCTTGAAAAGATGGGTAGAAAATCTTGTTTTATATCCTTCCTCTTGAAACGATGGGTAGAAAATCTCGTTTTATATCATCCCAATTTTTCCCCACTAATGCCATCATAGATGATTCAATTCCTAGGGCAAGGAGACCAACATCATCAGTGTTTGCCATACTTGTATCCAACTCTCTCAATGCGCAAAATTAGTGGACTCAAGTGCTAATCACCAAGGGCACCTAGGTCCTTATGTAGCCAAGGAAGAGAAGAAAGACAAGAAACAAGAATATCTTTAGGGCATCATGGAAAGGAAGAGTGAAAGACATCAAGATAGAAGCTAGAAGGACAACCATCAAGGAGGTCCTAGTGCAGCATGTATATATGCATAATGAGCTTGTGCTTGAGAGGCAAGGTGATATATCTTTGCCCTTACATAGACCAAACTGTAAGTTAATATATTGCTTGTCAATCTTCCATTTTCTCATAATGGTCTCATGAACTATGTAAACTCTCCATCTCTATGGGGTTGCAGATGTGTATCCCTCATCCAATGAGGA